>NC_062518.1:10838343-11210843 GCF_022655615.1 Tachysurus fulvidraco
TGTGCTTTGTGTGTTTTACATTAACCACCCACGAATAAGCATTAGGAACTGTCATAAAATACTTCAGGGGGTTCAAACTCGAAATGTCTGCCAGCTGTGCCTCTCCAATGCATGGTTATGCAATTATCATGTTAGTTCGCATTTATATTTAGCATTGCAGCTTTTTAAACTGAGTTAAATTTGTTAAATGGCATTGCAGCAAGAGAGAGAGAGAGAGAGAGAGAGAGAGAGAGGGAGAGAGAAATAATTGACAGTCAATAGATTGAAATTGTAGCTTCATCACTAGATTTGTGTGTGTGTGTGTGTGTGTGTGTGTGTGTGTGTGTGTGTGTTTTCTTCTTACCACCCTATACTATATATACAATATAATTTTATAAGAATATGAACATCATTTGAACATGAAGCATTTGTTTTTCTTAAAATAGTCCACAATGCAGCTATTCAATTTGGCTTCTTCATACTGCAATAGTAACAGAGAAGTCTGGCTAAAGTACCAAAACTTTGAAGCAGCCAAATTAAACAGAAATAGCTCAGTACATGCAACCTCTGTTTTATCTGGAGCGCATTATCAAGTGTTTGTTCATTTTCATTGCAGTTCATAATCATTTCACACACAGTCAGTATTTTCTAGACCATCCATAATCAGTTTAAATGCTGTTGAATATAAAAAGCAAGCAATCTGTAACAGTATGCAGCAGGAAAAATTAGCACAGCTCAGTACTACTGAATGTAATTACATTTAATACTAAACATTTACTAATTACAAGCAGGGTTTGTTTTGTTATCATATATTAGCAGAGTTTTATCCACTAATTAAATTATACACAACAGGGATAATACAGGCTACTGCCACTTGGCGGATGAAGGTGAACGTGTGCCTCCTTGTACTTAAGTGAATCTACATGTACCACAGTGATCAAGTGATGATCATGGTGTGAAATCAATGCCATGGTAGAAGAGCACTGAATATATATGAGCTAGTTGATAGTGAACGGCTATTCACAACCAGAGAGCAATGTCTATTAGGCTCTCTTGAACTCTTGAAGCCACAAACTGCTTTGCCACTGTTAGGATTAAAACTGACAATCTCCCAGCAATAGGAGGAAACCTTAGACAAGTGCACTACTACAATGTCCTTGATTCCATTAATGGCTGAGGATCACAGTCGAGCTTCAGCACACAACGGTCTGGTAATATGGCAACAGCCTATGATCTAATGTGAGCTACTATTTTTATGACAAGATTTAAGACCATTTTAGCAGAATTTGAAATCTGGGCCATAAATAACTCCAATACAATTCGTGCCTTTCCGAAATTAGAGTTTACTATTCAGATTTGCATTAGTTCATCAACGATATTGGTGATACGTGGGCCGGATGAAGTGACGAATATGGACCATCATGGAGCCATTACTCATTTTGCTATCATGGGCTATAAATATAATGCATTTTATTTGTTTCTCACAGTGCGCCTCAGTTCTGGCATATCATCACACCTCAAGTGTACATATGTATGCATGACAGCATCCGTTACTAAAACATAATGACTGTCATGTAATGATACTTTAATACAGAAGATTTTAATGCTTTAAGGTTCATTATCCTTCATCAGTGTTTTATAGAAGTTTGGATTTAAAAAAAGGTGCAATTCTCATACATTCCGTAGTTATTCTTTGTCCTGCAGTCAGATGAAAAGATGAATTTCAAGGGGATTAAAGAGATTTTCTAGCTGGTGGCACATGTGGTATGGGTTGATTACATGGCCAGATTACTTGGTCTGGAGGAGCTTATAGTAAGAGCACAATCTCTTAAAATCCCAAACTATCTTTTTTTATTTTTTGGTCTTATCTTGAAAACTCTCTCTGACATAGTCCAGTGAATGAGGAAACATGAAGGAGTACCTTAGCAAGGACAAGAGAGACCTCGTTAGTCTGTCTGTCTGTCACCAATGTAAAGACCTCATCCTCGTTCCCTGACTCTAGTCGATAGTCGACCAGCCAGCTGTCCCCACCCCATTCATCAGCATCCCACGCTGCCACCGCCGTCACTGTGGCACCCACTGGGGCATCCTCTGCCAAGTGAAATGGCCCGTACTGAGAAAAACAGATATGGAGAAAGTAAGTGAGTATGCACAATCTCAGATATGAACAACACAGCACTGATTGATGTGTGATGAAGGGAACAAAAATACATATAGAACAAAATGTAAGCCGAAGCTCAGGAAGATTACAGTGGGCTAAGACTAGTATCAGAGAGAGTCAGGTGGAGTGAGCTACAGTATATTATAATAAAATAGAAGACAACACAGCAGGAGGAGAGAAGCTCAATATGAAGGTGTATAGATAAAATTACTGGAAGAGGCTTCGAAGGAAAAGTAAAGGTGAATAAAAGAGATAAGTCAGGAAAATTGCACCAGACATTTAAAATACCTTCAGCACTTAGATATGAAGCAAGGTTAAGAACATTTTAATTACTTTAGCTACCAGAGGCAAAACCCTTTGTCACAAAATTTACTCTTGTTTGACACATAAGGTGTCTGTCCAAAAGTATGCTTTTCCCTAAAAAGTAGTCGATCTAACAAAAAGTTTTTTTTCCACGATTTTGCCTTGCAGATACATGACTAATGCAAATAAGTCCACTTTTACACTTATATTAAAAACTGCAACTAAGTACATTTTGTGGAAAATTTGTTCTCATATGATGTGTGGTGGATGTGATAAATCAATTAATATCTAATTATCGATGCACAGAATTAAAAGAGGCCAGTGTACCGCATGCACACATGTCCTGTATGACTGATATTTATGACTGTTTACATTAAGTCAGAGAGTGATTTGAATATCCGATTAGATCAAAAGGTCTTGTGTACACCTTGTGTAGATATTAGCAGGTGGTGAAACAGATTGCTTGGTGAAGAAGTGGATCTCGTGTAATTTTTTTGATCGGATAGTCAATCTTGGCCAGCATTCATAATGAATCATCAAGCCATAGTCATAAATACATTAGTTGGAAAAATAATACACACATTACAATATTGTCACATTGAGCAGCTTGTTATAGTCTTTTCAAGTAACAAGAAAAATCAGCACAGTTCATCTTTAAAAATCTTTCAAAACTTTGAAAAGTTTTCATGTCAGTTTACGGGATCACATTTATATTGGTTTTAGGTATAAAAATGGAGACATTTAATAGATCGACTCTAATAAATAGCTACGAGGCCCCAAATAAAAAGGGTTTCTGCTTTACTCCTTTCTGCCTTTTTTAGGCCAATTTGGTATATTTAAACAGTTATTAGTTTAACTTTCAGTGCAAATATTAAATATAAAGGTAATTACTAAATGTGAATTGCAAATCTGAAATAAAATGTTTAATGTAAATATTAAATATAAGTCTAAATCTTAAATTCAAGTGTTAAATACAAATACAGATAAATGTAGATGATAACTATTTCTTTCATATGTTAACTGACATTGGCATCTCAAACTGGTCAAAGTTAAATAAATCATTGTGTTATTGGTTGCCAGGATCACCATTTTCACCTCCAGTACTAGTTTTGTAAAAATGGTTACCTTAATGGTGCTACAATTTAACATTATGTGCCCTGTAATGGGTTTCCCTGTGACCCTCTGTAGAATAAGTGGTACAGAATATGAATGGACAGACTTAGAATTATATTTACAATTTAGACAACTTGAAAGTTACATGAATTTTCAGAATGGCCTCCAAAAATAAAGAAACAATTATTACAGTATTAAACTTTTTACAAATGCATCATATATGTAACGTGTCTGTCTGTTTCCCCTTGTTTCTGTCTGCCGTCTCTCCCTGATGTTAATTGTTGACCCCGCCCACCTATCTGTTACCATGGACACTAATTACATTCAATCTCTTCCTCAAGTGTTTTGTCTTAGTCCTTGTCTGTCTCTGTTTTGTGATTGGTTCTCGTTCACCATATATACTCTGTCTGTTCACTTCAATGTTGTTGGTCGTTGTTGGTGTGTGCATGTCTGTGTTCCTGTTTCCTGTTTGTTCCGCGTTGCCAGCCTGTTTGTTCGTGTTTTGTTTATTAAAAACCTTAAGCTGCATTTGGATCCTCACTCGCCTTTTGTCTCACTGTGTCCCTTCGTGACAGAACGACCAACCCCCAATGGAACCGACCGGGTCGATGGAACCTGCCGAACCGACCGGGTCGACGGAACCGACCGGGTCGACGGAACCTGCCGGGTCGACGGAACCTGCCGAACCGACCGGGTCGAGGGAACCGACCGGGTCGAAGGAACCTGCCGAACCGACCGGGTCGAGGGAACCGACCGGGTCGAAGGAACCTGCCGAACCGACCGGGTCGAGGGAACCGACCGGGTCGAAGGAACCTGCCGAACTGACCGGGTCGAGGGAACCGACCGGGTCGAAGGAACCTGCCGAACCGACCGGGTCGAGGGAACCGACCGGGTCGAAGGAACCTGCCGAACCGACCGGGTCGAGGGAACCGACCGGGTCGAAGGAACCTGCCGAACCGACCGGGTCGAGGGAACCGGCCGAGCTGACGGAACCTGCCGGGTCGCCGGAACCTGCCGGGTCGACGGAACCAGCCGACTCAGCCGGGTCGACCGAAATGACTGAGTCAGAGAACGTGGTCGACATCATGACACCCAAACTACCTGAACTCTCTGCCTGGCCTGAACCTATGCATGTTTCTGTTTTCCTGTGTTTTGCTTCGCTGGACTTGCCAGCCCTTCTACCTCCTGTCCCTGTTCATAGGCCCAAAGCACCACCCTGGCTGCCAACTCCGTTCCGGTCTCTGGCTCAGCCTCCGGCACCACCCTGGTCTCCGGTCCTGCTCTGGTCTCTGGCTCCGCCTCCAGCACCACCCTGGTCTCCGGTCCTGCTCTGGTCTCTGGCTCCGCCTCCAGCACCACCCTGGTCTCCGGTCCTGCTCTGGTCTCTGGCTCCGCCTCCAGCACCACCCTGGTCTCTGGTCCTGCTCTGGTCTCTGGCTCCTCCCCTGGCGCCGCCCTGGCCTCCTGCTCTGCCGGCGCCGCCCTGGCCTCCTGCTCTGCCGGCGCCGCCCTGGCCTCCTGCTCTGCCGGCGCCGCCCTGGCCTCCTGCTCTGCCGGCGCCGCCCTGGCCTCCTGCTCAGCGGGCGCCACCACTACACGAACCCGACCCGCCCTCCCACCCTGGCTACACCTTCGCTCCACCCTCCTGGACTGGTTTTTGTGGACTTGGGAGCGTCTGGAAGCCGCTCGTAGGGGAAGGGGTTCTGTAACGTGTCTGTTTCCCCTTGTTTCTGTCTGCCGTCTCTCCCTGATGTTAATTGTTGACCCCGCCCACCTATCTGTTACCATGGACACTAATTACATTCAATCTCTTCCTCAGGTGTTTTGTCTTAGTCCTTGTCTGTCTCTGTTTTGTGATTGGTTCTCGTTCACCATATATACTCTGTCTGTTCACTTCAATGTTGTTGGTCGTTGTTGGTGTGTGCATGTCCGTGTTCCCGTTTCCTGTTTGTTCCGCGTTGCCAGCCTGTTTGTTCGTGTTTTGTTTATTAAAAACCTTAAGCTGCATTTGGATCCTCACTCGCCTTTTGTCTCACCGTGTCCCTTCGTGACAATATACATGTACTGTATCATAATATGTGTTCTTATTCCAAAGGCAGAGAAGCACTGAGAATAACAGAACCAAAGTCTTGCAGATCCACTATATCACTCTACTTATAATAGTTTGTGTTCCTGCAGTGAGTCTTGGCAGGTTCAGTTGAGGTGGAGAGCTTCTCTATCTCAGTCTGTATATCAGCATGTTTGAGAGAACAGTAATCAGCCCTTCTCACTGAGCTTCTGATCGGCAAGGCCAAACCTGTCATCACTCACACTCCACTGCACCGCACACACTCACATGGCCACACCATCTCAACCCGCTTAAGAGCTTTTTCCAACTCTTGCTTTGTGTGTGTATGTATATATAATAGATGGCGGGAGAACATAAGCACTGATTTTGGTAAACACTTCAAAATAACAAAGGCATACCGTTTAATTTCAACAACTTCTAACAGTAGAATTAGCAATATCCAACAGTTCACCTTAAATCCTGCACTTCTATTGCTGGATATTTTCAGCATTTGGCAATTGCTTAAGAGTCAGGGTAAGCAGTTTGCCCTCCAGGTGCATGTTCCCATGATTCAATACTGGCAGCCTGGCACTGTAAGTGCATTAGCTCACTCTACATCCATCTTGTAAAACTTGGCTTCGTCTCAGAGAAGGGACCTCACTGTCAGCAGCAGGAGGAAATACATGGTGCCTATGCATCTTTCTCCTGGCATGCTTCCTTTATAGATTTTATGGATTTTAAACTGATGAGCAGAAACAGTCTCTATTTTTTTTTGATCTAGGACAGTTATCCATATCCTCTGAGACCCTGATCAGGTTAAAGAGGTTACAGAAGATGAATAAACAAACTTTCTAGTATTCCCACCATGCTTCATTAAATCATCTAACAGTGATTTGATCACTAAAGGACAACATTATGTTTAAAGTCAATACTCTTAATTGGATCTATGAGAGTCTGATTAAAGGTGCATTCAAGGAACAAAAGACTTTATAAAAATATATAAAATATCATAATGGGCCATTTTTTGTAAAATGTTGCCAGATTTTATGATTTTGTGGGAGGAAACATTGCTTGGGGCTTTTGGTAAAACCTGTCTCTCGATGCTCTCGGTCTTATCTATCTTAAAGACACTCACATGCAGCTCTGGGCGCCTGCTTATTCACACAGCGTGGGTGATTGCATAGAGGGGATTTCCCAGAAAACAGCTGCCATAAAAAAGTGATGAATGGTGGCCATTTTTAGAACATCACCTCAGGAAAAGATAGAACGTTTCCAAGAGGAATGATCATTTTAAATTGTTTTATGTAAATGATGGAGGTTTGGGTATCGTCTGGAAGAAGGGGATTAGGAGAATGTGTTGATTTATCTGAGTAAAATACTTAGTGTTGGAAACCCTCGATGTATGTGTCTGGCATTTAAGTCAAAAATATATTCATCCACTTCATCATTAGTGATTACTGTTGCCCTGTCCTCATCATTCTGGGGTTGACTGTATTCTGTTTACACTGTTCATAGTTTAATATCTGCCAGGTTTGACATCCAGATAGCTGTTTGTTTTATGATAATTGATTAACTCTGGATTAACTCCAGCTGTTAATGTTGAAAATGATTCTGTATTTATGTCTTCACCCTGGGTTTTATTACAATTCTATTAATATTATCTCCAGAATTAAGAATTAGCCATAATTGATATTTCAAATTTATATGAAATCACATCAATCTTTAATTACATTGTTCAATGTTTTGGAATATGTTTCCATTTAAAGGACTTATCTTACTTCAATATTGACTAAAGGATACATGTTACTGAGGTCCATGAATTTCCAGTTGAATATCTGGTCTTCCCAGAGATTAATCTGATTTGCACTGAGAACACTATCCATTTGGAGCTCTAAACAGGAAAGCCCTCAGCAATATTAGCCCTATAAGCCTGAGATTATTTTGTGGATTCCCCTGAAATATCTTTACCTAACTCCCGTAAGTAAATCAAACCAATATTTCCCAGACCAGAGCAAAGACATGTACACACACATCTGTTCATGCAGCACCTCATACACACACAAATACAGTAATGAAATATAATGAAACCCAGTAACAATGAACTATTTAGCTCTACAGATTCAATAACATACAGAATAATTATTACATTACAGAATAATACTCATCCTTATAAGCCCTCACATAAACCTTGACACACAGCAGTAAACATACCTCATGTTGAGAGAAGACAGGTGGGTTGTTGTTTTCATCCAGTACTTTAACTATCACTGTGCAGGAGCTGTTCAACCCTGCCGAAGTGTAAGACATGACTCATGGTCACTTCATCGCAATATCATTATTAGCATTACTCCATTACTGACTCCATCAGTCTCCATTATACTCTTACATTTAATCAATTGACATGGAATCAAATGATTTATTACGTGTCATAGGTCACAGTGTACGTGTGTCACTGTAAACTGACACAAAAAAAGTTAATGTGTGTGTTACTAAAATAACATATAAAACCTATTTAGCTACAAAACATTATAAATACCAACAAGGACATCTGGAGTGTGATTCACTGTGTCTTATAAACAACATGCCTTGTGCACATTTGCTTCCTCTGACATTTAGCATGATCTTAGATTGCGGCCAAAATCTGGAGGTCAGTTTTTGTTCATGGGAAAAAAGAGCATAGACATTTGTTCAAATCTTTTTCCACAGAGTTTACTAAATATTAATTAGGAGCGTGTACTGTATCTCTCCTTGTGAGCTGATGCAGGCTGTATCTTGATACATGATCGATTATGCATTGTGTAAAAAGGACCGATGTGAAATGTGTCAGCAAAACATTTGATACAAATCTATTACAATATGATTCATTATTTTAGAAACAAAATAAATGTGTATTAACTTTAAATAGTGGTGGTCTACGCCCATTTCATTAGGACTGACAGAGGCAGAAATAGGCACAGAGACCATGCCTGTTTTATTAAGACTGACAAGCAGAGACTACACTTATTTCATTAGGGCTGGCTGGTAGAGAGACCACACCTACTCCATTAGCACTGACAAGGAGAGACAACACCTTCTTTGTTGAGACTGAAAGGGAGAGACCACTGACAATGAGAGACCACACCTACTTCATTAGAACTGTCAGAGAGAGACCACACCTACTTCATTAGCACTGACAGGGAGAGACCACACTTACTTCATTAGACCTGTCAGAGAGAGATCATGCCTACTTTATGTGGACTGAAAGAGAGAGACCGCACTTACTTCATTAGAACTGACAGGTAGAGACCAGGCCTACTTCATTAAAACTGTCAGGAAAACACCACACCTACTTCATTAGAACTGACACGGAGAGACCACACCTACTTTTTTTTTAAATGACAGGTAGAGACCAGGCCTACTTCATTAGAACTGTCAAGGAGAGATCATGCCTACTTTATTAGAAAGGACAGGGAGAGACTACACCTACATTGTTAGACATGACAGGTAGAGACCACACCTACTTCATTAGAACTGTCAGGGAGAGATCATGCCTACTTTATTTTGACTTATTTCCTTAGAAGAGGCTGGCAGAAATCACTAAACACTACTCAGTGGTTAAGGGTCTGGAAAAACCTACGGTTCAAGCCCCAGTATCACCAAGCTGGCCTAGTTTAAAGCCATTAACTCAAAATGCTTCAGGGGTCCCATATAATGGCTTACCCTGTTACTGACCCTGACTTCCTCAGAAACATTTCAGGTATATGTGAAGAAAAGAATGTGACTGTACTGTAATGTATATATGACAAAGAAATGATTTTTTTCTTTTTGATGGTTGTGCGTGCGACCTTTAGCGTCCTCAGCGATGATTGTCAGTGTGTATTGTGATGCCGTGCCCTCCATGCTGTCAGCCTGCACTGTGATCACCCCAGAGTCTCGGTCCACACGGAAAAGTGGCCGGGGGCTTTCTGGCACCTGCGATGCCAATCTGTAAAAAATCCGCACATTATCCGTTTTGGGGTCGTCGTTATCAGCTGCCTGGACTGTGAGAATTTCAGATCCTGTTGGGCATTGAGGAAATATAATGAGAAGGGTCAAAATCCCCGCAGCCATAAACCCAACATCCTATTTATTACTTAAAATCAATTTATGTTTCAAAGACCATAACATATTTCTGTATATTAAGTAATAAATTGCTTGATTTGGCAGTTCCACACAAACTTAAGACTTAATTAAGGTGTGACACAAAAATAATCCTCAAGATTTGGTTTGTAGATTTAACATAGAATATTATAAGGCCATTCTGACACTTTTAGTTTACCTGTTGCTCTCAGTTATGATGAAGTTAAATATTCAAAATCTCTCACTTTTAGCTCATTTGTATTTAATCGATAATTAGTGATTTATTCCGCAATTATTGTTATATTCTGTTTTATGAAATGATCACAGAATATATAATGAAATATTTATACACAGTTAAAGTGTCTCAGTACCTTAGAATCTACCCAGTGTGTTCTTGTAATCGTTTTGTGATGATTAAATGACTGCATGACTGTGTGTGATAGAGAGAGAGAGAGAGAGAGAGAGAGAGAGAGAGAGAGAGAGAGAGAGAGAGAGAGAGAGAGAGAGAGAGAGAGAGAGAGAGAGAGACCTTTCTGTGCAAGTTCCTTGACAACAGTGTGGTACTGCATCTGTGGGAAGGTCGGTCTGTTGTCATTGGCATCTCCTACCATGACCCTCAGCTCTACGGGTTTTGCAATCCTCCTGCCATCTGGCCTCTCTGCTACTATGCTGATCAGGAACTGACAGACAGGGAAAGGTAAAATAATAATAATAATAATAAAATAAAAATATACATTTTATAAAATGTACATTTTATATAATTACGTTTATAATTTATATATTTTTCCGAGTGAGTCAGAATCCAGACCAAGTACTGAACTTGCTTCTTTAACAGCTGGCATTTAAACACAACCTTCTGGTCACAAGCACAGGAAGTTCAAATATTTAATTTGTCTGTGTTGATTAATTGTTCAGTTCAATTTACTTCAATTAGATTGTATAATGCTTTTAACAATGGCCATTGTTCCAAAGCACAAACAATTTGCAGAAACATATATAAAATGAATAAATAAACATATATATATATATATATATATATATATATATATATATATATATATATATATATATATATATATATATATATACAGTATATATAGCCAGTGCGATGCTGTTGAGGAAGAAGTCTTATCAGAGGAAACAGACTTATCTGGGTGACTCAAGATAGTGAGATTAGATATAATTTCCCTTCTATAACTGTGTACTATATCGTCCCTCACATTAACATTAACATTAACATTAATTAACTAGTTAACTTGTCCATAGGGGTTTTTAACTACAGGCTACTTTTCTGTGTATCATACACTCCCTTCTATTTTATGCACATAATCTTTTACATTAATCAATTAATGTAAAAACAAATTAGTGATATGGATTTGATAGCCTAGCGGTTAAGGTGCTGGCCTACCAATTGGAAGGTTGTGAGTTTGATTCCCATTTCCACCAGGCCCCTGAACATGGTCCTTAACCCTCAGTTGCTCAGTTGTATAAAATAATGTTGCTGGAAATGTAATGACAAAAGGCAAACTTTACCATTAACTTCTCTCAACACATGGTTTGCTTTTCCAGCTATCCGTGAACCTGATTAAGCTGGGCATTATAGCCTACTGTATTGTTCATATTGATGATTTCTGAAGGCCTATGTACTGTACAGTATGTCTGCATCTGGTTGCCTGGTTGATATTTGAGCAGATTGACTGCTCTGAGTCAATAACTCATTTGGTGAGTCTGAGTTACTCGCAGCAGCTATAAAAGTGCACACTAATGCTTAGTTTGGTGCTTTATAAATAATGCTTGAATGCACAGCGGTGTCATGAAACATCAAGGACAGGTCGACAGTGAGACAGCCAGACAGAGAATAAACTGACTGTCTGTGAGTATCACTACCATACAAATAGATTTCTACATAATTTTTTTTAAAAAGCTAATTGTATATAGATAGATGCAACTTTAGTATAAGACTAAGTGATTTTATTATGTTACTAGTAAAAAAAAAAGATAAAATATGTAATACAAGGGCAGCTTGATATGTGGGCTTGAGTTTTACACACCTCTAATGCAGCTCTGACACAGATGGTAGCAATTGAAACTCTTGTTAAAATGAAAGTCTAACTGTTTAATGTTTCACTCTCATGTACAAAAAACAACAAAGGATAAAAAAACAGAAATACATCCAGTGTTTGTCCTTTAATTACTGCAAAGGAACAGGAACAAGAAAAATTTGTAAGCAGTGTATATAACTGAAAACTTATGCAAATAAATTTGTTTATGTCCTTTTTGTCCTTTACCTGATCTTGGGTTTCTCGGTCCAGAGGGGCATTTAGGTAGATGACTCCTTCTCTACTAATGGTGAAAAGCATCTCTGGAAACTCTCCCTCCAGACTGTACTCTACCAAACTCCCACTCCATTTCACCTGAGGAGCATGGCGCACACACACACACACACACACACACACACACACACACACACACACACACACACACACACACACACACACACACACACACACACACACACACACACACACACACACACACACACTTGACAGATGGTCTTTTCCAGAGAAACTGCCAAATACTTTTAATGAACAGAGTGCAGAGTACATCTAAAAGGACTGAAAACATAAAGGAGGCTTATCTCAGTTTGATGGAGTGAAAGTTTAAACAAAGGAAAATGCAAGACTTGGTTATTTCAAATGTTTTAAACACATTGGTTATCACTAAATGTGTTAAACACATTTAGTGTGAGCTCTTACAAAGAGAGTACAATACAAAACACAGTAGATACATTGCTTAAATTTAAAGAATTTATCAGACTGAGAGAAATGTTTTGGAAAGTCTAGTCTACAGAAAGCAATCTGACATTTAATAGTCTGCACACTGTAGCTGGAAATTTGGCCAGCAACCAAAAATCTGAAAGCACAGCATAACCAATCAACCAAAGTCTGCAGGAGTTCACGTGAGTGTCAGCTAACAAGACAGAAATACTGTATGTGTTTGTTACTTAACTAAAAAGGTATGAAGGAATGAAATGAGTCCAGATAATATGACATAATCTAGAACATGAACTGTTCGGCTGAGAAAGATTTCGTTTCTCATTAGATTTTAGATATTAAAGGATGTAGTCGCTTTCAAAATCACATATTGCAACATATTATATCTTATAAAAATCATTTGTAAAAACAAGGAAACAGGACAGTGCAGGAGAAGATAAATGCACACACTATTCCCATCTCTCCGAATGCAGCCTATAAGCCAAGATATCTTTAGTGTCTCAAGTTTACTTTTTTTTAGGTTATTGATTTAGTTTATTTTTGACTAACCTATAAGAAATACTTTAAGGTTTTCATCACATGCCTTATAAATGTTCATTATCGTAAATAACAAACAAAATGAACAAAATAATTTTTCTTTTAGAATGACAAAAAATGTTCTGATGCATTAACACAAGTATTAGAAAGCATTATCATGCTCAGAAGAACAAAATCCACAAACAAAGCTGCATCCGCAGGGAGCAGTGCTACAGAGATAATGTTTATATTTAAGTTAAAGTGAACGTTTAGCAGAGCCCCAAAGCAGTGAAGAGGCAGAGCCGAGCTCTGTTACTGGAGAGTGTACCGAGGTCAGCAGTTGCCAAAACAAAGCTTCTTCTCTAACCACAGAGGGATTTTCCACTCCTCTGGGAAAAAAGAGTGACAGCCGATGATGGACGGGGTGTGAAAAAGCACCGAATTAGGAGAGGAGCTTAGAGTTGAGTGTAACTGTCACGTGCACATCCACCATGCTCCTGCATCTTCTCCATTTGTTATGGAGATGGCTCCCCAAGCCTCCTGTCTCATTCTGTATGTGTACATGCCAGCCAGTTTCTCTTTACACGGCCCTGCACACATTTGCAAAGCGCTGCAGCAGGGCAGCTGTTCTTGGAAGAGATTAACATGCTGCCCTGTGTTCTAAAAATGGTTCTCTACAACAAAAGTGATGTCACCTGTTTAGTTTCCAGGCTTCATTTGTCCATACAAATGATTAACTTTTGTGTTAACCTAGAGTCTGATAATGCAGGGCTTTGAAGTGCAAGCTGTATGAAGTGAGCAGTGATGCACTGATGGTGATAAACTTCTAAAGCTGGTCTTAATTTAGCTGCTCTTAATACAGAAAGATCCGGCATTCAAACATGACATTTAGTAATTCATTATCAGTGGTTGCAGCTTTGTAGGAAGGTTTGGAAAAGTTGTTTTGATGTGTATAGAGTGTAGAGGAGTGATGGGGCATTTAATACCCAGATAATGCAGTTGGATGTTACCCATTGCAAAAGAAAGTTTCGTTAATTCTCAAAAGCGAGAAAGTAAACTAGGCCAGTCGTATAAGAAGGTGAAGGTGACATGTACTTACATTTAATGCACATGGTTGAACATGCTGATGGGTGTGTTTGAGTTGGGGATTTGATTCCTGCCAAAGCAAGCATGGAGTTTGCATGTTCTCTGTGTATTTTGGTGGTTTCTTCTGGGTATCCCAGTTTTCTCCCCAAGTCAAAAGACATGTCTTTTTGAATGCTTGTTATCTCAAAATTGTCCATAGTTTGTGAATAGATATATGTGTGTGCATGATTGTGAGCTGTGACGTGTTGGGCCTAAGTTCCTAAGTTCCCTGGGATAGACTCAACATTCCCTATGACCCTGTGTACAATAAACAGTACAGGAAATGGATGGTTGAATGGGTTGACATTATATTGTCAAATAAACGGGATTCACGTGATTTCCAATCCTAAGCTTAGTGGCAAGTAGATATTTTCATTCATGAATGTAGCAGCTCGTGAAGAAGATGCAGAAGATGGCTGAGAGAGCTTATGTGTTCAGAAAAAGCACATATTCACCCTAAATAGCTTGCATGGCTGGTAGGTGGCAAGTCTCTTGCCATGTTGCCATGAAAAGACAAGCATCAGTGACACCCCCCACCCACATTTCAAAACCAAAAAAGCTGTCAGAAAAAGGCTTTCCAAATGCACAAAAAAAAGCCCTTCAGTTCTATGACTATCAATGCACACACATGTACTGGAAAGTGCACACACAGCACCAGCTGTGAGAGTGTTCAGAAATGCTTTATCTTTTTTATTCATTCCTGCATTCGAGGATTTCATAGACATATGCACTTTTCTTCTTACACACACACACACACACACACACACACACACACACACACACACACACACACACACACACACACACACACACACACACACACACACACACACACACCAATATGTTTCCATTGTCACTACCCCACATGGAAATGCACACATGCTGTCTCACATGTCTTTCTCACATGTCTCTATGCCTCATATGCACAGACATCTGAATGCCCTCACTTACATTTACCTTCACCTTGATGTAAGGATGTCTACACTGTGTGTAGCCAAAGCAGCTGGCTTTGCTATTCAGGCAGTGTTTGCCAAAATCTTTCACAAACATGTAGCTGAACAGTGTTATATAAGCCTAAAGCAGAGCACAATATGATTTGTCCTTCACTGGTTCAGCAATTATGGTTTAATTTTTATATACAATTTTGTTTAAACATAGTGATGCTGAGAAGTGACTGCTGGGTTCTTAACCATGGCCCTTAACATTCAGCTGCCCACTGTGTTTGAATTGCTTCATATAGAACTTTAATAAACTCGTGTTAATAAACTCGTGTTAATAAACAGATTCTGTAAAGTACAAAAAACAAAGATTAACAGTGAATTTAGAATGTGACAATATTTCTACTGCATTCGCATGTGTGTGTGTGTGTGTGTGTGTGTGTGTGTGTGTGTGTGTGTGTGTGTGTGTGTGTGTGTGTGTGTGTGTGAGTAGTAAGGAGTGGGGTGGTCATGGTGGTGGTGGTGGTGGTGGTGGTGGGGGGGGCTATAAGTAAACAGACCAACTATTTCTTTGAACATGACCTCATTTCCCTCACAATAACCCCTACTGGCCATGTTTAACAAGACCTCTAGCTGAGCTTTCTCTCATCCTTTTCCACTGTTGAGAGATCTACAAAGTGCTGCTTTCTTTTTCCTGCCAATTAAAATTTAATGGAAACAAAAGACAAGATCCATAGTGCTGAGGACTACAAACCCACACCGTCTCCTTTCTATCTCTCATTGGATCACTTGTCCTTTGTTTGTTACTCTCGTGCCCATCTTTTGCAGAGACAGGCATCAGGCCACGACTAATAAAATTTGAATAACAAGTTAAAGATCAGGTATTTTTAAAGATTCTAAGAATGATCTCAGAAAGCTTCTAAATTACCTTAAACTAAATTTCTAACTAGGAATTTTATCCTAAGAGTGATTCAGAGACCAAACTCTGAACAACTCTGAGCAAGGAAAATACAACAACTTTTATCTTAGAGAGGAGGTGGGGCTGAGCTCTGTTACTAGGCATGATATGTAATAAATGTAATGTAAATGTAAACATCTCTGCCACAGCGCAGACAAATTCGATCATTTCGGCCGCTATGGCATTTCGGCTCTGTTTTGGAGACGTTAGTGTTATCTCTAATACAATTGGTCACAAAAATAAACCCTACACAATCTAATCTGTATCATCTTATTAACTCACTATCATTATTAAATATTGTATACAATTAATTTCTTCTCCCTCTTCACCTTTCAGCCATTTTCTCCTCTTCCAAAGAAACTCTTAAGCCTCTTAAAAGTCCTCCTCACTACTCCTAACACCTTCTGACCTTATAAGCCCGTTTAAGGCTTTATGGATAACTTTTATGCTTATAACTAGCATCTTCTTTTTCAATTTAAACAGAAACTCCAACATGAATTTTTTTAGAATTACGTCACTAGGAGCAACTCTTTGCACTAAGAATTTTCATAACACAGGTTCTGGTATACTGACATGTCCAAGGAAGATTGAGCAAGTAAATGTTAACATATTAACAACCGATAAACACAAATACAGTGGTTAAAACTTTGTTAGTCTTATGCACTTTTAGCAATGCTGGTTGTTATTAAGAACGGAAGCAAATAGAAAGCACTCTCAAATTTTGTATATGAACTTCTTTTGTTTCTTACAGCCTCTAATGCAATCGCATAGCGTACACAAATGATGAAGGATTTACAGACTGTCCAAGATGCCATGTTTCTCTGGAGATAAGACTTATACTGTGATTTTACTACATTTACTTTTATTATTAAAGTACACTGCAGTTAAAGCCTCAATTCTTCATCAGATGCCAAAAATGATCAATTTTGCTTAGTAAAGAACTTTTATGTGGAATCTCTAAGAGATAAGTTAGTTCTGCTATGAAACAGTTATAAAATGGTGAATGTGATCAACATCATTTTCATACTCATCACACTCAGCACATTGGCAACACAGAAATGTAGAAAGTGAATCAAGATAAACATTTGCCTTTTTTGTGGTGACACAAATTTAGATTATTTTAGCCCCTGATAAGTTTTGGCCCTTTGTTAGAACATTTATTAGGTCTATAAAAGACCTAATATTTTTGAAAAATATAGAAGGGCCAGTGTGATAAATAGCTATTTGTATTTTTATCAATTTTATGGTGTCATTCGTGAATACTCGCATGTAGAAGAGCCTGGCACTGGTCATAAGGGTGCATATCAAATAACTGGGTTGCCTGATATTTGCATCAGCCATGATGACAGGCACATGAAATCCTCTTCCACTGTGCTCTTACCCAGAGCAAAGCCTAACACAAACAAGGTACAAAAATATTCCATGATCCTTTGAATGATTGCATGCAGAAGATTAAGCCTCTCTGTCTCTCTCATTGCCTTTGCCAGACTGCTTTGATTGCATTTGGCAGTAAACCCAGAACTGGACATGGTGTTCAACCTGTCAGTGGCACACTCTAGTCTAGAAGTAAAATCATTTTCTGTTAGTATAAATATCAATATAACATACAGTGTTATTGAAAGTTTGTGAACCCTTTAGAAACTCTAGATTTCTGCATAAATTTAATCTCAAAACATTAAAAGTACAATTTCCACTTAAGGACACAAAAAGCCCATGTTATAGTCCCACATGTTCATGAGAGTTTCCTGGACAGATATGTTACAGACAACAAATTCAGTCTGACTACATAGATATACAGTTGACCTGAATGACTGTGTAAATTTTCCCTGTTTATCTAAGGAGGAAGCTTTCGCTGTGTTCAGACCACTGTGAAAGCAGTAGTATTCTCTGGTAAACCATTTGTGAACTATCACATTCTGTTGAACACTTGCAAAAGCCGGAATGGAAACCAAGGTCTTACAGTCAATCTTGGTGCCATGATCATGACCCTCTAGACTAGATCTTTGCTAAATTATCTGCAACATGGGATAAATCACTGGTAGAAGGAGAAAAAATGGTAAATAGCAGTGAACTATTGAAGGAGAACCACAAATATGCAATTTGAGGTCTGACTGCATTCCCCGACAATATCTTGTACTATTGTCCTGCTATAGCTGAGTTGCTCTTAGTTATGGTTAACCATGGATGGGTCAACCTTAGAAGATTCCATGCATGGTAGAAAGAGGTGCCTCAGAGCTAGCAAGAATAACTTAAGACTGCCTTCAAATCCTGTTGGATGATCTGTTCTTACTGTATATACCCGTGGAACTTCCCACCCTTTAAGGGAGTCGTTTGCCTTCAATAAGGCAAGTCTCAACTGGACTTCTTTTCCTGAAATGCATTGCAACCCCCAATCAAGCTTTTAATCAAGCTATGCTAAAAGTCATTCATGCATTTATCACCTAATAATTGGAGGTCCTTGTAATTCCTACAGTAGGATGTGTGAGAGGCAAAAGTATGTGAACCTCTAGGTTTATTACTTAATTTCAAGTTCATATCTGATGTCCATCAATGTGTCCATCTGATTTCAGCCAATGACAATCGGGCCTCCATGAGTGTCCTATTTTATTTAAAGAACCTGATTTTCATGACGTGTGTTTGTGGAAGGGGATCATTGCAAAAACAATTGAGATCTCTGAGGACTTCAGAAAAAAGTTATTGTCAGGCTGGAAAAGGTTACAAAATCCAACAACATTACAACAACGACTGAGCAACATCACTCATGGCATGTTAATCTTAACAAGGCTGCAGTATAAACCTTACATTTGGGCCAAGCCCCCAAATGGGTGGACCCAGGCCACCTACAGTATGTGCCTTACCAGTCCGCTCCCAACAGCTATGAAACTGCTCTATAACAATTAGTAAAATGTTTAACATATTAACAATGCGTACCATAAAAGATTATGATAAAAGACCACTACCAGCAATGCAACAGCAGACAACACAGATAAAGAAACCCACCCAGTAACTACCACTTACAGAGTAGAGAGTAAAAGTACACCATGCAGACTTGTATGGATAATGTGCAAGTAGTTATAGTAGATACCTAGAATGGTAGACAGATTCAGTCATCATGTTTGTAAAACAAATCCTAAAAACCCACACACAGTGCCTCTGTTTTTGTGTGTATGTGCTGTGTCTAACCTGAGAAATGGGGATAGGGTACGGTCCTGGTAGGTTCTCCTGCAGTCGAACTGGGTCGGGTGAAGCCCATGTGTTCCCTGTCACCTCGACCAACACAGTGCCAGTGGAGAAGAAAGCATTGGCCTTTCCACCCATGTCCTGGACCATCACCGAAAGTTTATAGCGTCCACACATTTCAGGGTCCAGAGCAGAGGCACCTGCAGACCAAAACACACATAACCATATAATACATATTGCAACTAAAAAGAAAACACGTACACATGAGCCATATAAAAAGATTTAAAATGCATTTTGTTCATTAATCTCCATTATAATACAGGTTAGAATGCTTATAGGTTACAAATGTGTATTTGTCAGAATTTATTTGTAAGGTATATTGAAAATCTAGCAACATAATTTTAAGCAGGTTTAGTTTACTGATTAGTTCTATGTTGCCTTATGTCTGTGCCTTTCATTTTGATTCATTTCATTATGTACTGCATCAGCTATATATAGTGGAAAGGGCAATAAAACCTCATGACTTGACTGGACTTACGGACTAAAGCAAGTGCACATGCAGTAAATGTGTTTCATTGGTCCTTCAAAAAGTCAGGCATTCTATTTAATAGCAACTGTAAATTTGAGGTTCTCACCAACTCACATAAATAAAGTGACATACATACATTGTTGGCTGTGATTTGATCCCTATCAGGATTTGACCAGTTAAAGTGAACAGATGTATGAATGAGTGTGTGCATGTGCGGTGCTGAGTAAGATGGATACAGAGAAACAGATACTGGAAGTGCTATAAGATATCAGATCAAGTGAAGCAGTGAAGAACAAGCATTAAGTGCCTATAATTTTTGTTTAAAATATATGTTCATTAATTCATATATGAATGTATATTGTAAGCAATGCAGTTGTTATCATTCTCACCTATCAAATGTCTCCGGTTCTAAACTGAACCTAAACAAATCCAATCTGGCTGCCTCTAGGTCACTAGTAAAGGTTTTGTGCTAAACATATGCGTGATAAATAAATGTATATAAAAAAAAATCATAACACACAATGGTCCAAAATGAAACACTTGAACAATTAGAGAAACTAGTAACATGTCTCCTAAGAGTATTTTGTCTTAAAACATGTAGCATGTGACAGCCCCTACATAATACTGTATATCCCAGATTCTGGCCTTGTGCTCATTACCATCCTCTGTGAGAGACACCTCCCCACTAGTGGCATCGATGTGGAACATGTGACTGGCCGGGATGCGAGGCATCTGGTCTAGGAGGCGAAAACGCAGATCAGCATGTGGTGTGTTTCGGTCGTCACGGTCTAAAGCCCCTACTTGCATGAACGGGATTCCTAGGTTTAGATAAAGAAAGAAATGAGAAAGAGCTGCTTCACTTGGCATACGTATATTTACTTTACTAACAAGTATTTGTATTCTTACTTTAAAAAAACTAAACAGACTGCGTGGGAGCTCAGATCTTATCCAGCTAGCAGAACAACTTAGCTATCACATTCTCTATAGATGGAAAATGATGTTTTACATTTTATGTGTTTTATTGCTTCTATTTAATGTATTTTTTTAACAGCTCCATATATTTTTTTTCTGTTTTGAAATAAAATGGCAGCAGTGTTTCATCTGCATTGATATCTACAACCAGTATTTAAGGCTAGTTCTTAGTAGTTTCTTCACATCACATAAACAATAGCTTAGCTAACAAGAAGGAAACAATCTTTCATAAATTACTTAGCTAACAAGGAGCAAACAACCTCTCACAAATTACTTTCTTTCAGCTCTTTTTTTCAGACCAATTCAATATTAAAGCACCAGTAGCCTTCTACAGGTCATCGTGTCATGCTATATCAGAATATTATGAATTTGGAGAATCCATATGAATCCATATGGAATTATGACTCTGTAAACTTCACTGTACTAAATATGGCTTCTTTGGTAGCAGGCCCAAAGAATGATCTTGCCAACCAGGGTTGAATTATTGTCAATATTCTGTCCCAGCTGCCAGGAATGAAGCATAAATTAAATCCTTTATAGAAGGGTCTGCCAACTGGATGGACTGCTCCAAGGCTAGCAGGATCAATGTATCAATATATAAATGTATATATATGTTTTTGCCAGGAATTAAAAAGTGCATATGCAGTCAGTACTAAACATATCTAGGTATATTGCTTCACAGTCATGGAGTCCGGCCACAGGTAAACTGTGCCTGACCAAATCATCCATGAACATTGTCAATAAAGTCCACTAAGCCACCGTGCCCCCTCTCCAATAGAGAACAGGAAAACAAAAAAGTGACAAAAAGGTGTTTGTAGCAAATACTGACTGAAATGTAAAGATGGTTATTCATCACTGCATGATCTTGTTGGCAGATTTTGCCATGCATGGTGGGATGCAGGTTCTGGCAATACACCAGCAGTTACTCTAATAAACTTAACCTAATCAAATCCATCAAAGTCAACATTCGCTAATAAATCTCAATAAATCCAACCCTCCCCATATATATCCCAAGAATTTCTAAAATCTAAACATTTCCTGTAATCTCCAAAGCACTCAGTAAAGACCAACATAATTACAAACACTCTCATTTAAACATTGCCAAATTCCTCTCTATATTTTCCAACATTATAAAAATAACTGCTGACTGCTGGCAAGTGTGTGTGTCTTGAGAGCTGTAGTTTGGTTTCTTAATGCACTCATAAGGTGTATGTGTATGATGTACACTCCTATATATTCTCAACCCTGAAAGTCTAGACAGTGCTGTCATCTTTAATGAAATGTTATTTTAAATTGCTGTACACTATAAAGGTGTACCTGAAGGTAACAGCGTAAAAGCAAGACTGATGAAAGGGATAAAATTTATTTTTGTGAGACACTTTTGTGAACTTTCAAAGCATTTCCATTTAAGGTAAAAGTCCTTGAAGCAAATTAAGTCATTATTCTTTCACACTGCCCTAAAAAATTCAGTTTACACAGTTTTTGTCTGCTGATCTTAGATCATTCTTCCACATCTGTCTATTAATAAATGTACAAATGTCAAAGTTGAAATGAATTTAATTGTTTTTCCATCTTAATTCTTTATACGCCATAGCTGTTGTGCAATCTACAGGATTTAATACTCCTTTGTTATGATAATGTTTAATTCTTTTTTTTTAATAATTGATGACATGCTCCTAATTCGTCTTTTGTTATTATTATTGCAAATTACTCTTCTTCATCTCACAAGATTTCTTTTCATTTGTTTCAGTTGTAGCATAACTGCTTTACAACAGTCGTTTGTAACTAGAGGCATGTATTAGGACTGAGATCCACAGCGAGCAGCAGGTTGTAGTCAGATATGTGGTTTACAGGAAAAAGACAGCCCATGTTTTTATATTTCTTTTATATTTTGGAGAAATAGAAATTCAAGACAATCATTATAAAACATCATGAGGGTGTCTGGGGCTACTGATCACAAACAATTTGTAATATTCCTCTAGCACTTTCTTCAGCTCAAGGAATCAATTAAAGCAGCGGTGTCCATTCTTATGGGTGCAGGTTTTCATTCCAACCAAGTAGAAGCCACACCTGATTCCACCTGTTTAATCGGCTTTTAGTAGACTATGATGTGGCTTCTTCTTGGTTGGAATGAAAACCTGCACCCACACCGGCCCTTTCCGGATAAGATTGGACAACGCTGAATTAAAGTAATCAGGCGTATGAGCTCTGTATATCCCAATGAAAGAGATGTGACCACTTCAAGTTTCACTTGTTCTGTTGTCAGCTCCTTTACATCTCTGTGTATGCGTTTATGTTCATTTGGACAAATGGAATGTTAGTCATGTAAAAATAACTTAGCTAATGCAAAGTCTTAATAAAAAATGGCTAAGGTCTCATTATATAGCACTGCTGAACTCTCTCACCTTTTAGCAGGCCGAGCTGAACGGTGCCTCTCATGCTCTCTTGCAAAAATATTGGCACGTTGTCATTCTTGTCGATGACGCACACCTCTACACTAAAGCTCTGTGGGTGCATAGATGCCATGAAGGACACCTGTAAGAAAAGTGCAGGTGGATTTAATGGTCACATGGCAAGTCTTTTCAGTGATTCCAGTAATGATGAATGATGAAGGTAACTAGTGACTACATTCATGACCATTCTAAAAAAGCTTTAAATGTGGACTGACAGCATGTATTAAATGTTATTGGTGACTCACTGAATGAATCATTCTGCACTTTTATTCTATTTCTTGTTTCTTTCTTTGTTTTTTATTTCCGTTTGCATACAGAGTCCGTTAAAAAAAGTAATCCTGTTTTACCATACAAGTAAAAAAACTGTATTTTAACTGTAAAGTCCACCCACTTGCAGTGTATATGATGGCTTCTTCTCCCGGTCCAGTGGTTTTAGGGCATACAGGAAACCTGACTCTACTCCAAAAATCCCCTCATCATCACCACTTACGATCAGATCAGCATAGGTTAAGGGAAGATCAGGCAACTATAGAAACAAGACAAAAACCTTTGCATTAAGACAATAACTGATTTGAAAGAAAATAAGATTTCAGTCATTGCTTTGTTATAGTAATGTAATCAAAAAACGATTAAAAGAATTAGTAAAGGAATTACTGTACATTGTACTTGTAAGGTTGCCAGAAAAGTACAATAAGATTTACAGTAAACATATATAAAGTAAAGCACTTTAAAGTTACATTACATTTGCTAATTTGGTTGAAAACTATTGAAGCAGGACACAACTGAGCTCAAGGCTCTTGCTCAGTCACAGTAGTTTGGAGGTGCTGGGATTTGAACACATGACTTTATGAACTGTCACTCAAAGCCTTAATGACTGAACCACAACAAACCTATTCTTGGCAAATTATTGTAATAATACATTTTTTGGTCAATATTAATGCAATATTAGGGCACTTTATTTGTTCTTCTTCATGGTTTGCGGTGATAGGCAGCTCACGTGGCTAGAGAGATTTCTGCTTCTGGCAGTGCTAAATCATTTCAGTGACTGACACTTACACACATGCTCCAGTTGGGTTAACTCTGGTATGGATCATGGATCATAGTGTTTAACAAAGCACATTCGTACTGGGTGCAGATTCTAGTTTCTGTTAGCAAAGCATAGCACACAGTGAGTAAAAACCATCTGCCCACATCACACAAGAGATTTGTAGTTCATGAACACAAATGGTTAAGAATGTCACAACTCAGGATGGAGTCATTTCATAGAGCAGATCCTGCTTGTCTGAGTAATTTATAAAATATTTCCCATGCTAAAACTGGCTAAAAAATTCAGTTTCCATATCTGTCCTCTTACCCCATATGGGTTCCATCAGCCATTGACAAGTGCATTGTCTATAGACGGCATCATTAATTTAGCACTATAGCTGTAATCCTAACATAATTTACAAGCAAGCAAAGTTTATTGGCCAGATTAGCATCAAACATTGTTTAACATATCAATGCAATTCGTAGAGTTTTATTTAGAACAAGTAGAAAAATCCATAAAGGATAAAAACATTAAATCAAAACTACATTATCATCTGAATCTCTTAAAATATTTCATTTCAACCTAAAACTTTGGAAATCTTTCATTGATGTTTTAAGTTCTGCAACATATGTTTGTCTATTTTTATTGATAGCAGTTGTTTGAGAGTGTCAGAAACCGCAATGTTGTTCAGTGTGTGTTATGTAAACCTGCAAAAAACTAGAAATGTTTCATACTCGCTACCTACATTAACAATGATGTTCCAGTATACCACTAAAAACAGCTATATTTAGTTAAAATGACATAATGTAAATTAGATTTTTCATAGAACCGTTGCTTCGGGTACGTTTACATTGGGTTATTGACAGGTTGACAAAGAGCATGAGTCATAACTTACCCAATGCCTTCTTTCTGAAAGCCTGAGTAAAACATAACAACCATTATTAGGTCCTTTCAGTACCAACATGGTAATTAATCAGTCCTCAATACATTCAGTGAGCATTTTGGGAGCTTGATATTAAACACTGATTGTGGCAAGATTGTCTCTTGCAATTTCCTCCACTTACAATGTCCGAAGGAGAAGACAACCCAGAGGAGGCATAAATGATCTTTATTACCATGACCTCAGGTTAAAATGACTGCCGTTTAGGACACAGCACGACTGGCTCCCTGGCTTTGTGCTGGAGCCTCATATAAAGTTTAGTGACGCATGCAACTTGCTTATAATTACACCTTGGTTCATTGAATTTTATGAATAGTACACATGCTGCCCGTTTCTTAACCCGCACCACCACTTCAACCTAGAGAGTCTACACAAGAGCTGCCATTAAGAGCTGATCCATTCAGATCTAAAATGTGATAACAGCCAGATTCCAACAACTGTGCTTTCAGATATATTAATCACACCAGGAAAAGTGCTTGAAACGTATTTTTGGTATATCAGACATTATAAAACATTCATTCATTCATTTTCTAGCGCTTATCCGAATTTTTCAGGTCACGGGGAGCCTGTGCCTATCTCAGGCATCATTGGGCATCAAGGCAGAATACAGTGCCAACCCATCGCAGGGCACACACTCTCATTCACTCACACACTCACACACTACGAACAATTTTCCAGAGATGCCAATCAACCTTCCATGCATGTCTTTGGACTGGGGGAGGAAACCGGAGTACCTGGAGGAAACCCCCGAGGCGGGGGAGAACCTGCAAACTACACACACACAAGGCGTATGTGGGAATCGAATCCCCAACACTGGAGGTGTGAGGCGAACATGCTAACCACTAAGCCACCATGCCCCCACACAATCAAACAGCATTATTGATTTTTCCATTAGGTTTTGTATCAAACACCTAAAAAGGTAAATAAGGAAATATTGTCTAAATACGGAACTTTGTATTTTGTATTTTTCTTCTTAGGTTTTGGTGAAATAGTATGTCTGATATTAAAGACTGTAAACTGTAGTCTGTGCGTTTAGAGCAACAGTTTCAGTTTGTCCTTTTTGAGAAGAGCTCACCTTAGTGAGGTACCAAGGGAAAATACCATCATAGTTTTCTGGAACACCGATCCTGAGGTGTGCTGCGTCCACATATAAAAGAGGCAAACAAAGCAGCATCTAAAGTAAAAAAAAAAATAAAATTAATAAAGAATTTAATTCCACAAATTTGTCGTGCAAGAAATATTATTTTAATAATATTGTTTATTGTTGTTTACACAGCATTATGTAACAAACCAATTAGAAACAAAATGACCTACATTCAGTGTTTTGATCCATGAAGACATCTCATTCATTGAACACCCTGTGGCCTAAAGTCTGCTACACAAAACACTCATCTCATCATTCTGCAGGATTTTTCTAAACTGCAGACTGTATGCATTTTCAAGTAAAGATCTCAAAAAATGTTATAGACTTCAACAGGATATAGAGATCAATGATGGAAATTTTGACTCACTAAAATGAATCGACTTCAGTAATTTGATTCATCAATCAGAATATTGTTCAAAAACATCAAGATGGCTAACATGAACCACAGCTGACACTGCACAGTTTACTTTTCTATGATAATAATCCATAAAGGGTTACAAACTTAGAGTTTGCAAGAAAAATGATTTTATCAGATAATGAACATCAAGGTTTTGATGCACATAGATGTTAGGATCAGGATAATTGCTTTAAAGTTTGGAAGTCATTTCAGATTAGGTCTGATTAGGAAGTCGATTATGTCAGTTTATGCATTAAGAGTGGTATTAAAAAAACATAACCTATAAAATAAGTTATCACTGCTGCAATGATTAAGGCCTACATGTCTATTGTACATCTGTTTTTGTAAATATATCCTTCATATTTTTATGAATTTTAGAAAAACTTACCTTGTTAAAGTAGGTGGGTATCTGCTCTGATCCACGACAAAGACAGAATGGTTAGACTTTAGTGTGAGGGAACTGTTTCTACTCTCAGAGAATTAATGTTTAACTTCTTTAATTTTATGCAAATGCTCTTAACTGCCTTGTTTCTTTTAATGATACTCTTGGTCAACAAGTCTTGAATAATTCCACACCTACATATGGATGAGGGGATACATTTAATGCAAATGGGCTTCCTGAGGTGTTTGTGTGTGTGTGTGTGTGTGTGTGTGTGTGTGTGTGTGTGTGTGTGTGTGTGTGTGTGTGTGTGTGTGTGTGTGTGTGTGTGTGTTAGCATGTTAGCAAAAACGAAGATGTCGTTCATTAAATTAATTCTTTATTATAAAATCAGTGTAAACATGTAATAAAATTAACAATTGAATAATATTAACTGGAAGTGCAAATCAAACATTTTGAAAAACACATAATTTATTGCTTCTACGATATTCAATTACACCTTGCACTTAAATAATATTCTGATGATTTAAACATGTGAAAATTCTCAGTTCAGAGTCTCTCCCCAAACCCCAATCCTGTGTTTCTGAAGTGCTGAAGTACGTACCTGCGCACTCAGATTCAAGTAAATATGATTCCATTATCTCATATCAGTGAGGAAAATGAATTGTGCTCATCTTTTAGACACATACATGAGAAAGTGTATCCCACCTTTGGGATCTGTACATCAGTACAATTGCTACTGCATTCACAAACTCTTCTCTTGAGAAGGCAGAGTTCTCAGTCCATAAGCAAATGGTTTTGAGGCTTTAACTTCTACTTGCACTGCTAGAAATTGACCATTAACAACTTTAAGGCAAAAAAAAAAAAGAAAAGAAAATATGAAATAAAATATATAAACTTAAAAAGCCTCATGCAATTTGATACCACAGACTATTGTTGGGTCCTGTTTGTCTGTTTTACAATATAAAATATGCAAAGATAGTACAGTTGTCTAGTCCTTGAGTTAGTGTCAAAAATACACACACAGCTTCTGGTCATGGTGGCTCTACAAGTCCATTTTGCTCAGAGCACAGAAAGGTCATGGCATGACTTGGACTTCTGCCTGAAGGCCATCTTCTTGTTCTTGCGTGCGACTATGCGACCCAGAAAGCGCTTGGCCTTCTTACTGATGCTCTCACGGCGTTTGCAGTTAGCCATGCGTCGGGCATTCTCCTCCTTGCTGTCCCTGCGCAGGCGGATCTGCCGCACGATGCCCTCAAACAGATTGCGGACATTGTGATGTAGCGATGCAGAGGTCTCAATGAACTTGCAGTCGAAAACAACAGCACATGCACTTCCCTCTACGAGAAAAATGAAGGTAAAATGAATACAGATTAAAAGAACTGGGTTTTACTCAGTGTGCAGGGGTGTGGTATCTTGTTTACTTTATCTGCCATGCATTAGTAGCCTAGGACATTAGCAGCTTTAAATGTTTGGAGTGAGGAAGCAAGGACCAAGGACCAAAGATGGGGGTGGGGCAGCAGACTTAAAATGTTTAGCATGCCGTGAGTAGGGTAATTTAGAAAGTCTAAAAACAGACTCTCTTTTAATCAGTTCATTTCTATGTTTATGTTCTCTTATTTTCACATGCCAATTACTCAGTAGCTGAGGACAGTTAGGGATTTGATTATTCTTCCATGCATCAGTCAGTGACGAAAAGGATATGTAACTCCAGCAGTGATGAAGTGAGCTAGAGATGGAATGAATGAACAAGGATGGTGAGTAGGGTTTGCTCACTAATGGTCCTAGAGCAGACAGAGGGTACCTACCATCTACTGACACTTCTCTGGAGCGTACTAAGTCAGTCTTGTTTCCCACCAGGATGATTGGGATGTTCTCCGACTGCCGTGCCCGGCGGAGCTGTATGCGGAGTTCTGATGCCTTCTCAAAACTTGACTTGTCCGTCACAGAATAGACAATGATGTAAGCATCACCCATACACATACACTGATCCTTCAGCCATTGACTGTTGTCCTAGGAGATCATAAAATGTGTATCTGGTTATTACATTGCTGCTGTACAGTATACTGTATCGTGTACTGTGCGTTTACAGCAGCAGCATATTTCTAAATGTAAATATTTCCCTTATATTCCCTTAAATTCTAAATATGTCCCTTATATTGTTCAACTGTGTCTAACTCACCTGTTCCCAGATGTCATACAATAAAATATTTGCTTCCTCTCCATCGACAACAATAGGTCTGTCATATGTATTTCCTAGAAGAAAGAAAGAAAATATATGATCAGTTCAGTTTATAGCACTTTAAAATACAAGTTCCACTGCAGGCCAGCACTGCCATTTAGAACTACTATATTAATGTATGCAATAATTGACAGCAGCTGATCTCTTTGTGGGTAATGGAGGCCTTGCTAACTGGATGGAAATAGCAGCAATCAATAAGTCTTTTTCCATTCCATAACGCATTCCACTGCTCTTAAGACACTCAAACACACACAGTCTGATGGGGTGATCCTAATGGCTCCGGTTGTCCTTGCAATACACCCTAATCACTAAAACATAATTACGCAAGCATGTGCACAGTCTTTACCTGCGTCCTCGTAGTCGTGCGTGTCCTCCACTCCGCCGAATATCCGCGCGAGAGTGGACTTCCCCACGCCGTGCTCTCCCAAAAGTACGACCTTGTAGATATGTCCGTCGGAGTCACTACCAGAAGAGATGACAGAGTCGGAGGAATCGGACACGCAGCTGTCGCGGTGCTGCTCGCCGGGACTGTAGGACGTGCAGCGCGTCAGGTTGGACAGCTCGCCCGCCAGAACCGGGGGCATAGAGGAGCGCAGTTCACGGTCGTCCACCGGCATGCTCCTCCGGTGCAGGGTTTGATGGTGCATGGGAAACGGCGTGCTCCCTCTCCTTTTGTCCATGTTCCGCAACTTATCGCCTTTGTTTAATGTCATGGCTTCACAACTGGCTGCGTAAAACTCAAGCTAAACACCTCACTTGATCAGAAAGTAGACTAGATCTAAAAAATTAAAATGTGAAATAACGGGGAATTAGTCCCTATAATAAACTACATGCAAGCAATCAAAGTGCTGAATTAATTGATTATTATTATTATTATTATTATTATTATTATTATTATTATAATAAATAAATGTATATCATAGATATAATGATTGATAAGATACATATATATATTATATATATATAATATGATTATTAAATCTACTATATGCAAATGTAATCTTTAAATGTTTTTTTAACATATTATAAGCATTAAGAATAGAATAAATCAATGTAATACATACATGTAAGCTCGTCCAATGACCAAGTGTAGAACTCCAATGGATGTGAAGCAAGTAAAATTCCCTTTAGTTTCAGTGCTTTCGTTTATAGCTCCTTCTGTAGCTCTTCCCAAGTGTGATCACCGTTTTATGATGAGAGATGAGAAGGGTCCCCCTTTATTTATGGCAGAGTAGAGTCACTGACGTCATAAGTGGGGCGTGGCGTTTTGCGGAGAATCACCATCACTCCATGCGGAGGCTGTAGAGTAGGCGATGCTCAGCTTATTGTGGATAGCCAGAAGTGTCAAAACACGCTAAATCTTTTTCTTATGTGAGGCCAAATGATTAGTTATTTTTGTTTTATATTTTTTAGAATACTGGAAGTTTCCATCCAGTTATAAATGAGAAAATCCATATCTTTTACTGTAGTCTTGGACGTTAGACCTAACCGTAAATAGGTACTCTATATCAACATCTGCTGTCTATAATCTTGCACTTTAATACTATAGTAAAAACTTTTATTTAACACGATTGTCATGTTCACATCATGTGTTATTTGAACTTTTGGGCATTTCCTCATTGCATTTGATTGAATATTAACACTTACTTAAATATTATGTAAATATTTTTTCTTTACACATGGCAAAGCTTTTTCCTGCTCTTTTGGAAGGTTTGGCCTTCCATAGCATGTAGATGTGATTCAGACTCAGGGTCCGTCAGACGGGATTTCCCTCCTCCTCCTCTTCCTCATCCTCCTCATCCTCCCCCTCTCGTTGCTGCTGCTGCACTGATAACGCTTCTGGTTACACAGATGGGGGCAACAATCAAAAACGCTTACTGTTGTATTAAATAGTCCCCTATACTAAAATAATTCTATTTATAAAAGGCTATGGATGTGAACTCAGTTGTATGAGCTATGAGTGGAGTCAGCAATAAATGATGATTTCAGCTTATTTCATAATAATTACTAAAAATAGTAGTCAAAATGATGTCTACTGAGCTTGCACATCATATTTATTTCAAGGAAAGGCTTGAAGTATTGACATGAAAGTCCAAGCTGACAAGGATGCTAAACACATAAATAGATTTACCATTTAAGGTCCTTTAAATGATATTTATTTAATGTGGCGTGGTCATTTTAATTTTAAAATCCAGCTGTTCAGCAGATAGACGCAGTATGATTCATTCATTCAGCTTTAGACTGATGATGACTTTATAGCGTCAGCAGGTAAAGAGAGAAAATGGTCCAATTTTGCCATCTGGTGTTTACCTTGTAAGCTGCACTCAAGTTAAGCTGATGGTTTGATAGGACTAGTTTTTTTTTCCATCCATCTATTTAACCATCCATTATCCTACATAGAGGTGCAGGGAGACTGGAGCCTATTCCAGTGGAATTGGGGCACAAAGCAAGCTACAGTAGACGGAATGCCAGCCTATTGCAAGACGTACATATTCACACACCCATTCAGAGTTTAGGGACAATTTATAGATGCATGGGGTGATTTGGGTAGGAAACACTCGAAGCACACATAGAAATTCCTTGTAAATTCCCAAAGTTTGTAAGAGTTACATCCCCAAAGTGAGAGGCAAAAATGCAGGATGTGGTAGCCTAGCGTTTAAGGTATTGGACTACTGTTCGAAAGGTCAGGAGCACAAATCCCAGGGCCACCAGGCTGACAATGCTGGGCCCCTGAGCAAGGCCCTTAACCCTCAATTGCTCACGTGTATAAATTGAAATAAAATGTAAGTCACTCAAGATAAGTGTGTCTGCTAAATGCCATACATGCTAACCACTAAGTCACTGTAACCCTTGGCTAGTTTGTATTCATTGTTCATTCATCTGAAGTACCATTTATCATGTTTTTTTTTTTATTTTTTATCAGTACTTACACAAGTGTTTAATAATAACACTTCCAACAGAAACACAAACTCACTGAGCATTCAATTGTCGCATGGTGCTACTTGACTGTCAACGAATTTTATCATGCAGTATTAATTAGCATAATTATCTGAAACATATAACAGTTCAGACTCACAATGCCTTGCTCTGATCACAAATGGAGATTTACCATAAAATGATGTAGCAGCAATAAGGCAGAGCATTGGCTTCTAGTTTAGATCTCAATTTCCAGTGTTTGCAATTGTTATACATTTACGTACAAAAAGACGTAGATTAATTATGTTGTTTATATACAAAGACTTGTGTTATTAGGAACAAGGAATCTACAGCAGCTATATCAGGTCAAACACTCTAAATATTTTGACTAAGACAAACAGTAGCCTTTACTATCACACAGTCTGGTAACACAGCTCACAACACTTTTGGGAACTAAATTAATTTGATGATGATGTTTGAATATAAGCATGAGGTCACTTGGGGTGTAACATTATTTTTGATGAGTGTTGCAATGTTTTAAATTTATTGCCATCCAATTAACAACGATATTAATTATTGCATTATTATATATAATATAATAGAATAGAATAATTATTAATTATTGTTGTATCTGCAGGTTCAAAGATGTAACTATCTGAGTGCCATTGTAGGGAATAATATATGTTAAACCCTTGATTAGTACTTCATTTTTGTAACGTTTGTATGTTTGTTGTTGTTGGTTTCTATATTACAGTTATATATTACAGTTACATGCATATTTAGGGCTCAGGAAACTGTGCTTAATGGCTGAACACAATATTAGCAATGCAATTTTCAGGTCTTGTTTGGACCTCTCATATTTCTCATTACAGAATTTTTTATCTTTCTCACACACCTCCTGCTACGTGAGCAGATGTCTGTGTCCTGTTTTTCTGCTGCAAATACGGGAAGTGTATTTTGTTTCTTCTAGGAGGAACAGTCAGCTCTGTATGTGCTGATTTTCCCGTGCTGCTGTTTATAATAGGTTTACTCTCTGTGTCCCTCCATGACAGATATACACACAAGTGAGTGTGGAGGTGGTGGAGATGTTTACAGTATATGTGCCTTGGACTGCTTGGCAACCAGATTTTTTGAGTTGAGATGACTCACTGCTGGCTTTGGATCTTTCTGTTCTGCACTTTCAGTTGCAAAGCAAGTGGAGATGTGTGCGTAAGGCTAATTTAACCCTGCTGATTATTGTTTCAAACAAGAACATGGACATAATCAGGATGATTAAAAAAAGGAAAAAATACACAAACACAGTCACCACACAGCGGGTTATTAATCGCAATATTTTTCGAAGCACAGAGCTTAAAGATGTAATTAATGCAAAATTCAGAGATTTGCTGATAGAAATTACAAGCTGCTGCCTCTGATTTTGCTCCACAGCTTATTGGCTTATTAATTATTCAAATATCTGAGTGTTAACATTAATTAAAGTTCTTAACAGATGTATCTGAATGGATTTATGCATTATGCTGTGGCCACATGATTGAATCATTTGCTAACTGCATGACTGTACAGATTGTTTTTTAATAAAGTAGACAGAAAGTACAGCGAGTAAAATAAGTATTGAACACGTCACCATTTTTCTCAGTAAATTTTTTTCTAAAGGTTCTATTGACATGAAATTTTCACCAGATGTTGGTTACAACCCATTCAATCCACACATGCAAAGAAATCAAACCATAGATGTCCATAAATTAAGTTATGTTTAATAATGTTAAATGACACAGGGAAAAAGTATTGAACACGCTTACTGAAACATATTTAATACTTTGTACAAAAGCCTTTGTTGCTAATGACAACTTCAAAACGCCTCCTGTATGGAGAAAGGAGTTGCATGCATTGCTGAGGTGTGATTTTGGCAAATTCTTCCACACAAACAGTCTTCAAATCTTGAAGGCTTTGTGGGCCTCTTCTATGAACTATGATCTTTAGTTCTTTCCATAGATTTGCAATTGGATTCAAGTCAGGTGATTGGCTGGGCCATTCTAGCAGCTTTATTTTCTTTCTCTGAAACCAATTGAGAGTTTCCTTGACTGTGTGTTTGGGATCATTGTCTTGCTGAAATGTCCACCCTCGTTTCATCTTCATCATCCTGGTAGATGGCAGCAAATTTTTATCAAGAATGTCTCTGTACATTTTCCCATTCATCCTTCCTTCAATTATATGAAGTTTACCAGTACCGAATGCTGAAAAACAGCCCCACACCATGATGTTCCCACCTCCATGTGCAGTGCCATTTCTCCTCCAAACATGGAGTGTATTATGGCATCCAAAGAGTTCAATTTTGGTCTCATCTGACCAGACTATATGCTCCCAGTATTTCACAGGCTTGTCCAAATGTTGTGCAGCAAACTTTAAACGAGCTTCAACATGTCTTTTCTTCAGCAGTGGAGTCTTGCATAGTGAGCGTGCATACAGGCCATGGCTGTTGAGTGCATTACAACTGTACCTGCTGATTCCAGGTCTTTTTGAAGCTGTTCACATGTGATGCTTGGCTCTTGGACAACACGTCTGATAATTCTTTTCACTCTGTCAGAAATCTTGCGAGGAGCACCTGGTCGTGGCCTGTTTATGGTGAAATTATGTTCTTTCCACTTACGGATTATGGCCCCAAAAGTGCTCACTGGAACATTCAGAAGTTTTGAAACCCTTCTGTAACCAATACCATAAGAATGTTTTACAACAATAAGGTTGCGAAGGTCTTGAGAGAGTTCTTTGTTTTTACCCATCATGAAATGTTTCTTGTGTGATACCTTGGTAATGAGACCTTTTTATAGGCCATCAGTGTGGACAGAACCAGCTGATATTAATTTGCATTGACAAGGGGCAGGATTGCTTTCTAATTACTGATTGTCTTGGCTTTCCATGCCTTTTTGCATCTCCCTTTCTTCATGTGTTCAATACTTTTTCCCTGTGTCATTTAACATTATTAAACATAACTTAATTTATGGACATCTATGGTTTGATTTCTTTGCATGTGTGGATTGAATGGGTTGTTACCAACATCTGGTGAAAATTTCATGTCAATAGCACCTTTAGAAATAAATTTACCGAGAACAATGGTGACGTGTTCAATACTTATTTTACTCGCTGTATATGTATATCATAATAGCACAATGTGATAGATAGATAGATAGATAGATAGATAGATAGATAGATAGATAGATAGATAGATAGATAGATAGATAGATAGATAGATAGATAGATAGATAGAACTTTATTGTCATTGCATAGTACAGGTACACAGCAACGAAATGCAGTTTGGCATCTACCAGAACTGCAAAGAGTAGCAATTGTGCAAGTAGACAAGTGCAGATAAATATGTAGCATATGTACAGTACAGCAGGTAATATATATATGGATATATATGTAAACATATGTACAGCATGTAATATATATAGGTGAATATGTAAACATATGTACAGCATGTAATATATATAGATATATATGGAAACACATGTACAGTATGTTTTATATATATATATATATATATATATATATATATATATATATATATATATATATATATATATATAAACAGATGTACAGTATGTAATATATACAGATATATATGTAAACACATGTAGAGTATGTAATATATATATAGATATAGATATATATGTAAACATATGTACAGTATGTAATATATATATAGGTGTGTGTGTGTGTGTGTGTGTGTGTGTGTGTATATATATTACATACTGTACATATATAGGTGTATATGTAAACATATGTAACGTATGGAATATATATAGATATACAGTGATATTCATGGAGTTTGGACAAATACCTGTTACCTTCTTATCTGTCAACACTTTTATTGTGAATCAATGGACTTGGCTACATCCCAAATTGCATGCAAGCATACATCATACTAATGGCCAAAGCTACTGTATTTCCTACGCTGCATGCAACCGGGCTGTATAGTAGGCTTAGAGTAATTAAACTATTATACTTTAACTATTCTACTATGGATGGATGTACAGACAGAAATCAGGAATCCCACCTATTGTCAAATTGGCAAAATGTTTTTAATTTAAAGTGTTAAAACACATTTCAAGTACAAGACTATATATATATATATATATATATATATATATATATATATATATATATATAGTAAATTGTTACCTGTAAGTGTTTTTCACATAGTCAAAAATTCTGCACAGCTTGTTTACTTTTTGCTGCTGTACTGAAAGATGGGCATTTATAAACATATAGCATAACATTTACATTATGTTACCTTTACATTTTGTGTTATATCATTTTCAGTCCTCCCCATATACCGTAATTTCAATGCACAACAATCTGATTGAGTCACAAGAAAATGTAGCACAAAACACTAATAACATAGACATAACAAAAAATCAGTTAAATGTGTTCTATAATGCAGTAAACTTTCCGCTTTACTTGAATCTCAACTAAAAATTCATTTAAAAAAATAAGTTTATATTTGAGCTGTCAGTCATTATTTTACAGCTACAAAGCTACAATTTTGGTGACAGAGGGAAAAGTTATAAACAGCAGCTTCAAATGAGCTCAGAAAAAGATGGTTGTTTCTAACGGCAAACTCGATGCAAGTAGCCTACACATTAAAAATAACATGACACGTACATTTACTAAAAACCCTCACATATATATTTAAATATTTGTGCATTAGTGTAAACACGAACTTTACACAATCCTTATGCATATTCCAGGCGAGTAACACAACAATGTAGCGTGGCTCAGATCCGGGCCAAATCTGGCACAAGAGGACCGGATCTTGCTCGGATCTGGACCAAAGCTAGGCTGTTTGGGAAGCACACACTGTTTGCACAAGAAAAGCTAAAAAATAATTAAATATGCAATGTTTTAAGTAATAGTTACTCATCATATCACTTTATAGTTGTTGAGAGAACAAATCACTTTTTACAGCGTACTGTTAGACTGAGCAGCAGAGGAAGAACTGCTGTGTGTTGAGCTCAACTACAACTACACGATTCACTACTGTCTCTCTTTTACTGCTCTGTGTGCAGGAAAAGAATTTCAATATCATCCAAATGATGTCCGCTTAGAGCACATAGCAATGACTGACCAGTTTCTGTAAGTTAAACCTCTAGGGCACTGTTTAAAGCTTCATGCATGTTCCACACCACCATCAGCCTATATATAGTTCTTAGGCAAAACTGTGCATATTCAATATTCATTGATTCTTGTTTCAGATCTTTTGTTAAATATTAGAACGTTGTTCATAACTTATTTCCAAATCTTTACGAAATAAATGTAGAAGCTACAAAAAATAAATTACTTTGTTGAATAAATCATTTAGTACATTTCATGCATCAGGCCCCACTTTTCTGTGCATTGTTTTATACATTCATCTTTAAGATATGGTTAAAATTTATTGCTAAGTCAAATTTGCATTAAAATAATACTTGTCAAAGTAGCACTAGATTTATATTTAAATCTAAAAGGAATTATCAATACATGCCATTTTTTAATAGTTATTCTTAAATAACAATAGTTATGATTAGACTGATGTACATATTTTAAATTCGTACAAATATCACATTGCATTTGATATAATAAATGCCTCTGCAAGAGCTATTGGTATAATTCATGTTTTATGTCTTTTTTATTAAAGAAATAATTCAGAATAATACAAGAGATGGCTTAATGATTATAATTATTTAATAAATATAAATAAATATAATATAAATAATTAATGATATTTAACTGTCTTCACAAGTCAAGCAGAGTGAAGAAATCAGCAGCCTGAATAGAGAGAAAATACACAAACACACACACACAGACTATTAGCACATGGGGTGTTAAAGAGGGAGGATCATCTAATCTGAATTAATTGTATTTTAATACTTTCTGTATAATCTGACCTGCACTTCATCTTCTGCATCGAATACAGTGTCCAGGTTCATGTGATTCTTCCTTGGATCTGGATCCTGTCCAGTGTACACAGTGTACAGAAGGTGGATAAATAAGTCGTCCTGGACATGAGCTGATTCCCAGTTTGGATCCTGGCCAGTGTACTGGGGGTGGCTATATGAGTCCTGGACAATAAGTGGTTCTGTGTTAGAGCACACATTAAGGTTTAAAGTTTACATTCCTACCAAACCTTATTGTAGCTGCACGGGCTAAAATAATTGCACTGACAATTCCTTTTGATTAGTATGTAAACTAAAAAAGTTTCTCAGCTCTCACAGAATAATAGCCACAATGAGCGGAGAAGGCAACTTCTTGTTGGGAGCAGGGCATGTTGGAATCTAAAGAGCCTGGGATACAGCAATGATTCTCTGCTACAAAATGAACACAAAACAATGAAGGCTGACAAATGGCTCAGTGTTGAGTAACATGTTAACCAGATGTCACTAATACATTATTCTGAAACAATATTACAATACAATGCAGCTCCTAGTGTCCATCATCTGGACTTCTGTCAAAGTGAAATATCAGCTTTTAAAATAAAATTGATACCCAATTTCCTTCCCTCTAATGTTTTTAGATTTCATACCTCCTACATCCTCCCCCCTACATGCCAGGAAATGAATTGGTTATGCTAATGAATAGCATATTGGTGTGTATGTGTGTGATGGGCTGGCATCCCAATCAGAGCACCCAGTTTTATTTTGATAGGCTCTGGAGCCACTTTGAAACTGACCAGAGTAAAGTAGTTACTAAAGATGAATGAATATATAAATGAAAGAATAAATTATAGCTTGTTCTGAACATCTACTGACCGACCACAGCAGGGATGTCAGGTGAATTCAGCACTGGATGAAAAGTACTTTGGTGGTTGGAGACATCTTGCCCAGTGGCAAGCTTGGCCCTGTTAGAAGGTGTGAGTCTCTTTAGCTTTGCCAGAAGCTCCGGGTTGGCCCGTTTGAAGTTGGGGTTAAAATAGTGCTGTATGAAGCTCACTTCTGTCAATAAGATCTTATAGTCTGGGCAAACTTTTGTGAAGCCATACAGGTTTAGCTGACGAACAAAACTGATGAAATTAGTAGTTCTGAAGATCTTGTCCTTGGCTTTAGACAGCACTTCAGCTTGGAAGGCCTCTGGACAGATTAGAATTCCTTCCCCTCTGTCATCCCAGCTGATTGAACAAATCTGAGGATCATTCACCAAATTCCACAAGTTGATGGGAAAGTTTCTTTGGTTGATCCGGACTTCCATCCCAGCTAAATGATTTGTAAACAACAGATAGGAGCTCAGTGTTATTGAAAGAAAGAAAGAAAGAAAGAAAGAAAGAAAGAAAGAAAGAAAGAAAGAAAGAAAGAAAGAAAGAAAGAAAGAAATATTAAGAACTCAAAAATTGTCATCATCAACAAGCTAGCAGCAGCTCTCCTGCGTTTTCTCGGCTGCTGAGTGGAAAATAAATTAAAAAAACAAAAGAAACACGATCGGATTACTTCTGATATCTGACTATAACATATACAAATACCTGATATCTCAGCTCCTTCTGCTGAATAGACGTTTCCACTCATTTTCAGAAGCTTTTAAAGTCAGTGTAAGAGCAGTATAAAGCGTTTATACAGAAACTCTTAAGCACTCGCGGACCTCTGGAGTTTAAATTGAAATGTAAACAAGTGGACGTGCCGAATTACTGACGTCATTCAGAAATATTGAATAAGCGCGTGCTTGGATTGAAAATCATTAAGCGATTTCATGCTGTGTAGTAAATTGTAGGTCAACATAGTGAAGAAGAATTTGTTTTTGAGAATATTTAGTTTCAACATTTCAGACAGATGATTTTGTGATTAGTGAAGTATTTAATTTTTACTTGTATATTTGGTTTATCGAGATCCAGTATGTTATAGAAGTGTGACCTGCATTTTTTTCAGCAGTATATATAAGGTAAGTATTAAAGTTCGAGGGTTGTTTAAGTTAAATCCTGCCTTAATGTGAACGCGCTTCCTATTGGCTGCGCCGGTGGCGCTACTACGAGCTGATTGAATGATGTGCATTAGAACAAGGAAGAAGTGCTGTGGGTGAGACGCATATGTTGTAAGAATAAACGTTCAAAAATTCATCTCATGGTGAATGTTAGACACAGTTACATAAAAAAGTCTATTTAATCAACTTGAACTAACATAATATATAATATTAATGTAATTAATGTAATTAATGTAATTATTGAAAGAAATTACCTATATTGCTCCTGCACAGTTAACATTCTACCAAATCAATATACACCATACAGACATTTGTGCAAAAACATTGTTTATTTTGGACAGAAAACTTTAATAAAATACGCACTTATTAATCTTATAAAACAAAATTGTCACAGACAAGTGCAGACTAACAAGTTTTTTTTTAACTGAGGAAAAATAAAATTACTTTGAAAAAAAAGAAACTTAATATTTGTTCAACCTTTACATTTCAACTATGCAAGAAAATTTCTAACAAGGCTGAAAACAGACTTACAGTGTGGAACCATGAGTAAGGCATAAATAAGTTAAGTAAATGTATTTTTTACATTATGTTGTGGCATAAGTCAAAACAATGATATTTTAACTGTTTAGAACTCATAATGAAAAATGTCAAGATAAATAATTCTCAATAACACAATACAGGAAGAAGTAATTAAAAAAATGAAAATAATACAGGTCATTTCTATTCTGTTTGGCCGCCCTCTTTAGAAAATGAAACAAAATGTATCAAGACCTATGTCTTTCATTATTTTTGTTGAACAGAATGTTCAAAATGGCCAAATGTTTTTATTCAGGTCAACAATAAAGCTTGTTCTTCAGACACATTATTTATTTATTTTACCCAGTAAAATCTTCTAGAAAAATTCATATGTGTATCTGAGTGTATTTTTGGGGTAACTCAGATTAACTGCATATATTAGGCCTAGAAGCAAAACACAGGTCGTTGCAACAACGGTCAACCCTCTCAAGACCTTGATGCCTTCCAGCACTATCACAGTCTCTATGGGATAATCTCTGGAGCCTCCTTTTGTGACAATCCTAAGCACATGCTGTGGCAGTTCCTGTTGGTATATTTCCCCATGAGGATATTAAATTTTGAACAGTGTTACATTTATAACATCATAAAACTTAATACGCCTTGGTATTATTCTTTACCTTTCTTAATTAGATATTAAACATGTCTCTGTCACATAACCACTGATTGTTGTGGTTAAGGTGATAATGAGTTTGGAACTTTACAGATGGTTGATGGTCAATAAAATGCTTTATTATATCAAGCATCAAGTAATTTGCATGCTGTGCCACTCGGCTCTCCTGATTTTGCCAAGTCTGTGTCGCCCTGAGACCAATATTTTTTATGATGATCCTGATACAACAACTTCCTCAGCCAATCAGCATTTACGACGTCATCACTATGTGCGAGCCAATTACTTCTCGTTTCATAACAAATGTGTTTGTCTTCTGCTTGCTAAGGGAGTTTTCAATGAGGTGACTGAGTCAAAGTCAAATAGTGCTATGAACATTTCAGTAGAGCTGATACACAATGAAATTGAGAATGAAAGGCTAGACGAAATTAGGCATCACACAACTATACCAAAATTGGTAAGGGTATTAAAGATTCTACAGACATGGGAGAACATTCCTGAGGATATTGCCCAAAAAAATGAATGAACTACTGTAGAAGTGCAAACAAAAAAAGAAAGTATGATTAAACAGGGTTCCCATGCATCCTGGAAAACCTGGAAATCCTGGAAAATTAATGACCAATGATCCAGTCCTGGAAAACACATGGAAAATGAGAGAAAACAAATTTTCTTCTTGTCCTGGAAAATTATTATTTTTTAAATGTTCTTGATCATTTAAAGAACAGTTTACAACTGGTCGAAACAATTAACCTTAGTTAACCTTAACCTTACAGAAAGCGCACAGTTCAGGGACGCTGATTTTTGATGGTTTTTTTGTTATGCTGTTTAATCTCGCTGTGACAGATGACACTGTCTTGTGTTGGCGGTTTCAGGTGCTAGGGTTAGGGTTTAAGTGCTCGAATGTTTTCAGCAAATGGTGACGGGTGAGCAGGATATATTAACATTGTTAATTCTGAATATCATGTGCAATTGGAATGCACAGCAAACTAAAGCATGCATGACGGCATTGGCCTGAGAAAGGAAAGGGTATTAATATGTGCGGCCTTTTCATTTTATAAATGTTGAAATTTCATTCACATGACATTGTCTTTTAAAGTAATCCATCCACACAGTCCCCAAACCTGTTTTATGAGCGATATATGAAGTCAAAATGAGATATTCTACTGATGCGATGCACAGCGAATCATACATTGAACAATTATTTGCATGCTCAAAGTGCAGCACAGACTAGTGTTGTAAACATAAGGCGAAGGCCGGTAACATATAATAGGTTTACATATATAAACTTAAAAACATGTTTGCAAATGTGATATTGATTTTTGCAACAGTTCACTAAACAAGAAGTTAAGTGGCTTCCTTTCTATCCTTCACTAACCATAGTAGTTCCAAACAAAGCCAGAGCAGAAAGTTTTTAGCAACATACAATGTTGTTTCTTTGAATATGCATTTATTAACGAATCGTTTGTGAAAGTGAGTCAATGACACATTCATAAATACCATAATTTTCTTTATTCCTAAATGAATACATATTTTGAATGACTCATTTGAAAGAGCTCTGTGTGTGTGTCTCTGGTGTTTTTCTAATTTTATAGTTAAGTAATTTTTTAAGACTTCTGGAGAGAAGAACATACGACTTTAGGCCATGAATCTGTGATCCTTGTCTTTTTTCCTAAATTTGAAACGTCCTGGAAAATGATCTCTGAAAAAAAGTGGGAACCCTGTTAAAGGATTTGGGAGACTTTGTGATACAGACAAATACATGCACTGTTTGCAAACAGAAAAAGAAAGACAGACAGAAAAACAACCCTAACAATAATGACAGATGTCACATTAAGTTTCCTGTTAAGTCAAATAGAAAACACAAAGCTAACAGTGGCCAAAATAACTAAATCAATTAAGGTTTGAGAGAAACTCAAACTGCATGTTTTTGAACATTTTGAACATTGTACATATTGTCAATCAGCCAATAATAAAACAAAAAACATTGTATTTTGTGTATAAAATGAAATAAAAATCAAATTGTGATCAAGAACCTTTCTGTTTTTATTTGCAAATCTGATCCAAGTACAGTATATGTGCCATTTACTGAAGCAGATTCTCATACAGTCCGCTAAAAAGGATAAAAACATATTAGCTGCTGTAGGCCCAAAGCGGTGAGTGACCAGATCCAGCTCTGATTCAGGGCCAGGGTTTTGTAGATTAATCTCCATTTGTTCAGTGCTCCTCATGCCAAAAAACAAAGCACAATATTCATGTTACTTTAATAACATATAGAGCTGCTATCAGTTGTCTGTTATAAATCACAAAATACATTACACTTTCACTCTCTTGCTGATTAATTGACTTTTTGATACAGGGACTAGACAGACTGAAAAGGTTTGTATACTACGGTAAGTAAAAGCACGGTAAGTAAATCACTTTTTGTACACTAAGTAAATCTGGCCCTTAAATGAAAGCAACTTTTGGACATCCAAGATGCCCAGTCCTTAAAATGTATTTAAATGTTTAGCAGATGTAGATGGGTTTACAACTCATTATTTTTCAAATGATACGGATGTCAGACTGAACAAGATATTTAATACTTATTTCTTCATCTTAACTAACTCCAAAATTGTTATTTTTCTCATAGAAAATAAATAGAGGTGCAGCCACCAATATATTAGAAGATATCATTCCAAATCAAGAGATATCCTACAGTGTTGCTGGGATGTCCTCTTCTGGAATCCCTGAGAGTAGTTTGTCTTTTGGCACATGTTTGGCCAGTGCCATTCCAAACCCCTTGGCAAGAGCTTCCGCCTCTCCCTCTGTTAAAGTGCTGATTATTGTCACCTTTGTCTTTGCCTTTCTAGGCTGCTGAAGCACATTAGGTGGAACATCTTTTTTGCCAACGTATGTATAAACAAGTACAGTGTCACAGATGCAAAGCACATGAACAGGGTTTTCTAAATAACAGTATTCTGTGAATAGCCATGTGGGGCATTGTGGCAAACTGTGTATGATTTACTATCACTAATAATCCAAGATCATACACCTTGCATAAAACAATTACAGTGAAGATATTTATGCTTCTTTATTGGTGGCCCTTTTAATTTTTCACTACCTATTATAAATATTTTTGCATTTTATATGTAAATGTATGCAATACTGTACAAACCCTTAGCAATATTCAGAACATGTTTGTGGTCATGTTTTCTTTGACTCTACTCCTCAATTCATCTTCATCTACATGGTAGGTCTTTCTTTGTGCTGTTAGCCTTCCTAAAACTTTGTACACTCTCTTTTCCTTTTCCTGCACTCCCTGGTCATCCCTATTTCTTTCTCCATTGTGCTTATGCTTCTCTTCCTCCTTGTCTTCCTCTGTCTCTCCCTCACTGCAACAGGCTATAGGTTTTCCTATTGCCTCCAACATGGATATAACGATGTCCTCTGTTCCAAAATAAGTCAGAACCCATGTTAACATTAAAGTACATGTTAACAAAGTGGGAAGCTGAACAACACTTGTTTCGAAGCAAACAATACTTGTTTCTAACAAATAAACTAAACTCAGGCACTGTTTTAACATTATCTACACATTGCATATTGCAGCATGCTAAAATAGATAAATGTTAATATTGAATCAGAACACATGTAAGAATTTGAAAAATTACCCTGTTGTAGTGCAGATTCAGCAGATCCAGTGGGCTTGACTAACAGGTCTGGGTCAGTTGAGTTAAACACAAGACATAAATGTAAGAGATCACCTAAATGATGAAACGTCATCATGACTAGTGCATTGATTCAACCAGTCAATAACATGTCTTGGTCATGCCTGTTGGTGTATGACCTGTATCTGCTTTTTGTGCATGTATTTATATGCATATAACATATGGATGGATTCTCTCTTGTTGTATTACAAGGCACCGGAACAGGGTAATGAAGCCAGCAGCCTTCATAAATTCAGTGGCAACCTTAATGGAAGACGAAAGTATTAAAATAATACAAGCATGATACAGCAATAGATATGTCACTAAATACAAAATCTGACGTGTTGGCACTTTAACATAACCGTACACAAGAAAAGACTATGTATAAAGTTACAATTCAGTAGGTGAAACACATGCACACAGTGATCTATGCTTGGTAACTTACTGCAAGTGTGTGGATACCACATGACACCAAATCGGTTTGGAAACTGTGTTTTGTGGTTTTGAGGTCCCACTCTCTTTTAACTCCCCTTGAGGTTGCAAATGCACTGTAATCAACAAATTCATAATTGGCACTAGCATCCAACTCAAACAATTTATTTTAAAATAAACATTTTGTCATTGTTTACTCATATCCATGTCAGATTAAACCTCTATAAACAGTGTTTGTGTCCTAATAACAAAAATGTTGCTTAAGCTACAGTGAGGAGTGCTTGTCACAGGAACTAATTGTGCAGCAGTGGAACTGTATACAGTGTGAAATGTGAAAGGGACGTATTTGGGTAGAAATTGGGTTACATTATGTAATAGAGTTCTACTAGCAGATACTACCATTATACATAAATTGACATAAATTAGACCTTTATCCCGTTAGACCACTGATATCACATTTGTAAACAAATCAATTAATACTTGCCACTCCGTCTCCCCGAGTGAGTTAAAATAGGTACCTTCTGTAAACATTGCAATGCTATAACAGAAATATCTGAAGTTATAATAACCATTATAATAACCATAAGACAATTATTGCAATACCATTCAATATAAAAAATAGCAAAAAATATGCACATCTAAATTGGGTGCTCGACCAAAAATAAATAATGAAAAATAAAGTCCAAAGTCGGCTACACCAGAGCTCCAAAAATATGAAAAAATACTCTGCTTCATATTTGATGTGACGTTTCAAGCACACGGGCTCTTCTTCAGACACATTTAACACTGTGTTAAATGTGTCTGAAGAAGAGCCAGTGTGCTTGAAACGTCACATCAAATAGCTATAAAGCTATTAGTTTTTAATAACAATAAACTTTTGATATTTTTGGAGCTCTGGTGTTGCCGACTTTGGACTTTATTAATGGTGTTTACAAAGCAACATTCTTGTTATCTTGCATACTGAGATATTCTTCTTCCAGACAAAAGTTCGGAGCGTAACTTGTCCCGCAGCTTTTGTCCTAGACCCATGAATGAGGTGTCAAATCGACCGGCTCATTGAAGAGAGGTGAGCTATGACTTTTATAAGCGATCCAACCAACGATGTTCGCACAGCAGATGAAAAAGCAGCCAAAAAAGTCCCATAGACTTGAATGGAAAAATTTCACACTAGCAACCGAGTGACGAGATTTGCCACGTGCAAGCACCATTCACATTTTCTTCAGGAAATGTACATTCTAATTTTTAATACCATTCAAAACCTTAACTAAACACATGTGATCCTGACAATTAAGGTCTCGCTAGGTAAACATTTTTAAGCAGGTGTGAGCTGCTTGGAGCAAAACTGACTGAACATATTTAGAAAGCAGAGCTTTTTCTCATGTGATTAATGAATGAGAAAAAAGCTCTGCTTTCTAAATATGTTCAGTCAGTTTTGCTCCAAGCAGCTCACACCTGCTTAAAAACGTTTACCTAGCGAGACCTTAATTGTCAGGATCACATGTGTTTAGTTAAGGTTTTTCTGTCTAATGTTGGTCAGAGCTGAATGATCCATGCGGTGCTCAAACTAGCGCTGCGCTAGAAAGTTAACAGTAACTTACATCAGTGAAGGACTAACGCAGTTAACTTGGCAATTCAAACTAATATTACAATTTCTGCTGTGAAATCCCCACAAATCTAAAAAGAAATATGAAGTTTACTATCAGTAATAACATTCTGTAAAATGATACCTTAAGAAAAATTAAGGCACGGTCTTACCTTTTGCTGGTGGCACGTCCTGATTTTGCAGTGCAGGTGCAGAACATTGTTTATTTTTTATTTTGGCGGACTCTGCAAAATGGTGACAGTAATTGGGTCACGATTGGCTGAGGAAGTTGTAAAAATCGCAAAATCAGGAAAATCAGGAAAATTGTTGTACAAATCACAAAATCAGGAAAATCGCAAAATCAGGAGAGCCGAGTGGCACAGCATGCAATTTACTTGATGTTTGATATAATAAAGCATTTAATTTACCATCAACCATCTGTAAAGTGAATTCCAAACTCATTATCATCTTAACCACAACAATCAGTGGTGTGTATGTGACAGAGACATGTTTAATATGTTATTAAGAAAGGTAAAAAATAATACCAAGGCGTATTAAGTTTTATGATGTTATACAGTAAATGTAACACTGTTCAAAATTGAATATCCTCATGGGGAAATATATCAACAGGAACTGCCACAGCATGTGCTTAGGATTGTCACAAAATGAGGCTCCAGAGATTATCCCATAGAGACTGTGATAGTGCTGGAAGGCATAAAGGTCTTGAGAGGGTTGACCGTTGTTGCAACGACCTGTGTTTTGCTTCTAGGCCTAATATATGCAGTTAATTTGAGTTACCCCAAAGAACTCAGATACACATATGAATTTTTCTAGAAGATTTTACTGGGTAAAATAAATAAATAATGTGTCTGAAGAACAAGCTTTATTGTTGACCTGAATAAAAACATTTGGCCATTTTGAACATTCTGTTCAACAAAAATAATGAAAGACATAGGTCTTGATACATTTTGTTTCATTTTCTAAAGAGGGCGGCCAAACAGAATAGAAATGACCTGTATTATTTTCATTTTTTTAATTACTTCTTCCTGTATTGTGTTATTGAGAATTATTTATCTTGACATTTTTCATTATGAGTTCTAAACAGTTAAAATATCATTGTTTTGACTTATGCCACAACATAATGTAAAAAATACATTTACTTAACTTATTTATGCCTTACTCATGGTTCCACACTGTAAGTCTGTTTTCAGCAGTGTTAGAAATTTCCTTGCATAGTTGAAATGTAAAGGTTGAACAAATATTCAGTTTCTTTTTTTTCAAAGTAATTTTATTTTTCCTCAGTTAAAAAAAACGTGTTAGTCTGCACTTGTCTGTGACAATTTTGTTTTATAAGATTAATAAGTGCGTATTTTATTAAAGTTTTCTGTCCAAAATAAACAATGTTTTTGCACAAATGTCTGTATGGTGTATATTGATTTGGTAGAATGTTAACTGTGCAGGAGCAATATAGGTAATTTCTTTCAATAATTACAAATTAATATTATATATTATGTTAGTTCAAGTTGATTAAATAGACTTTTTTATGTAACTGTGTCTAACATTCACCATGAGATGAATTTTTAAACGTTTATTCTTACAATATATGCGTCTCACCCACAGCACTTCTTCCTTGTTCTACTGCACATCATTCAATCAGCTCGTAGTAGCGCCACCGGCGCAGCCAATAGGAAGCGCGTTCACATTAAGGCAGGATTTAATTTAAACAACCCTAGAACTTTAATACTTATCACCTTATATATACTGCTGAAAAAAATGCAGGTCACACTTCTATAACATACTGGATCTTGATAAACCAAATATACAAGTAAAAATTAAATACTTCACTAATCACAAAATCATCTGTCTGAAATGTTGAAACTAAATATTCTCAAAAACAAATTCTTCTTCACTATGTTGACCTACAATTTACTACACAGCATGAAATCGCTTAATGATTTTCAATCCAAGCACGCACTTATTCAATATTTCTGAATGACGTCAGTAATTCGGCACGTCCACTTGTTTACATTTCAATTTAAACTCCAGAGGTCCGCGAGTGCTTAAGAGTTTCTGTATAAACGCTTTATACTGCTCTTACACTGACTTTAAAAGCTTCTGAAAATGAGTGGAAACGTCGATTCAGCAGAAGGAGCTGAGATATCAGGTATTTGTATATGTTATAGTCAGATATTAGAAGTAATCCGATCGTGTTTCTTTTGTTTTTTAATTTATTTTCCACTCATCAGCCGAGAAAACTCAGGAGAGCTGCTGCTAGCTTGTTGATGATGACAATTTTTGAGTTCTTAATATTTCTTTCTTTCTTTCTTTCTTTCTTTCTTTCTTTCTTTCTTTCTTTCTTTCTTTCTTTCTTTCTTTCTTTCTTTCTTTCACAAATCATTTGTTAATGAAGATGGCTGAATGTGTTAGATAGCCGCCCTGCTAACTAGTTAGTGCTGAGATCAACTGTCACAATCTAGTTAGCAATTGTCTAGCTGTATAAACATCTGTAGTTCAATAACACTGAGCTGGTATCTGTTGTTTACAAATCATTTAGCTGGGATGGAAGTCCGGATCAACCGAAGAAACTTTCCCATCAACTTGTGGAATTTGGTGAATGATCCTCAGATTTGTTCAATCAGCTGGGATGACAGAGGGGAAGGAATTCTAATCTGTCCAGATTCCTTCAAAGCTGAAGTGCTGTCTAAAGCCAAGGACAAGATCTTCAGAACTACTAATTTCATCAGTTTTGTTCGTCAGCTAAACCTGTATGGCTTCACAAAAGTTTGCCCAGACTATAAGATCTCATTGACAGAAGTGAGCTTCATACAGCACTATTTTAACCCCAACTTCAAACGGGCCAACCCGGAGCTTCTGGCGAAGCTAAAGAGACTCACACCTTCCAACAGGGCCAAGCTTGCCACTGGGCAAGATGTCTCCAACCACCCAAGTACTTTTCATCCAGTGCTGAATTCACCTGACATCTCTGCTGTGGTCGGTCAGTAGATGTTCAGAACAAGCTATAATTTATTCTTTCATTTATATATTCATTCATCTTTAGTAACTATTTTACTCTGGTCAGTTTCAAAGTGGCTCCAGAGCCTATCAAAATAAAACTGGGTGCTCTGATTGGGATACCAGCCCATCACACACATACACACCAATATGCTATTCATTAGCATAACCAATTCATTTCCTGGCATGTAGGGGGGAGGATGTAGGAGGTATGAAATCTAAAAACATTAGAGGGAAGGAAATTGGGTATCAAATTTATTTTAAAACTTGATATTTCACCTTGACAGAAGTGCAGAAGATGGACACTAGGAGCTGCATTGTATTGTAATATTGTTTCAGAATAATGTATTAGTGACATCTGGTTAACATGTTACTCAACACTGAGCCATTTGTCAGCCTTCATTGTTTTGTGTTTGTTTTTTTGCAGAGAATGATTGCTGTATCCCAGGCTCTTTAGATTCCAACATGCCCTGCTCCCAACAAGAAGTTGCCTCCTCCGCTCATTGTGGCTATTATTCTGTGAGAGCTGAGAAACATTTTTGGTTTACATACTAATCAAAAGGAGTTGTCAGTGCAATTATTTTAGCCCGTGTAGCTACAATAAGGTTTGGTAGGAATGTAAACTTTAAACCTTAATGTGTGCTCTAACACAGAACCACTTATTGTCCAGGACTCATATAGCCACCCCCAGTACACTGGCCAGGATCCAAACTGGGACTCAGCTCATGTCCAGGACGACTTACTTAGCCACCTTCTGTACACTGGGCAGGATCCAGATCCCAGGGAGAATCACATGAACTTGGACACTGTATTTGATGCAGAAGATGAAGTGCAGGTCTGATTATACAGAAAGTATTAAAATACAGTTAATTCAGATTAGATTATCCTCCCTCATTAACACCCCATGTGCTAATAGTCTGTGTGTGTGTGTTTGTGTATTTTCTCTCTATTCAGGCTGCTGATTTCTTCACTCTGCTTGACTTGTGAAGACAGTTAAATATCATTAATTATTTATATTATATTTATTTATATTTATTAAATAATTATAATCATTAAGCCATCTCTTGTATTATTCTGAATTATTTCTTTAATAAAAAAGACATAAAACATGAATTATACCAATAGCTCTTGCAGAGGCATTTATTATATCAAATGCAATGTGATATTTGTATGAATTTAAAATTTGTACATCGGTCTAATCATAACTATTGTTATTTAAGAATAACTATTTAAAAATGAAATGTACTAAATGATTTATTCAACAAAGTAATTTATTTTTTTTTTGTAGCTTCTATATACTTATTTGGTAAAGATTTGGAAATAACTCATGAACAATGTTCTAATATTTAACAAAAGATCTGAAACAAGAATCAATGCAGTATTGATTTTGCACAGTTTTGCCTAAGAACTATATATAGCCTGATGGTGGTGTAGAACATGCATGAAGTTTTAAACAGTGTCCTAGAGGTTTAACTAACAGAAACTGGTCAGTCATTGCAATGTGCTCTGAGCAGACATCATTTCATCATTTGGATGATATTGAATTTATTTTCCTGCACCACAGAGCAGTAATAGTTTGACAGTAGTGAATCATGTAGTTGTAATTGAGCTCAACACACAGCAGTTCTCCAGTGCTCTGCTGCTCAGTCTAACAGTACGCTATAAAAAGTGATTTGTTGTCCATAGTGATATGATAACTATTACATAAAATATTAAATAATAAACAACTGTGCATACAACTTGAATGGTTTGTGAATGTGAAAATATGTTAAAAGTAGGTAAATGTAGCATAAAAACGTAAGCATTTAAATTTAAAGTATGTGTTTATTTATACTTAAAGCTTTAAATTGTACTTATAAACCTTATAGATTACAGCATGATTGTCTAGGTCGGCATCGATCACTTCCATGTGTTTATCCGAATTGTCCATGTTCATTTAAGATATTAAACTCCCTTAGTTCACACTTGAATAGGCAACATGTCCCTGATGATATACACACACCTGGGGAGCACATTTCCTTCTCATGTCAACATTGTGCCTCTGCCACATTTCCAACAGACACAAACTTGTTCACACATCTCACACTGCATCTAAATAATTTTAAAACTGTTGTGTTTTTAATCATGATGATTTTCAGAAAAAAATGTATGGCACATTTGCTGTTCACAAAAGCAGAAAGCATCCTTACAATTGTCAAGATAATGGACGACTGGAAAAACATCAATGACAAAATAGCCAGAACTTTCTGCCAAAGTCGACAGGAGATAAAGGACAATCCACCCATAGAATTTCTTCAGCAAAGATGGCCTGCCTTGTTTGTCATCTTAAGTACTTATTTAATTACAACTTGTGTTAAAAGCTTTTTGTGTCTGGCTGGCCATTGCCTTGTTGGCCTAAATTTTTCCATTTAGTAAATTACGGGATGTTAAAAGTCTAATTGTAATGCTTTAGTAGTTTTGAAGGTCAAAGAAGAATTCAGGACGTTAAAAACTGTTGAGCTTGGATGGCAAGCACGGACAAATACACAGACATACAGTACTCCTTTCTTTGTTTCGAACCAAAGGTGGAAATGCTGGATGGCAGATGCATAACATTTTAAATATGCTTAATCAGGTACACATTATTTTGTTTGCACATGCTTGTGTTTTTAATGTAAATGTTGTTTTATTTATCCACACTTGCAAGCATTTCTATTGTGATTTTCAGAGTAACGCTATGGAAAAACGCAGAGAAGTTGATTGTGATGTTGAGAGTGTAACTGTATCACATGAATTGTGTGAAACTGAAAATACAAATACATGCAATGATAAGGTGCATTATCTTTAACAGCTTATTAACTGTACATTATGCATAAGCATAACCAGTGCTTATAGTGATTACTCAGCATTGTCAACAAACGTGCTATACTTTCAAAAATATGATATTAACTTTATAAAATAATAGCACCATTTTGGAAAGCATACACAAATCATTCTAAATAACATCAAACATGCATTTTCAACTTCAAAAAAATGCACTAAACACAATCATGAGTAATGACAAAGAGATGACTTACAGGGAATGCTTTATTAACAACTTTGAACAGAGGATGTCTTTGAGAGTGTTGACCGTTGTTGCAACGACCTGTGTTTTGCTTCTAGGCCTAATATATGCAGTTAATCTGAGTTACCCCAAAGAACTCAGATACACATATGAATTTTTCTAGAAGATTTTACTGGGTAAAATAAATAAATAAATAAATAATGTGTCTGAAGAACAAGCTTTATTGTTGACCTGATTCGAAACATTTGGCCATTTTGAACATTCTGTTCAACAAAAATAATGAAAGACATAGGTCTTGATACATTTTGTTTCATTTTCTAAAGAGGGCGGCCAAAGAGAATAGAAATGACCTGTATTATTTTCATGTTTTTAATTACTTTTTCCTGTATTGTGTTATTGAGAATTATTTATTTTGACATTTTTCATTAGGATTTCTAAACAGTTAAAACAGCATTGTTTTGACTTATGCCACAACATAATGTAAAAAATACATTTACTTAACTTATTTATGCCTTACTCATGGTTCCACTTTGTAAGTCTGTTTTCAGCCTTGTTAGAAATTTTCTTGCATAGTTGAAATGTAAAGGTTGAAAAAAATATTCAGGTTTTTCTTTCAAAGTAATTTTATTTTTCCTCAGTTAAAAAAAAACTTGTTAGTCTGCACTTGTCTGTAACAATTTTGCTTTATAAGATTAATAAGTGCATATTTTATAGGTAATTTCTTTCAATAATAACAAATCAATATTATATATTATGTTAGTTCAATTTGATTAATTAGACTTTTTTTAATGTAAATGAGCTACATGCATAATATAGATTTGAATTTAAAACAAGAAAAAAAATATTTATTAAATCGTGTGGGTGTTACTTATTTTTTAAGTAATTTGGTTGCTTAAACTCACAACATTGTGTATATTTTACAAATACTTTGTTGTTAGTTTTATTTAAAACCTATTCAAGTTGAATTTACTTAAAAAGTGTGATGCAAAAATGTTTCTTACATTTAAACGTTTAAAATTCAACACATCATTTTTTACATTCTAGCGGCACAATAATCTTAAAACTGCCAAGGAGCTGAGTGGGAAGCAATAAAATCGTGACACGTTAATCGTCCTTGCAGTTTGCTGTTTATTCTCCATCCATTTGAAGATTGTTTCAATATAGCAATGTATAACAGTGATTTGCTCAAGGTCAACAACACTGCTTCTCAATGAATATATTATTATTACGTTAGGCTATGCTTTGCTATGCGAGTTTATATTATTGTATGTTACGCTATGTTACAAGAAGGTTGTGCTATGCTTTGCACGTCACGATGGGTCATGCCATGCTTGCTTTGCTAGGCTAGAATACCTCATGCTAGTTAATGCTATGCCTCGATATGGCTTGCTACGCCAGCTCGTTATGATGGGGTCGTTTCCTCTGCATTTGCTGCTGCTGCGAGTAAAACTCGGTGGCTGTTAGAGATTAAACCGCAAGCCATCTCCTTTTGTGTTCGCGATATGGAACCATAAGAGGTCGTGATTACTATTAGTATACTCGAGCCGAAGGGGACGTTTTGAAGATGCTTTGAACTTACGTTAAATCAATATGGCGCACATGTTCATGTATAATGGTGAGTTTGTTGAGCCGGTCTGTTATGCTACCCTACGTTAGGCTATGCTTCGCTATGCTATGTATGTTATGCTATGCTAGGCTAGGTTATATTGTATGTTACGCTATCTTATAAAAGAAGGTTATGCTATGCTTTTGTATTGCTCGTCACGGTGGGTCATGCCATGCTTGCTTTACTAGGCTAGATAACCTTATGTTAGGTTATGTTATGCTAGGTAGGCTACGCCTTGCTAGGTTATGATACGTTATGCTATGCCTCGCTAGGCTAAGTTAGGTTACGTTATGCTATGCCCTGCCAAGCTATGTTAGGTTACGTTATGCTATGCCTTGTTAGGCCATGTTATGTTACGCTATGTTAGGCCTCGTTTTGTCTGGCTGCTTTCCCAGTTAAATGGGAGATTGTCCCCCCACGAAGCAGCTGCTGTTCCCTGACTAGCTTTCATGGAGCTCATGAAAAGGATGGGGAATTCAGAACAGAGCCATACCGGCAAAAGTCAAATTTATAAGCTTGCAAATAAAAAAAAAAGTTTAAATGTCAAAGAATTGTCTTTATTTTGACTCAAGTGGTCCTGACTGTACTAAAAGTATAAATTTTACTTTCATAAATAAACAATTAAAATTACGTTAAAATGCAGAACATGTCGTCGATGGGAAAGAAAATTATTTCAGTTTGATCCAAGAGCGATTTTTTTTTTAAACTTTTTTACACGCGTTCATTGTAGTCATTCAAAAGTGCGTCATCAGCTGTCTGCTTTATTTGAACGGAAAAGCACAGGTACGCGCAGCGTGCACGCGCCGTCAGAGCTGGAGGCATTTATCTATAACGTTAATCGGCGGAAAGACGCAAAGACGGCAACCAAAAGCAGTGAAATTTCACTATTCTTATTACCAGAGTTGATGGCACAAACAAAATATTAATGCAAACAATCCATTCAATACTAAATAAAAATAACATTTATTGATTTGGACTTTGTCTTGTGAGTATTTTTTTTATTAATGACTGCATTCATTTGACACACTGTTTGTAGAGAATGCACACACAAGAACTTTTCATTCAAGACTGGGAGCATTACATCATGCATAAAATGTTGGTGTCCACTTTTGCCATTTTAAATAATACCATAACTTTTGGCTTACTATGTAGTCAACTAATATATAATATAAAACTTTTCTTGTTTTAAATTCTCACTTAAGGCTAAGCCCCCCATAAAGATGAAATCCTAGAACCGCCCCTGTATATGTAAACGTATGTACAGCATGTAATATATATACAGTATCTCTGAGGATCTGTCCTGGCAGCAGAACACTTCAGCTCTGGTTAAAAAAGCACAACGCCTGTACTTCTTGAGAAGTCTCAAGAAATCTCATCTGTCCCTGGGGATTTTAACGAGTTTCTACCGCTGCACCATCGAAAGCATCCTGACCAACTCCATCACCATATGATACGGAGGCTCCACTGTGTGTGAACGTAAACCCCTGCAAAGTGTGATCAAAACTGCCCAATGCATCACTGGCACCCAACTACCTGCCATTGAACACATTCACCACAGCAGATGTCTGCGCAGAGCTCACAACATTATCAAGACTCTTCACATCCCAGTCATAAAGTGTTTAACCTCCTTCAATCAAGAAGGAGATACAGTACAGGAACTTACGCACCAGAACCAGCAGGTTCAGGGACAGCTTTTTTCCATCCACCATCACACTACTGAGCTCTACACCACACCACTAGATCACTACAAAACAAACACAAAAGAAAACACTGTATATAACATCTGTACAATACATGTACATATTACATAGTTTATTATTTTTACTCCTCATTACAGCTGCACTATTTTTTTTATCTATATGTATCTTTATATCATTACTGTACATTCTGCCCAACAAATTCACATTCATCTATGTTTATATGACATTCTTCAATGCCATAGCCTTAGAACCATTTCTGTAATTCTGTATTATTTATTTACATATAAGCTTTCATATATACCACTTGCTGTAAATATGCTAGATATTTATCTGCACTTTTGCACGACTGCTACATTTTGCACTGCTGGTAGATGCCAAACTGTGTATTTGCTGTGTACCTGTACTATGCAATGACAATAAGGTTCTATCTATCTATCTATCTATATATATATTACACTGCCACTTGTAAATAAACCATCTATGCACTTCTGCTTAGATGCTAACTGCATTTCATTGTCAATATATATATATATATATACATATATATATATATATATGTATATATATATATATATATATATATATATATACATATATATATATATATATATGTATATATATATATATATATTGCCAATGAAATGCAGTTAGCATCTAAGCAGAAGTGCATAGATGGTTTATTTACAAGTGGCAGTGTAATAAATAAGGGTATGAGGTTATACAGAAGGTGTAGTAATATGTACATATAACTGATTATATATAGTGTATGGGTATATATAGTATGGTATTTATATAAGTATGATACAGTATGAAGTGGTATGACAGATATAGCTGTACAAAAGGAATGTCATTATGAATATACACACACACACAACGGTAGCGTCTGCCCTATGGGAGAAGTGCAAACAGTCCGTGGTTGGGGTGAGAGGGATTTTTGATTAATGCTCTCGCCCTTTGCAAACAGCGTTTTTTGAAAATGTTCTCCAAGGTGGGTAGTTTAATACCGATAATTTGTTGGGCAGTGCAGATGTATGTAAGGCACAATATGTGTAGAGAATCAGAAGAATAAAAAATACATGTTTGCAGTAAAAAGGATATAACACAATTTGGAAAAGACAGTTTCCATTTTATTTCTTTGCCAGAACCACACTTTTTAAGTATCCATCATCCTTTCTCGTGCTAGTGGAAGTTAAGAATAAAAATTAGCAGAGGATGGTTTCGATCCATCGACCTCTGGGTTATGGGCCCAGCACGCTTCCGCTGCGCCACTCTGCTGCGGCTGAAAGCGGCCCATTCGAAGCAGTATATATATATATATATATATAGTTAAATATACAATTACATGTATATATAAAAGTAATTAATTTATCGAGATATTTTAAGTTGTATACTAAAAATAAGTTGTACACTAAAAATAGTTAATCTTATATCTACAATCTCAAACAATGCATCATTCTGACAGCCTTGCTTAGATGCCCCACTAGGGGGCAGTGTGGGGATAAGGAAAAATTAGGGAAAGTGTTTGTGTGTGTGTGTGTGTGTGTGTGTGTGTGTGTGTGTGTGTGTGTGTGTGTCCTGCAGGGTTTAACACACCTGCTCCAATTATTTAAATTGATAGATTAGGTAATGTTGGAAGTAAGAAATCTTAATCTTTCTGGCACAGAGAGAAGTTGTTTATTTATTTTCCCAATCCGTGCTGGTGATATAAGGTTAAAGAAGATATAATAAATAATAGCATTTAATACACATTTTTAAAATGCCATATTGTTTATATACATACTGTATAATTTATAATTGTGACACAATCAGGCCTATTTATGCTTAAAACATCTAACATGAAATAAGCTATATGACCAAAAATGTGTTTTTCTTCACTAAGGTGCCACAAAGTTGGAAGCACAGACTTGTACAGAATTTATTGCTGTGCTTAATGATGTAGGATTAAGTTTTCTCTTCAGTTTTCTCTAAAAGGCTCAAACCTGTTCAAGCATGACAATGCCGCTGTGCACACTAGCTTTAACTCCATGAAGACAGGGTTTGCTTAGGTCAAATTGGAAGAAACTGGAAAGAGTGTCTTGTACAAAGCCCTGGTCTTAACGCCACTAAATACCATTGATGAACTGGAACTGGGATGAACTGGAACACAGACTGCACTACAGGTCTCATCTCCTGATCTCACTGACGCTCTTGTAGCTGAATGACCAAATTCCCACAGACACACTCCACAATCTAGTAGAAATCCTTCCCAAAGAGTGGAGAAGGATATGAATGTGTTGAGGCAGTGGTGGCTCAACTGGCTCTGGATTGTTGATTGGAGTATTGGGGTTCAAGGCCCAGCACAGCCAAGCTGCCACTGTTGGGCCCTTGAGCAAAGCCCTCATCTCTCCCCACTCCAGGGGTGCTGTATCATAGCTGCCCCTGCACTCTGACCCCAACCTCCTCAGTTGGGGTATGTGTAGAAAAGAATTCCACTGTGCTGTAATGTATATGTGGTGATAATAAAGGCTTCTATGCCACTGTTCTTCTTCTACTTCACGTTTGGCTATGTAGTCTTTTTTCTGTGTGTGTGTGTGTGTGTGTGTGTACAAACCCGATTCCAAAAAAGTTGGGACACTGTACAAATTGTGAATAATAAATGAATGCGATAATTTACAAATCTCACAAACTTATATTTTATTCACAATAGAATATAGATAACATATGAAATGTTGAAAGTGACATTTTGAAATGTCATGCCAAATATTGGATCATTTTGGATTTCATGAGAGATACACATGCCAAAATAGTTGGGACAGGCAGCAATAAGAGGCCGGAAAAGTTAAATGTACATATAAGGAACAGCTGGAGGACCAATCTGCAAATTATTAGGTCAATTTTCAACATGATTGGTATAAAAAGAGCCTCTCAGAGTGGCAGTGTCTCTCAGAAGTCAAGATGGGCAGAATATCACCAATTCCCCCAATGCTGCGGCAAAAAATAGTGGAGCAATTTCAGAAAGGAGTTTCTCAGAGAAAAATTGCAGAGTTTGAAGTTATCATCATCATCTACACTGCATAATATCATCCAAAGATTCAGAGAATCTGAAACAATCTCTGTGCGTAAGGGTCAAGGCCGGAAAACCATACTGGATGCCCGTGATCTTCGGGGCCTTAGATGGCACTGCATCACATACAGGAATGCTACTGTAATGAAAATTACCACATGGACTCAGGAAAACTTCCAGAAAACATTGTCAGTGAACACAATCCACCATGCCGGCTAAAACTCTATAGGTCAAAAAAGAAGCCATATCTAAACATGATCCAGAAGCGCAGCCGTTTTCTCTGGGCCAAGGCTCATTTAAAATGGACTGTGGCAAAGTGGGTAACTCTTCTGTGGTCAGATGAATCAAAATTTTAAGTTATTTTTGGAAAACTGGGACGCCATGTCATCCGGACTAAAGAGGACAAGGACAACCCCAGTTGTTATCAGCACTCAGTTCAGAAGCCTGCATCTCTGGTGGTATGGGGTTGCATGAGTGCATGTGGGATGGGCAGCTTACACATGAGCAGCTTTCTCTTTCAGGGAAGACCTTGTATTTTCCAACATGACAATGCCAGAACACATACTGCATCAATTACAACATCATGGCTGTGTAGAAGAAGGATCTCTGTACTGATATGGGCAGCCTGCAGTCCAGATCTTTCACCCATAGAAAACATTTGGTGTTCAGAACGTTTTTGAGATTTACCAATTGTCACACGTGTGTTTTCTTATCATATGTATTTAAGATATTGCATTAGTAAGAGTAAGTCAAAAACTGTTCCCATCTACCTGCAGGCAAAATGGTCCAGGTTGACCAGTTCAGCCTGTGTTATGACAGCTCTTCTTCTTGGTGCATAAGTAATAGCAATAACTGAAATAAGATTTTCCATAAAAATGTCCCATTTGTTGTTGTTTTTTCAGAGTCTGAAAACTATCTATTATTAAAGAACAGATAAGTCGTTTGCACTTGTTTAATTACAAATAATTAAAACATGACAGTTACTCAAGCATTTTTTTTGTTTTCTTTTCCTTTACATTATATTTCAACTGTACTCAGTAAAAGCTCATATCTAACATAAGTGTATCACAAAGAATGTTACCAAGCTTGTTCAGTCTAGCGAGAGTGTAGGATGAAATAATTGTATGAAGTTTTATCCACAGAATAATAAATGAACACTGATTGGGTCACGCAGGTCTTGGGGAAAGGCACTGGTTGACGACTTCCAGCAGATGAGCATTCTCCAAAGCTGCAGCCACTCTCTCCTTATCTGCTAGCTGCTTATTAACTGAGAGGAAATGGAAAGAAAAGGCCAAATACATTTACTGACTAAAATAAGAAATTATTTAATTTGATAAGAAGTAGCAGACTATAAACCGTCATATGCCTTTATGCACCTGTCTAATTTCATTTTGATGCATATTGCACATTTTCTGTTCATCCAATAAACCTCATTTCACTGTTGAAATATCACTGTGTCCTTCAGTTATTTGATGGATCAAAATATTTATACACTGAAGCAGTGCTGTCTTACCTGCTTCTTCTGAAGCATGTGTTCCTGGTGTGATATGCACATCAATCTATAGACAGAGGTACAACGCATGAATACCACTAAAAATATCAATAACAAAATCTTAGATCTTAAAAAAATTAGGTCAACCATATTAAGGATATACCTTAAACCTGTCTGGCAGTGAACGCAGTAGCTTGACTTTGATAGACAATCCTATGAGAGTAGCCATGCTACAGTGAGGGATGGTTGGTGTGAACTCCACAGAGACTTTGCTCTCCTCATCATTCACCTGAAATTAAAAATCAGTTTTTAAAAAAGGACAGACTTTTCTGATCGCTTGACTCCTTTATTTTTGCGTATCAGCAGAAACGTAATAAGATAATGATCCAAATAAACTCACTTTTACACGCACTTGTTCCACCACATTTAACTCTTCGAGAGACAGCGGGTGCTCAGGATCGTTGATGGACCTAATGTGATGTAAGCATTAAGTTAAGGAGGTGACCTGATAATGAATTACAAGTATAAGACTTATAAGATCTGTGATCATATGCTTAAGATGGAAATAACAATGTATATATTATTGACACTCTGTATTCATAATATTCGTTTAGATCCTGGACAAAACAAGATTTAGCACTAATAAAGATTAATACGAGGTACTGTTGGGACCGTAAGTAATTGGACAGAGACACACTTATAATTTTGATGGTAACGGATGGATAAAAATCCGAAACATGCTGCAAAATCAATCCAAGAAGGCAAACAAATGTAACGTTCTTCAACAGAGTCAGTCATGTAACCTTAAGCCGATCGACATGCTTTTCACTTAACGAAGGCAGAAAGGCCCACAAACTGGCAGCAACTTAAGATGACTGCAGTAAAGTCTGGCAATCTCAAGTGAGGAAATTTTGCAGTTGTTGATGTCCATGGGTTCCAGACTTCAGGCAGTCTAAATAAAATAAACTTTGAATTTATAATACGCTGGTTGAGCCTGTGAATGTGTGTGTGTGTGTGTTGGTTTGGCTAAGTAAAAATTACTATAATTCCTAAACAGTTAATGCAATATTTTTGTTGAACTCCTTGAATTAAAATCTACACTTCAGTCACTTTGATAATTATATAACGACATATAAATAAACAAAACATTTATTTATTTCCACATTACTGTCCCACAATTGCTTAATTTAATTTTATGTTTCAGGACTCATATTTTTACTTAATTCATATTTTCTTTTCCTTTTTTTTTTTTTTTTAAGAGAAACTATACCTGGAACTATATGTTTTGCTAAAGTTTAAAGTTTTCATTTTGAACTATAGTTAACACTTTGCCTTTATGGGGTGATACATTGGATTGCACATATTTTGAGAATGATTTGGGATACAAACCTTTGCTAACCGACTAACTAGTGTTGATAGAACATGTTTAGAGTAAAAATAATAACAACAAATAATGCATTGTCCATCCACAAAAACATTAGCGGCAGTTGAATGGAACCCCCAGCAGTGCACATACACACATTATTTGTGTTTTGAGCATTAAACCGTAGTTAAACACAGAACAGAGCAGATTATATCGAAGCAAAAGGATATCGAAGATTTCTCTGTCATCAATGGGATCGGTCACATCTTCGTCTTCTTCACTCGCAGTCAGGGATCTTTCTCTGGACCTCTGATAAATTAAAGGGTTCTCGTTTTCTAGTCTGTTTCCTGCAGACATCCTCCTCTTCCTCACTCTAAAGCTCTACAGTCACTATGTGCTAGATCACGATAGATACAGAAACCTGTGTTTGGTACAAATGACTGGTTTAAAATACATTTACAAAAATAAACAAATTACCAAAGTAGCTTAACTACGAGCCAATATGTTAGCTGATGTTCAAGAAGTAAACAAATGTAACACAAAACTACTTCCGGATACCGGAAGTGTTTTTTCTACAATAAGAGTCTCAAGCACATGGCGGACATGCGTAGCACTGATGTGAATAACTTGGTTAAACATTAAATAAACAGTTTAGAAGTGTTGAGTTATGATGCTTTAAACGATGTATTTAAAATAATTGGCTTATTTAATATTTAAAAGGTAAAGATAATATTTGGAACTCTATTCACAACTATGTATTCAAGCAATTGGGTGACCTAATTTTTTATTAAAGTGTAATTATTCAATCGAAAAAACACCGGTTAAGCTTGCAAAATTTCATAAAGAAGCTCTCATGGCATGGACACTGGCCTATAAGCATAACTGTTCACCTAGGAGATATTATATTTGGAACAACAAAGACATCCTTTACAAAAATAAATATTTTTTTTGAATACTGGGTTGAAAACAATATTGTATTAGTTAGTCAGCTTTTAAATAATGATGGAAATTTATTGACATATAGAGAATATTCGAATAAATCATATAATAATACCAGTTAGACCTAAAGAATTTGCTGTTGTAATGGATGCAATTCCCTGGATTGATCCTCCTGAGGAATGCATTACAGGAGGAAGATCTAAATTTTATAGATATCAAGGGTAAAATATTTATTGGTAATACAAATATTTTACAAAATAGAGTCTCAAATAACTATATTAGAAATATAATTAATAATATTGTTTATCCTCCAGCTCCTTTTTTCTGGTTTTTTGTGTTTGGGAATGTGAAATGGCATAAAGCTTGGCGAACAGTGGATAAATTCTATGTTAATAATAAATTAAAAGAAGTCTCTTTTAAAATAATGCATAGAATATACCCAGTAAAACATGTGCTGGAATTAGATATTTATTGCTCCTGTAATTTCTGTAAAGGTGAAAAGAAAACTATTTTTCATTTGTTTTTCCATTGCATACATCAAAAAATATTTTGGATTGAGGTGGAGAATTTAATTAAGAACAAATTGAACATTGTATTGCAGTTGAGTGGACTCGATATAATGATACACTTTAATGATCATGGGATTGAAAAAGAGAAGGCATGTTTCATACAATTGTTAATATTAATGAGAATATTTCACATTTCAAATAACCAAATTTTCTTGGCTTTAAAAATGATTTTAAGCTTTATTGTTCTGTTTTGTGTAATTGTCGAAGCCAAAAGACAATTCAAGCTTATAATATTGTAAGCAGATATGATGTATAGGGTAGCACCCTTTTCCTTTTGTTTGTTATAATTTTGTTCTTGTCCTCTGGCATTGTTGTTATTTCTTTTATTTTAGTTGCTCTGTATTTGTACTTTAAAGAATTTAAAGAATACATCTCATTGTATTGTTGGTCTATGGCATTAATAAAAAAAAAAAATAAACATTCAATACACATTAGTAATTGTGTGAGTGAATGAGTGTGTGTGTGCCCTGCGATGGGTTGGCACTCTGTCCAGGGTTTGGATAAAGCGGTAGAAAATGAGTGAGTGAGTGAGTGAGTGAGTAAACATTAGTAACGATATATATATATATATATATATATATATATATATATATATATATATATATATATATATATATATATATATATATAAAAGATTTATAATAAACACAAAATATATATATTTTAAAGATTTATAATAAACACAAAAATGTGCCCAATCAATCTAATATATGCTGACAATTCATTGAACAAAATTCACCCTAAAGATTTAAATGGATCAATAATTGCAGTGTAAGTTTCAAATAAATTAAATAAATTTACTGCAAGTCAATGAATGTAATATTGTTAATTTTGTAAATAAAGATGTAAATGAATTTAAACATGATCATTTCATTAAAAAAAATCCTGAAATCTTGTAATCAGTAGCCAACCAATTCTCCTTTTATCAAATAAATCTAAAAATATATTACATCAAATATAAATATTGAAAGAGCATTTCATATAAGCATTCAACAACATAATCTTTGTAATAAAAAAAAATATTTGCACCCAATCACTAATTCCATCTTTATTTTTTGTTAATTTAACAAATTAATAAACATTCAATATACAATCCCCTTCAGAAGTATGGAATGTGAAGGCAGATTTTTTTTCTATACTTTAGTTTGTTTTTACATTTCAACTTTCATTGGCTATTTCATTTGCTATTTGCTATTTACATCTAGATGTGTAGAACATGGCATGTTTTCCCATTTTTCAAGTGATCACAAATAAAGGAGCATGTGACTGACAAGCCTCTGACTTGCTCATTAGGGAGACATTTACAAATTTCTAATTAATATCCGGAATTTATAGATTTCTGTAGCTGATTTGTGACAATGTCCATTGTTAAACGTGCTGTACAAATAAAATCAAGTCTTCCTTTTATTCAGAACCAGACAAAAAAGACATTTGATAAAGTTTAAAGCCTCACTTTCTATCAGCCACAAATGACTAATCATCTTGGCTCAGCCTAAACAGCCATAATTTGTATATAAATGACAATTAATCTTTCTCAGGGTGAACAAGTGTCCATGAATTATGCAACCAGGACAGTAATTAATCATTCTGGGTCCGGCCATTTGCTGTAATTAACCAGGATATAGATTATTAAGTGTTGTATTGCTGTCAGAAACACTGCAAAAAAGGCTTAATTATTAACATGAAATTACACTTCATGGTGACTTGTCCAAATTGTGTTGGATAAATTGTTTTATTGCACACAATGACCCGCAACAGTAGCTCACACCTTGACATTGTGCATGGTGTTATGCAGTAATCTTATCACAAATAGTTGGGGAAAGTGGCTGAAATGAGTCACTAATTTAATGATCCACCCACAATTGTAGTGAGTGTTTTTAAAAAGACTTGTACACATTTTTTTTTATAATCACATTATTTCAAATGAACCTAATGATGTACAAAAACAATTTACAGTGATAAAAACATTTACAGCTTTTCCTTTATATTATATTAAAAAAAAGGAAATCATATGTAAATACTTTCTTAAAACAGAGAGTTCCTTTATGGCTTTGGATAGATAAATATTCTAGTTTCATAGTAAAGGTTCTGCATGAAACTGTTGAGCTGAGCAGCTGCAGATGTATCAGATTGAATCTGCTATGGTCAGTGTTTCCTTTGGGTCCATTTGGGTCATTTATGGTTCTGCCTTTGTACTTTTGACAAGAAAATCCTCTCATCCATTTCCAGAGCGAGACATCTTAATATTTTTAAGATGCTATCTTTTTTACCTAATAGTTTAAGAAATACAAGTGAATACATGACACAAGACTTAAATATGTATTTAGAGTATCTGTTGTAACAGTGTTTGATAGAGAACATTTTATTACTCTTTAAAAGCATTAATCAATTAATTATTATTAGGTTTAGTATATAATTATTAAAAATCTAATTATTGATAGGTTTAGTATATTTGCTCACACGTCTGAAATCATCAAATTTCATGCATTTTCATGCCTCTTTATTCATTCTTGAAAAATAACTGGGTTTGTCATAATGCAAGGAAGTAACATGAGTCATTATTAGCATTGTTACAGTACAACATCTAATAAAAATATTCATACATGACTCAAAACTGAATCAGACATGCTCATTCAAAACTGTCATTGTTTGTCACTGACGAAAGTCAACCGAGAACCACAGACAGGTGAAAGGTGTGGCACAACCGTTCATCTGATCCTATCTGTAGATTTGCCTGATATCTCAGTGTTTAGGTGTACATGTGCCACCCATATTGATGAAAGTGGAAAGATTGCTATAAGTGGAGGAAAGGCTTTAAGTATGTTATGACAAATTGGCATATTGACATCAGGAACACTGATATGAGCCAAGTGCACAGTGTTTCTACTCTTACTGGAGACGTTTTATATCACAGATTGATTAACTGCTATTGTTATAGGGCCTCCACCCTGTTTCTCTGATCCCATAAATACAGAAATCATAGCGGTGACGGGATACTTCACTGGAGGGTAAGTCTCATATCCTTTTAATGGGAAAATAATAAGTAACTTATTGGAAGAAAATAAATTAAAACACTTGATATTATTATTGATAATTAAAAAGACTTGGTGGTAATAGTTAGGGCATGACTGATATTTTCAATATCAAAACATATGCTTTAGCTATCAAACCTTTTATTTTTCAAATTGAATATCCTGGTACCAGGTCTACTTTTGGTCAAAAACATTATGACTAAATTCTACATTGCTCTTGTTATTTCTGCTTCATACAAATCTTTATTTATTGCAAATCCTTCTTTTAGGATTTTATACACCATCCATATTCAGATTTAATCTCAGAGTGGTTTTATACATGAGCTTCCATCTTAAAGTTTGAAAAGACAAATATCTTAATATCAAATTGCGAAGGAACAGAGAAGTAGTAAAATATGTAAATAAAATAAATAAAATAAATAAAATAAATAAATGCTTAAAAGTTACAATTTTTTTTTACTTTTTTATATTAAATATTGATAAATATTTTCTAAAAAGCTTTTGTCCAACAATGACAGTGTCTTTTAAAACACTTTCTGACATAAATGCATTCTTTTCAGTCATCAGAAATCACAGTTCATAAAAAAAAAAAGATTGTTACTGAACTGTTTAATACGTTATCTGATGCAGGGCTGTTTATCCAAAAAGACAGAAGCTCACAGAATGGCAAAAATCCGGAGCGTACTCCTGCTGTTCTTCATAACAACTATAACATCTAATGTTTCAGGTTAGTTTGTACAAATGAACTCACAGACTGCATATATTTGCTGTGTCCTTTTACTTCATTATTTTACTCCTTTCTTTTTAGTTCCTGCTTCTTCCCTCTTTTATCTGTCATTGTTTTTTAACATTAACCAAACATATGTTTTTATTTTTATCTCTTTTTAACTTATTTTTAACTTTGACAAAGTGACCAATTGTTAACCGTAGGATTACTCTGAATGTTGAAAATCAACGTGAATAAAATGACCCAATATCTCGTTTCATTTAGACTGCTGATCATCATTCTGTATTGTATCTCCATGCTAATATGTCTGTACTGTTCAGGTTTGGTGGTAGTCACTTCCTGTGATGTGTGCCATAAGCATGCTTCCTGTGCACCAGAGCTGAAAGAATCTTCCCCGCGAGCTGATTCCTTCCAACCCACATTCACCTGCTCCTGCACTGAGGGTTTCTCCGGCAATGGCATCACCTGCTATAACATCTCAGCATGTAGCAAACCCGGGGCATCCTGCTGCCCTGAGGGGTACCGCTGGTATGAACATAGCTGTGTTGACATTGACGAGTGTTCTGGTGAGAAGAATCCTTGCACTTCTCCACTACTGTGTAAAAATACACCTGGGTCTTTTTCCTGTGTGTCCCTGGATGCTTATGCTAAAGACACCATGCTAAATGTTGAGCCAGCATCTAACCAGCTGAGCTGTGGGGGTGAAGTGTGCAGCTCAGGCCAGGACTGCATCACTGTAAATGGAGTGCTCCGCTGTGCAGATCCCTGCCGGCACTACACCATTCTGAGCGACTCATGGCGCTCAACTGCTTCAAAGTCAAATACATTACACTGCGATACAGGCATCAACTGGCAAGGCTGGTACAGGATGTACCTGGGTAATGCCAGTGTCCAGATGCCTGAGAGATGCATCCAACCCAATACATGTGGCACAAATGCCCCAATCTGGCTCAAGACACCTCCTCCATCACCGTCAGAAGGCATTGTGCAGGCCACTGTGTGTGCAAGCTGGGTAACAGGCTGTTGTGGCTTTGAGTTCTCCATCGGGGTAAAAGCCTGCCCTGGGAACTTCTACGTCTACAAGTTCGTCTCACCACCTCTGTGCTTCTTGGCATATGCAGCAGGTGAGCTCATTTCTGTTCACTACTTCCTTTGATACAGATCACCACTTTTGATTTCTAACAGTATACATAATTGTAAACATTTTTATGGACAGTGAAACTTATTATGACCTTTTGGGGTGTTCTTAAGAAAAGGAGACCCTGAAATGACGCTGAACATCATCACTGTAATATTAATAAAATTTTTATATATGATTGTTTTTTGTAAATTCATTTAGTTTCATTTTTATGTCCAATTAACTACATTTAGTAAATATTTTTAAAAGTTGATTAAAGTCATGAGATGATAAATTATCTCAACGGTTGTTTAAATATAGGATTATATTTATCACTCATCAGATCTATTTGAATCTTTTATTAGATGCCAATTCAGCAGTGTGTGACACCTGTAAGAATGGAGAATCCTGTGTCAGTGCAGACAAGATCACCTGGACCTGCAAGGCTCAAGGTGACACCTTATCATCTGTGTGAAGCCCAATTACTGTTGCATGAACAAACTAACAAGCAATTATTAAATTAGAAATCCAGAAACTCTTGTACTCTTAAATCCTCCTGAATATGATGAAAGAAAAAAAACAAGATAGGAAAACGATGATTAAACCCAAGCACATTTCTCTAGACTCCCAGCTTATCATCTGGGGTGAAGGTAATTTAGTTTGTATGTGATTCTTTCAGGCTTTACTTGTAATACCTTTATGAGTATAACATGGTTCAGTGAAGCGAAGCTCAGGATGTAAGCAATGTTAATGCATTGCTGGTCTCTTAGCAAATGTAAAGTAAAAGTTCAAGTACAAATCTCTCCCAGGTGTATCACCTGAGCTGGTGTGTAACAGGACAACGATGATGCTGGGGGTTCCAGACAACTTCAGCATCTCCAGATCCCTCGATCCTTTATCAGGGCATATGGCAGACCCAAGCTGCACGGCTGGGCTTAAGGTCAGCGGCACGGTGTGGTATGAGGTGCAAAGCCAGGCAGGAGTGTGTGGAAATGTGCTGAGGGTAAGAACATGTCACAGTACACTTAAGCTCTACTCAAAATAGAGCTGATAATGGATTGTTAAGTGTTTAGTAGTTAAGTAGGTGGTAATTAGAAGTAATTTCTGGAACATAATTTCCATTTTGAGTTTTAATGTACATAGTTATGTATTTTGTGAAATAGAAAGTATATGAGAGTAATTCATGCTAAGTATAGGATATATGCTTCACTACATACCGTTTGTGTATGTGTCCGAATATAGAATGTAAGGATAAATAACAAATGTGTAATAATAAATGCAGTAATTCAAATAAAACAGTGCTTTTTAAATTCACTGTAACACAATGCCACTTTAAACCGAATGTTGTTTTTTTTTCTTTAATTCTTTATTTATTTTGAACACTATGAACACTGTGCCATTTTGAAGTCCTGTTCATGTAGTAATTTTAGTTTTAACTCTCAGGGATATTTTCTTATGAATTAGTTTTGAATAAATAAACAATATAAGTGCATCGTATAGCTTTACACGTTCATGTGATTTCTGCTCGGTGAGTTTTATCCCTAACTGCTAGCTTGTGCCTGCATTAACACAAAAATCTTTCACTCACATGACTTTTTGCTTATGTCTCCTAGGAACTTATTCCTAAAGCACACCTCTATTTTCAACTAAAAAAAAACCAAAACACCAATAGTGTCTCTGTTGTATCTCTGTTTGTATCTGTTCATACTTAATAATGATTCATATGTCCTTATGTCAAACTATGCACCATGTATTTTTTGTAATATTCACATACTTACCGCATAAGGCCTGAGTAATTGTGCACTCCCATAACTATCTACAAATTTTACTAATACTATGTCGTGTTTTTCTTTGCCACAGACAAACGATACCCATGCAATCTACTCCAATATTTTATACCTCTACCCTGTAAATATCTCAACATTCACGCTGCCTACGGCATTCCCGTTCTCCTGCGTTTACCCCCTGGACTCTCTCACAAGTATGGATCTGGAACTGGATCCTTTTCTGCCGTACGTACAGTACACTTCACACCGCCATACACTCTTTGTTTCTCTGGTAACTTAACAGTTAAATAAACCTACACTGTTTTCTGCAAAGAAATTAATTCAAATTAACTTATTATTTACTTTTTAATCTAAAGGAATGGTTTATGTTCTGCCATGACAGGATGCAGGAGTTAGGTCTAGTTGGTGTTGGCCCTGGTGCCCGTGCTTCCATGTTCCTGTTCCACAGTGACAACTTCACATCTCCGTACCCCCCCGGGCCTGTAACACTACCCGTCGGTACGCCACTCTATGTGGGTATGAATGTCCAGGAGGTGGAGTCTGCTCGCTTTAATGTGGTTATGGAGGAGTGCTATATCACAGAAACTCCAGACGCCAATAGCACTGAGAGATATTATCTTATTCAAAATCGGTATGTTTTCTGCCACCCAAAAACATGTCAAGAGCTTAAGTTTATTTTTAAGCATCAAACATCAGAAGAAAGAAAACATGATCTATGTCATCTCTGTTATCGTAGCATGGGTGTTGGTGCCTGATAGACCAGTTTGAGTATTTAGAAGCTTCTGATCTCCTAAGATTTTCACACAGAATAGTCTGTAGAGATACACAGAATGGTGTGAAAAACAAAACCATTGAGTGAGTGATGGCTCTGTGGGTAGAAAGGGCCTTGCTGATGAGAGGGTTCAAAGGATAATGACCAGAATGGTTTGAGTGGACAGGAAGTTGGTAGTAACTCAAATTAAACACTTTTTTACATCCACAGTGAGCAGAAAACATCTCAGAACACACCTCAAACCTTATGGTGGATGAGCTACAAAAGCAGGTTCCACTGTCAGGTAAAATCAATAATATGATGCTATCATGAGCACAGACTCAACCAAACTGAAGAGTTTAAGCCTAGATAAAGAGCAGGGGATTTGTTTTTAATCGTTATCTGTATAATTTTAGGTGAGTCTGTGCTCATGATAGTGTGAGATATTGTCTGTTCTTGGCTGACAGAAGTGGGACCTAATGTGCTGATTTGCTCTTGTAGTTCATCCCCCTGAAGGTTTGATATTTGGTGCTTCCTGAGATGCTTTTCTGCTCTCTGTGGTTGTAAAGAGTGATTAATTAAGTTACTGAATCCTTCCTGGTAGCTCAAACCAATCTGGCCATTTTCTTCTGAGCTTTCTCATTGTTTCCACACACAGAACAGTAGCTCACTCCTCCTCAATCAACCTTGTCATTGGCCTTGTGTTTACTAGAGAATGTGCTGTTTTTAAAGCAACATTATATGTTATATTTACTCTATCTTCTCTTTCTCCTAGTTGTTCCAGTGACCCACGTGATGTGATAGTGAATGACAATGGCGTGTCTCAGAGTGCACGTTTTACCGCTCTGCTTTTCCTGTATGAGGGCAACTATAACGAAATGTTCCTGCAGTGTCGTTTCAGCCTGTGTGACAGAACGACAAGCTCTTGCTCCGTGGTAAATTTATACCGTATATTAAATAATGATTTTGTTTAAGCGGAATTCAGGGCAAGTAAGGTATGTTTCTTACTTTGGAGACAAATGGTCCAAAAAAGACCATTAATACTTCATATACACTCTCGAGGCTACTGAGTGACATGACAAAAAAAGTGCTCACTCTATTATCTGGAGATCATGAGTTTAAATCCTGATGATGCCACTAGCTGTGTCTGGGACACTTGGAAGTGATACTGGATGGATGGAAGAGATGTCATTACTTTCTATCTCCTGTCTGTGAGCTCCTGTATGTAGAATAGTTCAGCTCAAGCGTTCCTCCAGATGTGTTACACTGCCCTGTCCCCTGGCTGATTTCACCTAGGAAGTGTTAGCCTCCACCCTCTGAAACTGAAAACACAACAAAGTTTGAGGCATGTGTGATGATTCTGTCATGCGGTTTGTTAAATTAACATCTACAGAATTAAATAATTTCTTGGCAAAACAGAAAATTAATGTTTTATTTTAAAACAGAAGTAAACAGAGTGTTTCCTCCTAAAAACTCACTTTGTGATGTTCTGCCTTTGCTTTCTTCAGAGGTGTCAGACCAGAGCCACTCGCTCCATCTCCAACCACAAGTCTCTCACCATCGGGCCGATTAACTGTAAGTCGGACAAAATGACACTTCATTTAATCCTGCCTCACTCAGGACCTTCTGTTTTATCCTGCCTACAAAACTGGTGTATAGTTTCATTTTGTCACATATTTATATTTTCTTTTAGGGAGAAAAGGAGGACAGTAAGCTGAGCTACACTGGACCATCCTATCCATGTCATCAAGGGCACCTGAAAGTGTGCTATTAAATAGGGAATATGGATTAATCTGCAGTGCACAAAGGATGGAAATAGGAGTGTGCCAGTGTTGAACAATGTTGAAAAAAAAAATAATTAGCTAACCCTACAGTATATAATGTGTTTAAAACATGACCATACTGATTCCTCATGTTTACTTTTCTAAAAAAAAAAAAAAAAAAAGAAAGAAAGAAGAAATTCATGTAAATCCAAATATGTAATGTAAAGTAAGTCCACATAACAAACAGAATGATGTGATTCCCTTCACAGAAAAGATTCAAAATTCATATTTATGTCTCATTTAATATTTTCTAATATAATAAATGAATGGATTAAATATGTCAGGAGTATTTTGTGTTTCTTAGCAACAGTCAGGTCAGGAAAATATTACATATAACAGTTAGATATACAAGAAAAGCCTTGTAGTGAACTGTGACGTCTTGATTCAAAAAACAGGGCTCTAGTTCTCATTTCTTACACCAAGGCAGTACCCGATGTGGGTGGTGTTTACAGACAGAGGGGGCTAAAAACTTCAAAAGAAGCACACTCAATGTGCCTTTACGTAGTGGTTAAGTGGCTCTATAAAAAAAGTCCAAACGAGAAAGAAAAAAAAAAATCTTAGCTCATGTGTTCTGCTTTTTAAAAAGAAATAAAAGTCCAACACCATTGTCCATTCATATGCCGATCAGAGATTTCTGATGTTTTTTATTATAATTATTGTTACTAAGTATTATGAGCTGCAATATTATGACTACATGTCTTACTACACTTAGACACAGAGCTCTTTAAGGTTTTTTGGATGGTAAAGATGTTTGGCTTCCTGAAGCAAGGTTCGACGTGGAACTTTTACTGAATTGTCTGTTGTAAGGTTGTATATAAAATCTTTAAAGGTATTTAGGGTTTTAGATGGAATCTCTTTCTAAACACTTCTTTCCACCAGTGAATGTGGATAAGCTCAGCAAATGAACCTTGATTATGTTAGTATTTCCACTCCCAAGCAGACTGAGCCACAACACAGAGGTGCTGCTAAAATTCAGAGTCAATTTCATAGAAATCTTTTCCAAATTATGAGCAAAATTATGTCATTATCATCTCCGAGAAAAATAGTAAAAGGAAAACAGGTACAGGGTTAAGTGTTGTTTAGTAATTATTTACACCATTAAGTAAGCTGTTAGGAGCATAAGGAGTTTAAGATTTATCCTGGACACGAGTGCATTGGATCCAGAGTCTGTCCAGAAAACACTGAGAAAAAGTGCTTTTAAATACCTCCAAGTCTTAATTTCAGTTTTTGATGATTAGCTCTACATTTCTTAATAACCACTTTTCAAACAATTGGTACACTATTTTATGAACTGTGTTAAAAAACTAGCTTATTACTTAAAAAATCCAAATCACAGACATTTAGACATTATATATGTACAAGCAAGTTAATTATATGCTTTAACTAAATCTTATTTTATTACATCTATGTGATCATTTAAAGGAGAACTTATCAAGTAATGTGACATGAGAAAATAAACACAGACTCTACGTTACTCCAATAAACCACTAGAGGGAGACAAAACAGCACACTGAATGTTAAATAGATCATTTACATGAATACTTAAAATTCCTTTAAAAGCTACCCATATTAATGTTACTGCTTTAGCCTGAATGTAGTGTTAGTAATGTTGTGTCCTCATAAGGATTAATAGATCCCTAAATTCCCTTTAAATCTTACATGCAATATTGACATATATAAAAGGCCCATTTAAATGTAGTTAGTGGGTTGATGTCACTCATTACTGAGTAATTTCAGTAATCCAGATTATTCTTAAATTACACAGCTAATGTGTCTCAACTGGTTCTAAAAAGACACACTCGTAAAACCTGGTCTGGTGTAAGAGGCCGTAAAACACATATATGCAGTTATGAAATGGTTAAAAAAGAAAGACAGACTGAAATGGCACCAAACAGAGAGGGTGCTGAGGGGATACTGTTCTCAGCACTCACTGAAACAGGCCGCTTGCTTATTGCTGAAGAGCACATCGAGCACTTATTTCATGACACCACTAATTGTGGGTGCGGGTTCAAGCCAACACCACTACTGTATAATTACAGAAAAAGAGAGAAAGAAAGAGTGAGGAAGAAAGAGACGGCTTTTTTAGACAGATGCACAAACACTCGAACTTGCTTTTACATGTTCCCTGGGGTCAATTTCACATTTTTTTACAGGTCATTTAAGGGCTTAAAATGGCACTGATATAGAACGGGACACTAGCACATGCTATGATAAGAAATTACAGAGGTGCAAAGACAATAAAACACATTGCTTGGGACATGATTCACTTGACTCTATGCTTAAGTTGGGTGTTTGAGCAGTTCGCAAAAAAATAAAAAAAAATCTTGTCATATCGTGGTCTATATTTGCCAGCATGAGAAAAACCTCATCTGACTGTCATGTCCTCCTCTCTACACCATGAACTGATTCATGAACTTCAACTATTTTGCACTTGTTCCTGCTCAATTAATGAAAAGCTTGTCTTACATCAGCGTTCAATCGTCTTCATCACCATTCGTCTGCTTAGGTTCTATAGGAATAAATGAGTTTCTATTAAAAATTACTGCTACAATTTACCACACTTGAAAGGCTGGTTAGATCCATTTAAAGTACACCACTGCACCTTAAAGATTTTCTTTTACAGTTTAAAAGTATATCTACAGTACACGTGTAATAATGCTATACTTTTAAAGAAACATTAACAGCATAGTGTAACATAACATTGTCACGTAATAAATGATGAACATCAAACAGATCATAATCTGTTTCAGGCTTTCCATTATATTTCCAACCTAGAAATTGGGAACACTGCTGCTTGACCATGTACCTTTACTTTATAAGGCATACAAACACTGTACGGCATACAAAGTTTTCACTAAGTGGGTGAGGTTTGACTGGGGGAAAGTGAAGGCTTGTCAGCATTTCCATTGCAACTTGCAATTTAACTCACCGGTAACAGAGCACTCTAAAAAAGACAAACTGCTCTGGTAAAGACCACAATCTAGGAAAAATGGTTAAGTTTAGTACGCTAAACTTTTTTTAGCTTGTCCCTTTGGGGAAACCTTAATCTTTCTTAATCAAAAGTAGATTCCCTTTAGGAAGTAAACTTTAGAGCATCCTGTTTAAGAGTCCACTAAATTCCCTTTCATGTCATTTGTACACGTCATTGGTTTTTCTCATTTTTTAAATTCAATTCAATTCATTCATTCATTCATTTTCCTGAGCAAAGGAAATAACAAATGGCAAATTTACAGCATGAACATTATTTACATGTGTAGTTTGTCTAATTATTTGATCCATAATTCTTTTTATTCTTATAGGTTTTCGGGAAAAAAGGGAAAAAAACACAGACCATCATGCTAAGATTATTTGTAGGCATACATGCTTTTGATTTATAAAGGTTTGGATTAAAACCCACCAGCCACAGGCTCGCTTTAAGAAACTCCTAAAAAGTCATCTGAATCTGATGAAAGTCATCTGAATCTGTTCTGCTTGTGGTTTGTAGATAGGAGACTTTTACCATTATTATTCCCACACTGTGGAATTTCAGCTCCAGGAAAGATCACACTTTGGCTTTTAAATCTCAAGTTTTTAAAATTACTATGCTAACAACAAGAGGGGGCACGGTGGCTTAGTGGTTAGCACGTTCGCTTCACACCTCCAGGGTTGGGGGTTTGATTCCCACCTCCGCCTTGTGTGTGTGGAGTTTGCATGTTTTCCTCGTGCCTCAAGGGTTTCCTCCGGGTACTCCGGTTTCCTCCCCCGGTCCAAAGACATGCATGGTAGGTTGATTGGCATCTCTGGAAAATTGTCCGTAGTGTGTGATTGTGTGAGTGAATGAGAGTGTGTGTGTGCCCTGTGATGAGTTGGCACTCCGTCCAGGGTGTATCCTGCCTTGATGCCCGATGACACCTGAGATAGGCACAGGCTCCCCGTGACCCGAGAAGTTCGGATAAGCGGTAGAAAATGAATGAATGAATGCTAACAGCATTTGTTTAACTGGAATTTTTCTGTTTTTTCTAAATCTACTGCCTACTGTATAGCAGCCTTGTGATTTTGAACGATAATAATAAACACAGCTAATATTTAATTAGATGCACTCTGTGTTCAGCAGTATGTTAGAAAGGTGCTGCCTGAGCAACAGTGCTTTCACTAGTGATTTGTGTGCATGGACATTTCTACATTACACTTCCTAAAGAATTAGGGTTAAAAGTTCTCTAGCGATGTGTATTAATGGTACAAGGTGAAGGATAATGACGAGGTACAATTTAATATCATTAATATCATTCATTTCTGGAAGTGTACTGTACAGAATAAATAAAACAGACACAAGAAACTGAAAAAAAGAAAAGCATGAGGTGGAGAAATAGATGGAAACCGAAGGAGGGAACAAGAATAGACAAGAAGTAGAGAGGGAGGGAGTGAGAAAGCCTGAGAGAGAAAACCAGATCCCAAAACCCTCACGCACCCTCAGTCAGAGTCGCTGTGATAAAGCTCTAGAGCTTCCTCCCTGGAGCCTCTTCTAACAGGTGAGTAGAAATCATCTCTCTCCTCTTTCCTTAATTTCTCTTTATCAGTTTCAATCTCTATTTTTCTTATACTTTTCCTCCTGTTTGAGAACATCCACATGTTCCACTTGTCAAACTCTGTTTTTGTCATTTGTGAGTTGGCACTTGGCAAGCTGTGTTAATTGAAGGCAAATGTTCCACTGGCTTTCAGATGCATCAACCTGTTGTAGACAGGACACAGTCCTGATTCGTGCAGCGTTTAATATCACAGTGTTTCACAATGTCTGGAATAGTGCATGGTGGTGTTAGCTGGTTTGATGAGGGGGTTCCACTTTTAGTACTGTTTCTCTCTCTCTCTCTCTCTCTCTCTCTCTCTCTCTCTCTCTCTCTCTCTCTCTCTCACTCTCTCTCTCCCTCTCTCTCCCTCTCTTGCTTTCTACTGCACTCTGTTTGACTTCGTGGTTGTTTTGCTACTGCTTCAATGTTGTAGTCTGATTTTTACCCTTGGGAGTTTTCTGGAAGTGTAGAGAAATATTTGGATTGCTAATTATAAGTCAGTAACTGGAAAATGCAATGTGACTGTTTTATGGTTTTGTGGGAGTGTGCAGCAGATTGGGACTGGCATCATAACGTTCACAGAGAGCAGAACTCCATGTTAATTATAACACATAATTCCATAGTTCCTTATAACACATTTTTATCTTTACCTGTATAGATCACCTGTTATTGCTTCTAGATATAAAAAAGAACTGTTGCACTGAAGGGTTTAAAAAACAGAAAGCAAAAAAGATCTTACTAACATGCAATGATATAAGCTAATACATCTAAATACAATTTCTAGCACTGAAGTTTTACTTAATTTTTCATTTTTAATTTAATCACTAAACCAAACCAAAAGTAACCCAGAGAGAGAGAAAGAGAGAGAGAGAGAAAGAGAGGCAGCATTGGTGTGTGTGTGTGTGTGTGTGTGTGTGTGTGTGTGTGTGTGTGTGTGTGTGTGTGTGTGTGTGTGTGTGTGTGTGTGTGTGTGTGTGTGTGTGTGTGTGTGTGTGTGTGAAAGAGAGAGAGAGAAAGACTCTGCAACGTTTTTGTGTGTGTGTTTGTGTGTGTTTGTTTGTGTGTGTGTGTGTAATTATGAATGAGTGCATTTCATTAATTTTCATTCACGACTCTTCTGGATTTCAGATGGAGATGATGCTGACCTTTGCCCTCGCACTGTGCGTTCTCTTGCCGCTCGCACGTGGAGTGCCGCCAGGGTTCCAGGTGCGTCTGGTGGGTGGGTCAGGAGCACACGAGGGCCGCCTAGAGGTTTATCATGCTGGCGAGTGGGGCTCGGTGTGTGATGACGAGGTGAATATCAACCTGGTTAATGTGGTCTGCCGAGAACTCGGGTACGGACAAGGCCTAACGTGGGTACACAGTGCCAAGTTTGGACAGGGACGAGGTAAGACGTGTGTGTGTGTGTGTGTGTGTGTGTGTGTGTGTGTGTGTGTGTGTGTGTGTGTGTGTGTGTGTGCGTGTTTGTTTGTGTTTGTGTTTCTAGGGCATCCACGAATTTAGAGTTTATTTTCCTTTGCAAGAGACCTTTTTTGTGCGAACATCAAGCAACAGCAAACAATTCCTGTCCAGTGCTGTCCATGCTCGCTGAAAGTTTTACAGTAGCATGAAGTGTTATAGAAGTGTATATGTTATAGAAGTGTTTGTACAGTTTAAAAGAGAACTGCTAAAAATGCAAACAATACAAGACATCTGAGAGCTTGTGTTAACCAGAGTGGTGTAATTGGCATGTAAGAGACAACAGAGAAATGCAACATAGCCTGTTGGGAGTTTTATGCAATGTCATTTTTAGTATTATATAAAACCTTGAGAAGCTGACATGTGTTTTTACAATTGTCCTCCATCCTTCATGCTTTACAGCTCTAAAGAAACTTAATTTCTTTACCGTGTTGGTGGGTGGTAAAGTATCTTGCCTGTGTTTGTGTTCATATGTTTTCCTCCTTATCAGGTTGTATTTGCATTTTTACTCAATGCCAACTTTTAAGCTTATGAGTTTTCACTTTTCTTTTGTAAAATTATTATGGAATTAACTTGCCTTTATGTATTTCTTCACATTTAAGGTCATATTTGGTTGGATAATGTGGTGTGCAAAGGCACGGAAACTTCACTCTCCGACTGTCTCTTTAATGACTGGGGTGTAAATGATTGCACACATGCTGAAGACCTGGGGGTTGTTTGTAGCCAAGAGGGCCCACGCCAGGGCCATGTCCCCCGCTACAGTGAACCCACACAGCCTGCTGCCACCGAACCTCGCTCACCAGAGAGTGTATCCAGCAGGCGAGGCCATGAGATTGCCCTGAACAGAAACTCTGCCCAGGGCTCATCAGGCTCAGTGCCACAACTGCACGGCCATCAAATCCAATTGCGCAGGAACGGCCATAGTGGCTCACGCAGGCAAGAAAATACTGTGCCACAAGGACATGAACTGCCCAATTACCTACGCAGCGGGACAACGTACAGACGCAATCAGGACAGTCAACCCAGACCATCAGGACAGTCCTCTGGACCTGAAAGATCTAGATCTCCACAATCTGGTCCAGTGCCCAGGCCAGAGCAATCAGATCCCAATGTAGAGCATGACAACAGAATGAACACTGATTTCACAAACACTGTGGAACAGGTATGACTAACACTGTTGAGCTACATTGATCCTATTTAAACAGTAAATTCTACTTCTCATGTAACATGAAGATACTTTAATTTGTTTGTTAGTTAATTTATTGATTTCTTAGTTGACCCATTTACAAACCACTTTCTCTAAATACACTAAATCACAAAGCATTGCAACCATCCTAACAACCCCTATAAAACACTTTAAAACCTAAACAATGTAAATGTGCCACCGAAACACCAATATCCACTGTTCCCTTAACATTTGACTGGTTTAGTTTGTTTGTATATCATATTTATGTCTTACTACACAGTCTAGTGGCAAAGCTAGCTGTAAGAAAACCTTCAATTGATTTTAATTACTGTTTGCTAGACAATCTACTTTCACCATCTGTCATGTCTTGGCATGCAAAACAATTATTTTTCTAGGAGTACTGACGTTTTCTGTGTGTCTACAATCCTGTTGAACCCAAACATTATTCCATTTGTTTTATCATTGGTCCATATGTTTTTTCCGGTACACTGAAGATGAAAGCTAATGTTTTGAGAACAAGATGAAATGAATGTCAAATTTGCATTCCTCTTTCTGCAGAGTGTTGGAAGAGGGAGTTTGGAAGAGGTTCGACTCCGCCCTGTTTTGCCTGGTACTCGCGGCACTGCAATGGTAATGGAAGGGGTGCTTGAAGTGAAGCATGCTGGGAGATGGAGACATGTGTGTAACCTTGGCTGGAACTTGAGCAGTAGTAAAGTGGTGTGCGGGATGCTGGGATATCCAAAAGCAGAGCAGCACAATGAGCGCTTGTACAAGTAAGTCATTTGCCCACCTTCCACTTCTTCATTTGGATTCCCCTTTTTTTTCTGTTATTATATTAATACCAAAACACTTTAGTAGGGGCAATATGCTAATTCATAGTTATGTTCATATGCTATATCAAATTCCTAATAATTGTTTACTGTATAGCCACTGGATTATGTGCTTGACCAGGTGTTTAGACATGAGGTGGCAAGCAAAGGAGGAAGCTATTTTGTATTATGTTCATTGTTGCAATCTGATTGGACACATTACTGGCTTCACAGTTGCTACTGTATATACTCTATAATACTTAAGGAATTTGGTGCGTATGCATAATTTCATATGTATATGTATAACTACAGTTGCCGGAAGAACATATAGATTGATCTTGGAGAAACAAAAATCTCAAGGCATAATACAGATCAGTCCAATTCAATTCAAGTTTATTTGTATAGTGCTTTTTACAAGTGAAATTGTCTCAAAGCAGCTTTACTGAACATAAACATAGAACAACAGTTTAATATAAAGAATAATATAAAGATTAATAGAATACAAAATTCAAGATTAATATTAGATATATTTAGTTCACAATGTGTATGTATTTATCCCCAACGAGCAAGTCTGAGGTGTCTCATGCAGCAGTGATGAGGAAAAACTCCCTTAGATGGTAAAGAAAGAAACCTTGAGAGGAACCAGACTCAAAGGGGAACCTCATCCTCATATCAGTAATCTGATCATCCCAATATACACTATGACCAAACATATGTGGACCCCTTACTTTCACACTTCCATGTGCATTTGTCCATTTATCCTCGAGAGCATTAGTGAGGTCAGACACTAATTTCAGGTGAGGAGGGCCTGGGGCGCAGTCGCACGTTAATTCTTCCCAAGGGTGTTCATTTGGATTTAGGACAGGTTTAGGACAGGTCTCTGGACAGGACACTCAAGTTCTCCCACTCCAACCTTCCCCGTCCCCACGGAGCCTCTAAGGGTTAGGTTTGAGTCTCTTCCAGTGAAGGTAGATTGTAATGCAACAACAAACAGAAACTCACTCCAATTGTGTGCTTCCTGCTTTGTTCCACAGTTGTTGAAGAACCACATACAGTATAGGTAGTATGATCAGGTGTCCACAAAGTTTTGGCCATGCAGTGGAATCAGATGTATTTTGCATTTTGGATGTATTTTTTCCTCTAATCATGGTTGAGGCTGTGATTAACATTGAATTTGGTATCAACTATTAGCTAAGCCATGTGTTTGTGTTTTTTAATGTCATGTAAGTCGAGTGCAAAAATACAGTACATGACTGTTTCACCGTGTTTATAGAATATATTTGTCATCTGAATGTATTTTCTTTCCATATATCATTGTGGATTCATGGTTGTTCAACCAAACTACAGCCATTTTAGACAGATGTCAGTTATTCCTCCTCTACTTTGCTTTTCCTTTAACTGGAAATCCTTGAGCAGCCCACTAAATCATCCACACTGCCGGCCCCCCAGCCATAAATAGAGCAGCCACGGAAAACGCAGCTTCTCTCTGTCTTTATACTTTACCACAGATCCTTTTTCTGGAAGTTATACCCTACACTCCAAACCCCCTAAATTAGATGGACTACGTGCTGAAAAATCACCACTGGCTAATGTACTTTTCCATTTCATGAATTGTTGTTTTCTCCTTACTTCCTTCCTTCGTTCCTTCCTGACTTTTGAAGTCAACACATCACTTGCCAGTTATTTACTAACCCATTTCAGTAAGAATAACATGGAATATATATTATGCCATTTAAGGCTTATTTATTTATACATTCTTATATTTATTTCCCTCTGTTTTTGATCTCTTTTGGATCTTGCCTACAGACATTCAGTGATAAAATCATACCCTGACTCTCTGTTTGTTCTGTTATTTCCACACACACATGCAGTTAGCTGTGTTTTGGGGGAGCATGTTGTCAAGGCCCCTTTTACTGATTGCGTCTGTGTTTGCATCATAAACTCTTCAACCATGCAACATCAAAAAGCTGATGGAGGAAACATAGCCAGTGTTATGAGAACGGCTACAATGCTGATGGCGTTTCAGGATTTAAGCTCTTTGCTCTTTTCTTTTGTCTGTCCGTCTCTCACACCCGTGTTTTAGCCTCTTACAGATAATATAGTATAATTATTTATTCATTAGACATTGCTATCAAAACAGCTTACAGAAAGTAATTGTATTTAGTAGTTTTTTTAAGAAACGTTATGTAACCTTCATTGGTGTGGAATATTTATTTCATGATTAAATTCAGAATTTTTATAATTACATTTTTTTTTCATCAACTTTGTATATTTTTACTTTAGCTACATTACCCATAATGCCATGTGAATACCTGGAAACACATAAGGTTTCAAAGCTTCAACCTTTTATGCACCATCAACACTATCATTCTCATCATGTCCATAATTGCTGACTATCTGATCTGAGCCTCCACCGTCAGTCTGCATTGTACAGTTGCACTGCATTCTGGAATTTAAAGTCAATCATTTGCTGCCTTTTGAGGTTACAATACAACAGCATCTGCTGCTTCCAATCAGATTTCCTCAGCTGTATACTGGCAGTGTATATTTTTCTACCTGCAGATGATCTCATGGCCACATCTTAAGTATTTAACAGGAAACATGCTGTCGCTGCCTCATCCACTGATTGTGTGTTAATCTAAAGGCTGTTGCCATCGTAGTCTCCACATCAAACAACTGACAGAGGAAATTTAGCCAGTGTTATGAGAAGGGCTGTGTGATGATTGTCTCGCTGAATTTGTTTTTGTCAAAATGATGTGATAAGGGTTGAGGCTTGGTGAAATAGCATCCTAGGCTAAACCCAAACTGGGATAAATGAAGGGAGTATGATTACAGATGTTTCCTCTCACGTAAACTCTATGATGAAGAAAGTACATTGTGTCAGAGTCAAATCAACAGTTTTCTTTAAAGACCAAGGTCAGCCTGTAATTAGGAGCAACGTTTGGGTTAAAGAGGAACTGTTGTGTTGTGATAGCAAGTGGTTAAAAAGGCCAAAACGAAATTCACACCCACACTGTGTCTTATTGTACAAACCATTGAAGTAAACCCACGATGCAAAAGTCAGTTATCTTTAGAGAAACTTCTATTCCTCGATTATTTACTATTCCACTTATAGTTAACCAGTTCATTTACTGTCTTGCAGAAAATGTAAGTTTTCTGGATGTTTTGTCACTCATCTCAGAGACTTAATCAGTTATACCGAATGTTGGAAAATTCCCCACATCATACACCATAGAACTTGAGTGGGTTTTATAAAAACTAGTGAGAAAGCAGAAAAGGTTGAAAATGCCATTATATTATATAACAGCACTATTCTGACATGTTTACTTGGACAGGATCCCGTGCGGTAATGTCTCCACACTCAGACGTCATTGCAGTGTGGTGATGCCATCTGAGTGAATCATAGATTTAAATGCTGACATTTCACTGTTCATTAAAAGAGAGTGACTAAAGCCTGTAAGATGGCGTAAGTGTAGACCTACTACTCTGAGGCATTTTACATCGAATCATAACGCTCACCATTCTTATTTGGTCTATAGGAATGAACAGGATAACATTAAACATTTACAGAAATAAAACTGCAAAAATTCATTTTACAGCCTTAATTTGCACAGAAATCTGATATGAACACAGTCCCAACAAACGATTATGCCCGGAGAAAGAGTTTTGCAGGTTTTCTTTGTAGCTTAAATAGCCAGAATTTGGCAGGAGACACAGTAGCACTATTACACGGTGCAAAAAAGCCCACATATTCATGACGTGTGTAGAGGCACTTATGTACAAATATATAAATAGTACTTGAATATGAATATTTTTTAAATTGCTCAGTGTGGACTTAAAAGTAATGAGGCATGTTTTATGTAAGGCTCAAATCTAATCCAAACTTAACATAGGTTTACATCAAACTGGTGATTTGTCAGATTTGTTTAACATATACAAATCTATGTATATGTAATATAAATTCAGTGTAGTGGGTTTTTTGGCATTCGATAAAAGTATATAATACAACATATCACTTGGGAACTTGAAGCTATATTTTGGTCAGTGTGCAGGATCAGCCACGATACATCACGGTACCAACACTGAGATGTTGTGTGACTTTGTACATAGACTTAATTGATCTAAGAGGGAAATTTTCTTACAGCTGTTTAACACTAAAACACTAAAAGCAAAATGTCAATGAATAACATAGACATTATGCATATATGAATAGATTCATATGATTGTGTGTTTATCTCTCACACAGAAGGCCAGGCTTATGGATCAAGCAGTGACTCTGTGGATCCACGAGGTTGTGTAGAACCATGTGGTTAAGTAGATTCTTGATGTATCTGTAGCTTTGCTTTATTTCTCCTTAGTTTACAATTAGGAAAGAATTTGCCCATTTGCTGTAAACCCGATTTCATGCAATCCGCACTATCTAAAAATGATCGATCACAACTCAGAGGCAACTACGGTCCGATCTAAGATCCGACCTTCGTGACAGGTATCAGTTTCTTTTAATTGTGGTCCTTGTGGGAAGTTAGTATAGCCTGCTTGGCTTTGTTTAGTTGTTTGTGTTTGTAGCTCGCTTCAAATTCCTGTACTTTTGGAGAGAGATGATAGTCAGTCTGATTTATGTGACTGGAATATATAATTACAGGACCTTGTACCATGAAATTTTTTAAATTTAGCACATTTTAAGTAGATTTTATAAGAAGAATCTACTGACAGGATTTTTTTCAGCATATACTTTAAAAGAAATGCAGTGCTAAGCTCCTTCTGCGAGACCAGCCTCAGATCCAGAATGTTTGAAAGTGGCTGATTTGTATGTCACCTTTGGGCCAAAAATCTGACCTTGGCATTATCATTGGTGGTATAAACAAATACTCTGCAAAGATGTTGAAACTGATCATGAGTTTCTAGCAAAAATATGTAACCGTAAGCTGATCATCACCACTGATTCTGTAAACATGGCTAACTGTAAGCCATCATTAATTGCTGCAACACCTTAGAAGGAACCCCAAAAATAGACAGCACAGCATCCATTAATAAGAATTTGTACAAAAAAAAAGACAAAACAAAATATTACAAAAGCAGTAAAATATTATGAAACCTAGGCCCAGCTAAATGTGTGTAGATAGCATGTGTGCTGTAATTTTGTCCTTTTGATCATCAGTCTGATGTCCACTCTTCAAGGTTCACTCTGTTTGTGGTTCAGCCTTCCGGCTTCGTGTCACGTCTCGGCTTTGTGCTCTGAGCTGCTGTCCTCTCGGGCAGGGACGCAGCGCTCAAACTCCAGTAATTATAAGGTGGAATCTTGCGGCAGCGTCTCTGACTGCGTTTTAATAGCCGTGTTCGATTTGGCTGTGTCAGCATAGGACCTCGCCCTTCTGGCCGTTAAAGCCTCAGTGCTCTCTTTCCATCATTTCGGTTAAAGAAATGTTTGTGTTTGAGAGAGAAGAAAAGCCATTTCTCGCCTTTTGGATGGTGTTTATGTAGCCAATTTAAATGCCCAACATTTTAGCAAATCTCCTTTACTAAATATTGAAGATTGACATTGTTTGCTTTGTGGTTGCAACCAGTACATTGCATTTTCATAGCTGGCGGGCTAAATACAGTAACAGACTTCTATACAAAAGCTTTCCTTTCAGCAGTCTAAGGTATACTCTCTAAAAAGAAGTTTTGGGGTGAACCCCTCTGGGCTGTCTTTGGTGGTGTAAGTTGGATTTTGACTCCTACATTGAATAGGATGGTCTGGATCATGTTTTAATGCTGTCAGACTTGTTAAGTGTCAAGAGAGATTTAGTGTGCTTTTTCTTTCCATCACCAGACACATTTTGGGAGACATTATATGTATGAGGAACAAACATGATCATTTGAATCCAGAACATTTTTTCTGCACTTTCTTTTGGTGTAGGGTAAAAAATATGCTGGTTTGTGTTGGATGGCTGTTGTGCTGCATATGTACTTGAAAGTGCAGAATATTTCCAAACATTAGACTTAGTAGTGAAAATGTGCTTTGTGGTCACGGATGTTCATGAACTGACAATAATTTAATGACACTGGCTAGATATTAATGCTGTTTAAACATTGTTATCCAGTAGTAATCAGCAGGTGTTGACTGCCCAGGCTCATATTTTAAAGAAGTTAATGGAGCATTCTTTGATGAAATGGTGATTTTAGAATTTGGACAGGAATTTGGAAAGTTCTTTATATTTTATAGGATAGTGTAGATAAAAGGCCCTGAATTTCAACCCATTCAACAAGTTTTACAGAATGCAACTGAAGCTTTAAAAAAATAGAAATAGTTAGTTAGATTGGTGATTAACAAACTAATATGAAAGGTTTTAATAACAGTGATATCAGCCATCATCCTCATAAGAGTCAGCTAAGATGAGAGTCAGAGTCACAGAGCTTATCCCCAAAGGAAGGAATTCGCCCTCAGAATAGGAAACGCACCCTCAGTCATTTATTTACAAACATGCATTTGCTATTCCATCTGCTGGCATGTTTTCTGGAGGTGTTAAGAAACATGGACTTACATGGACACTGGGAGAATTTGTGAATCTCAAACCAGGGACCCTGAAGCTGTAGGTGTGGGTAACCATTGCTAGTTTGAGACATGATGTGGAAGCACACTAAGTAAGTGAATTAGTTCAAGCTTTGGTGAATCTTTTTGTTGCTGAGACACTTTGCACTTTTTCCAGACTAACTGGCCCAGATTTCTGCCATTTCCCTCTAACAACAGGGAGACGATTGGAAAACATCACCATACTAAAAAGCATATATGCTCATTATTGTGTACTTACTGAATAATCATATATTCACAGCTTTAGCCAAAGTGGCTTAAACAAGAGGCAGAATCTAAGAGCAAAGGCACAACATCGGCTCTTTCCGGTCGGCATTCGAAACCACAGCCTTCCAGTCACTAGCATTAGTGCATGTAAATATTACAGAAGTAAAACAAAGTATAAGAAAGATAAAATAGCTGCTGTAATTGTCTAAAATTTGCTCTTAAAAATAATATGGTCAGGGCAAATGTAGTGTGGTTGTTTAAGTCTTTTAAAATTCCACACTGATTCTCTGGGAGACATTCTCGTGCTCAAAAATGTGTGTCTGTGATTTTAAAATGGCTGCTCTTTAAATTATAAAAGGATCATTTTCATACTTTCGCTACTTGTCTGGTGCAATCAGCTTTCTCCTAGATCATATTAATGCTATGTGCACCAGAGTATCTACATTCTACTAAACTCTCACTTCTTCCTTCACACTAAACACACAAAAAAAGACACAGACCTCCTCTTCTGTCTGCCATGCTTACTGTGAAACCACATTAAAGCATGGATAATGCAGCCATCTCTCCTTCTGAACACAGATTAGCCACTAAAGAAATTAGCTGTGACTCAGAAGGTCCGTGGTTTGTTGGTGTCTGACACTGTGCCCTTGATGAACTTTTCCAAGGGCTACTACATATAGAAGTATTTGTTAGATGAATATTTCTTTATTGTAATCCACTTCCTCTGAAGCTTTTCTTAATTCCCATTCCTCTACATTTTCTTTCTAACTTCTTCAGTTCTTTGTGAGCAGCTGATGAAATCCTTTCGTAGGTGTACAAGTGGCAAATAAGCACTTTTACAAAAACCAAACCAGACCACCAACACCCACATGCTGTGTGTGATTCTCTTGGGTAGACAGCAGTGTGTGAGGCTTGCTTCTCTCGTGGCAGTGTGTGTGTGGTATAGCCTGAGATGTAGACTGGTAGATTTACAAAAAGGTCTTGACTAGTGTCCTGTATTAGCATGATACCTATAATTTCTAGCTAGATTTAGAGTTCACTTTTAGCTTCAGACTAAAAGATGACAGTCTGAGATTTGTTTGCAGAAGAAACTGTGTTGTAACCCTTTTAACAGGATATAGAGCACATCGTGCTTCCCTTCCTTTGTGTGGTGTGTGGCTCCCAATCAGCACCAGGCTGGTGGCTTAAAATCATCACTAGCCTGTGCTTATATTTAGCTTAAATACCCATTAGCATCTCAGCTTCCTTTCATGGCTCCTGCATGGCTGCTTCTTTAAAAAAAAATAGGCACAAAAGAGCTTTAGATGTTTTTTAAAGCACTGGTTTTTACTGTACATGAATAGGAAGGTTTTGACATTTTTAGGACAATTTTCCTGTTTTTTTTCTGACTTTTGCTTCTTCATTGGAGTTATAAATTTAATGTTGCTAACAAATATCAATAAAAAGCCTTTATTATTGCCACACTTTAGGGTGTACATTACAACACAGTGGAATTATTTTCATCATATAACCTTGGCTTTAGATGTTGGGGGTCAGAGCACAGAGGCAGCTGTAATACAGTGTCCTTGCAGAAGAGAGGTTTGTACTGTAGGCCTTTCTCAAGGGCCAAAGGAGGCAGCTTTATTGTGCAGGGGCTTGAACTCCAACCTTCTAATCAACAACCCAGAGCCTTAACCAATTTATATGAACAACAGATTTCTCTGAACTTCTATGGTGTCATTTTCTTGGCTGCATTCACAGGGCAAAGTAAGTCTTTTTTAAAGATTTCCTGTTTTTCAAGTGTGTATTATATGGTTTAATTGTTACCTATATGAGGATAGTTGGTTAATTGAAAGGTTAATTTGTTTTGTGATTTGATTTGACCAAACAGTATCCTTTCATTATTTATCCATTATAATGATGAACTAATAAACACAGTCATTTGTAGATCATTTGAAGCAAGTGTATGAAGATGTGTGAGTATTTCTGGAAAGGATTTTGATGAATTTATCAGCTACCTTATTCTTGTCGCCTTAGTGAAAATTGTGTAAATGAGATTTTTTTTTTTTTTTTGGCCCAACCACTCATTTATGAACAGACTTGTTTGGTTCACTGTAGTTGGTGTCAAATAAGTGTCACATTCGTTACACAGACAGCAGAGCAGTAAAGTTGTCACCACCTCATTTGGCTTGTGTATGCCTTTCTTACGTGTCCCTTCCATGTTCATGTATAGCACTGATCCATCTGTGATTGAAGTTTATCATTAGAAAAATGAAAGTCCAGAATGAGAGAGCGAAGAGACAGTGGGAGAAAAAGAGACACGGGGGGTGTCTGGCTGCTAGCAGGGAACACTGAGATCTCTGTGAGTCTGTTTGGGATCCACAAAACCACCAAACCTCCTCAGCTTGTTTTGTCTGTCATATATACAGCTGCTATTTATTTAACTGAACCCATAAGGTAAAGCAGCTTTCTACTGATGTGTGTACATCAATGTGTGTGTGTGTGTGTGTGTGTGTGTGTGTGTGTGTGTGTGTGTGTGTGTGTGTGTGTGTGTGTGTGTGTGTGTGTGTGTGTGTGTGTGTGAATTTGGAAGTCTGTAGAGTCTGAATCACTAAATCTTGGACTGGTGGCACTTCACCTAACATAAACACACAAAAATACGGCATGTTTACCGGCGTGTCTCAATGCTTAGGAACATATTTATTGAGTTTAAATTTGGTATGAGGTGTCGGTGTGTATCTTTCTGTGTATTTTATGGTTTATTGAATCTCTTCTCTTTCAGGAAACAGTGGGAATCTAAGATGATGGATCCAGCCACACGGTAAGTTATGACAATTTATATTCATTATGCAATGTGCTCTTTAACGAAATGCTTAAAATGTGACTTTCTCTGTCTGGCTCACAGGTCTGCAGTCAGTAAAAAGGGTTATTGGGTGGAAAAGGTGAAGTGCACAGGAGCAGAGAACTCCTTGGCACAATGCCAGACTCAACTGTCTTTTGCACGTAGTGACACGCCGTGTATTGGGGGGATGCATGCTGTGGTGCGCTGTGTACCTGGTCCACAGTTCTCCCACATGTCCAGCTCTGGACAGCCTCGAGCGACACCCACCTCTCAGGTGAGCACACCAGCTCATCATGCCCAGTCAGCTGTCATAATACTCTATAGGACCAAAGTATGTTGACACGTGACCATCAGAGCACCTGTCCAGCTTCATGAAATGTCCAGCTGCATTTAATCAGGTTATTTTTACATGCTATGTGTTTCAGCACTGGTCTAACACTTTATGGCTAAGCTTTTGCTCCTAGACATTTTTTTTAACCATTTCACAATAATTGCACTGGGGCAGATCTAGCAGGGCAGAAATTTCACAAACTGACTTGTGGAATTCACTTAGCTCTAAAACTGTTCTACTTCCACTGTTTTATGCTTCTATTAGCTATGGGTTTGGTTGAAACACCAGAACTCCAAAAGTAAGAGGGAGGTCTACATACAATTCTACTTATAGTGTATGTAAATATACAAAAGTGTGGCATTATGTGACGGGGGCCTTGGATGAATAAAGCTATTTCCAGAAAATTCCACCCAGAGTGAGCGAACACAAGGTTAACTTTAATATAATTTTAACAAACAAAACAGGGTTTTCTTCCTGAAATTTTAACTGTCATGCTAGTTAAGTCACAGCTTTTTTTAAATAATGTAAAAAATAAATGTACTGAAGCTGAGTATTATGCACTAAATCGAGTCAGGGCAAAAGTACTATCATCATCCCAAGAATATGATCAAATTCTACTAAACCTAGTAAAAAATTTACTCAGACCCTGTAATGAGTAGTTTATCTCTGAAACAACAATTTAGAATGTAATACAATACAAATATACTTAGTGATAGTCAAAGTGTAGACTCCCATATAGAAGGATGAAAATGAAGAATTTTATTTATACAGAGTAATTAAATGGGTTGGGCTTCACAAATGTTATACCAAGGTGATATTATACATAGTGCATATAAATATATCAGTAGATCAAAATTAGTATTTTGCTTAATGAAGGTGATATAAATTTTATCTAATAACTTGAATTTGCTTCCAACATCTCTGTTTAAGCAGACAGTACGTCTGAAAGCAGGACCCAGGCTTGGAGAGGGACGTGTAGAGGTGCTGAAGGAAGGGAAATGGGGGACGGTGTGTGATCACCTGTGGGACCTGACTGCTGCCAGCGTAGTGTGTAGGGAGCTGGGCTTCGGCACTGCCAAGGAGGCACTGAGAGGCGCATACTTGGGCCAAGGTAGGACATTTAAAGACATTTGTAGTTACCATATTTTCTGAACTATAAAAGCATATATGAGATTAGTTGTTAAAAAGCTGTAATTAAAGTGACTACATTTGAGTAAATACTGGGATGTAGGGATGTAAATACTCTAGGAGTAAGAATTTAGTACCAAATTATCTTCTGTATTTGCACATTACAATGGGGTTCTTACAAACAGCATTGGAACTAATGTGTTTATTCATATTAATATCTTGTCATTGCTTGGTGTCACCTGCTGCATAACACTGACACGTACATGCAGACTGTGGTAATTTATGCATATTACACAGACCTTTTATTCTGTCCAACTCTGACCATCAGATTTGTGCATTATTATATTACTATTATTACTGGAGCTCCTCTACTAAAATGACTCCAGTTCAAATACTGTTTAAAGCCCAAATTCAGACAGGATTAGCTTCACATGAGGAACTGGGGTAATTCCATCTGTTGCAGGTGCTACTCAGTCATTTTATTTCTGTCCAGACTGGTAAAGTCAGTGTTTGTCTCCTTTTTCCACTGAGAAAATTTTAACCCAAATCACCTACTGTTTCTCGATGCACATAATGGTGGGGTGATAATTTTAGTCCCATCTGGATAGACTCTGGTCCTCTTTTCGTTTGCAGGCAGATGTTGCCTCATGTGTTGGAAAGACACTTTTTACTACTGCTACTTGATGCATTCATTGTCTTTGCCTGAAGATTACGAGAAAATATTTCCAGCAGTCAAAAGATAATGGGCGGTTCTATAAAAATATTGTTGCTGCAGGTCATTTTGTCTAAATGTGGACTCGGAGCTGCTTAGGGGGGAAAAAGAAAAGAAAAATTGTTACACAAGATGTACAATACATTCTTACAATAACAACAATAAGAAGATTGCAGTTTTTTTATAAATATATTTATGATGCAGTCCTGAGGCACACAAATATATGTTTTTTATTTTACATAAGTAAATATGTATGCTGTCTGAATGGAGTATAGGACACAATTTATCTCTCTAGAAGGTGCTATGACTTACACAGTAGGAGGTTTAGGTGTGTGTTAGTCCCTCATTAGGTAACTGACCAGTAAGTAGATGAAAGAGTTTATTTAAGTCGTGTGTGTGTGTGTGTGTGTGTGTGTGTGTGTGTGTGTGTGTGTGTGTGTGTGTGTGTGTGTGTGTGTGTGTGTGTGTGTGTGTGTGTGTGTGTGTGTGTGTGTGTGTGTGTGTGTGTGTGTGTGTGTGTGTGTGTGTGTGTGTGTGTGTGTGTGCTTCAAGTCAAGAAGTCAAGAAGCTTTTATAGTCATTTCAACCATATGTAGCTGTTGCAGTACTCAGTAAAATGACACAACCTTTCTCCAGGATCATGGTGCTACATAAAACAAAGATAGAGCTAAGGACTTAAGTAAGTAGTCCTAGATACATAAAGTGCATCTATGCAACCTAGTGCAAACAGTGCAGGACAAGACAAAAGGACAGTGCAGGACAAAAGACAGTGTAAACAAAAAATACAAGACAATACACAAAAGACAATACAAAAAAGACAATATACAAAAACAGGGCAGACCAGTGTAAATACTGTATGTTTAATCAATATTACGTGTGCAGAAATACTGGAATGAACACATTAGTATTATAGCAGCAGTCACATGAGGTAATGTAAAGTATTGTACAGCAATCAACTGAAATGTGAGACAGATGTGCAAAGAGCAAAAACAGTGTGCAAAACCGCATGTAAACAGTTTGATATGATGGTGCTGTAGACATGGATGTAAATTCGAAGAGTGTGTATTTGGTGTGGGTCATTGCAGTCTATACAGTTGATTGCGCGTGTGTGTGTGTGTGTGTGTGTGTGTGTGTGTGTGTGTGTGTGTGTGTGTGTGCGTGTGTTGTGCTCGGTACAGTTCAGTTTAGTTATTGAGGAGTCTGATGGCTTGTGGGAAGAAACTGTTACACAGTCTGGTCCTGAGGGCCTGAATTCGGTACCTTTTTCTGGAGGGTGAAGTGTGTGTGTGTGGGGTGTGTGGGGTCAATCACAATGCTGTTGGCCTTGCGGATGCAGTGTGTTGTGTAAATGTCCATGATAGAGGGAAGAGAGACTCCAATGATCTTCTCAGCTGTCCTCCCTATCCGCTGCAAGGACTTGCGATCCAGGATGGTGCAGCTCCCAAACCAGACAATGATGCAGCTGCTCAGAATGCTCTCAATGGTCCCTCAGTGCTTGCACGTGTGTGTGGTTTTTCATGTCAATAGGTCCGTGTTTCCAAGTCCGCAAATCCTGCTTCACAATAGGGTTTAGTTTCTTTTGGAATAAATGTTAGGGATAAATGTTATGCTAAATAGTAACTTTAAAAATTTTTATTCTTTGTTTCTATACTTCTGTAAAGCTGCTTTGAGACAATGTCCATTATTAAAAGCACTTAAAATTCGATTTTGTTCTTGTAAATTTAATTTTATTTTTTAATGAATTAAAAAGTCAGTTTGCACCTTTTGTTTACACATGCTATATTGCGCATACTGTAGCCTATTTTTCTATAACTTGTAAGTTTATAATAAAATAGATTAGAGCCCTTATTATTATTAGCCTTTCTTTTGTCACATATACATTACAGCATCTTTCAATCAACAACCCACAACCTTAACCACTTAAGCCAACACCACCCCATGTTTACATTATATTATAGCCAGCTGCATAAAGGTCACGAGTAGAAAAGAAGCAGTTGGGTAACACGGCTCATCCTCATGACATCATGACCAACTGCACTGTAAATTACAGGGATTCCTGTCTTTGCGCTCTCTGTTTCCAATGTATCTCTGTCGTGCCCGGTGATTCTATTTTGAAGCATTAAACGATGTGCTGGGTTTTGGGGTGTAATTTTGTAAGGGATGCTGAATACAAACATGCTTTTGTCCTGTCCACATCACAGCTGTGCCATTTTTGATCTCTGTGTTTTTTTTTTTGTTTTTTTTTGACTAGCCCACTGGCTGTCTGGTCCAAGGAAAATGTGCTAATCAGTATTTCTAGCAGCTTACGGTGGAGCTGTTGCAAGGATAAAACTTCACTTGTGACCTGTCATTAAGCATTAGACATGATCATGAGGCATTTTAACAGTCTATACACACAAATGAACACAAACTCACACATTTGTCTTACTATCAGTATAAGTTACATAATAATTCATATAACTAATTAATACTCCAAAAGGAAATTTTAACTGAGATTTTTGTTTTTTCAGGAACGGGTCCGATCCATATGAACTCAGTGCAGTGTACTGGCCAGGAAAGCTCCATAAGGCAGTGTAAATATCGGGAGGTTCCGCTGTATACCTGTAAACACAGCCAGGATGTTTCTGTTCGCTGCAACGTTCCCAAAACTGGCCTGTCAGCTACGGTGAGAGAAACACACACAAACACAGGATTGTTTATATAAACGCTGTCTGTTGTCTTCGTAGTCTTAAAGTTATGAAGCCTCTCTCTCTCTCTCTCTCTCTCTCTCTCTCTCTCTCTCTCTCTCTCTCTCAGGTACGTTTGGCAGGAGGGAGAGATCCTTTGGAAGGAAGGGTGGAGGTCTTGATAGATGGGCGCTGGGGGACAGTGTGCAGTGAGAACTGGGGCATCAATGAGGCCAGAGTGGTCTGCAGACAGCTTGGCATGGGCTTTGCATCTTCAGCCCACCAGGTATAGAACTACTACAGTTATCTAACATTCTGGGGAGTGTATTTGTTCTTCAGATGTTATACAAAGCACAAAGGTCTTTCTCTCTTTTTCTCAGACACACACACACACACACACACACACACACACACACACACACACACACACACACACACACACACACACACACACACACACACACACACACACACACACACACACACACACACACACACCATACACATCTGGCCAGTAGCAGGTTTACCCCTGAACTAAAATCCACAGACATTCAGACTAGATTTCATTTGAACAGATTTCTTATAGCCTAGCGTGCCACTGTACACTGGCTTTGTTTATATCCTTATTGCATTTTTTCAGTCTTCTGTTATTTCCCATGCAGAAGATAATTGCAGGCTTTCCATGAAATGCCTCCATACTTCCAAGGAAACGTGGAAGAAAAGGAGCAAAGACTGAGAGAAAACAAACTTAAAATAGTTGTTTTGTTTTTGTTTTTTTTACTTGCACTGGATGAGAACACTGTTAGGATTTTTATAAACCTGGACTTCTAACAGCTTGAGGAACGGGAGAGAGGGGAAAAAAAAGGCATAACATCCAGTGAATGCTGCTATTTGTCACCCAACACTCAACTCTAGTCTACTGCTGAGTAAATCTCAGACAGTGAATTCATGTCTTTGGCCTGGTTACTAACCCTCAAGATACTGTTTGGGACTCTGAGGCATGTTCATCTGGAATATTTGTTGTTCTGTGCATAACTGCTTTGGCATTTTCACCAGTTTGTTCCTTGCTGGTTTTATAGTCTTGGCTCTGTGTAGGAGCTGTAGTTTCTCAGCCACTGTGTGAATATCATGTGGTTTTACATCAGCATGCCCTAATGATCGCCATGAAATCTTTCCAATTGCAATGATTTAATTAGATGTCTTTGTGTGCAAAAATGGCTTACAAATACTTACAAGCTATCTGGACAGCACACATACTGTAGATAGACACAAGATATGTTGTGTGATTCAGGAGACCTCGTACTGGTTTGGGAACCCGAACGCAGAGGAGGTTGTTCTCACTGGTACTCATTGTATTGGGACGGAGATCTCCATCCAGCAGTGTAGGAGGAACGAATATGTTTACTGTCCTCGTGGAGGCGGAATCAAAGCAGCCGGTGTTACCTGTGCAGAGAGTAAGTCAGTTATCAATTTTTCATTCATCAATTCATTTCAATGAACATATTAATAGCAACAGTTCAGAAGTTTGCATCTTTTTCATTTTTCATTTAATGTGAAGTCAAATTAAATAATAACACAAACCCACCTTTTACATTTAGAACGGTCTTTAAGCTTTTTGTTGCCTGGAAATGCACGGAAATGAAGCATGTCATTACAAAATATTGACTTTCTTTTGACCCTTGATTTCTTTTGTAGATAATTTAACAACATTACAGTATATAGCTTTACCAAGAAAATCCTTTATTCGTCCCCCAGTGGGGAAATTTCCAACTTTATTTATTTTTGTTTGTTTGTTTGCTTAACAAACAGAAGGTGCATTTTTTTTGCAATACAATACTAGTATGCTAGCACAGTAAGTATAACAGTAGTTTAACCTGTTATTACAGGTAGCTACTAATAAAACAAAAGGGCAGCTGTTTACAATTGCTTGTGCTGCAACAAACCCTCAAAATGAAATTCTACAAAATGCCTTAATGAATTTCTGAATGTATGTTTGCGTCCAGCTGCACCAGACTTGGTGCTGGACTCTCAGCTGGTCCAGGAGTCAGCATACCTGGAGGACCGTCCTCTTCACCTGCTCACCTGTGCCCATGAGGAGCGCTGCCTTTCGTCCTCTGCCGCCCACATGAACTGGCCCTATGGCCACCGGCGCCTGCTGCGCTTCTCCTCACGGATCATGAACCTGGGACGTGCAGACTTTCGGCCACGGGCCGGACGCGAGTCCTGGGTCTGGCATCAGTGCCACAGGTAAGAGCACAAACCAACATCAAAGCACAAGCAGTGTCTGCATTCAGACAGCTGAAACACACATGAACATGGATTAATTAGAAGAATCTTTTCTAAGAAGAATAAAAATGGTAATGGAATAACATCGCTGAGTTATAAAAATATTCTCTATTTGTTTTGTCTTTTAGTAGGTGATCTGACTTCCAGAATATACAGAAACTGGCATGCAGGGTTTTTTGTGTGTGTGTTCCTCTGTGTTATAAGACACACTGAATTATCCTGAACAGACTGAAGTCAGCACATTATACTCATGTAAAACATGACTGATATACACAATAGTGGTAGGTACAATAAATAGTTTTTCCAAGCAGGTAGAATTAAGGCAGTTTGTTTTAAATTACAGATGAATTTATAGCTCTGAAAATATAATACAGAAAATTATCAGACTTTATAGCTCTGAAAATACAATATAATCCATGTATCCATGCTCTTTTTGTTCCTAATGTACAAACAGGATCTTAGACCCATTATGTCTGCTTTCATTACACAGATAAACAGAGAAGCCCTTGATTGTGGGCTTTCATTCTGTGCTTTCTTTGCAAGTGCTGGTAGAAAGGGATCAGTACATGGAATATGTGTACTTTTAAATTCGGCATGTCTGAAAGCCAAAATCCCTAAAGATTTTAGCTCTAAATAGTTTTGTCTGTGGAATTTGTGTCTGAGAGCTTTTTTGCCATTCTGGTTTAAAGATTAGTTCTTGTTCCAGGAGTGAAGCTGTAATAGATGGTGTTTTGTCAGTTAAACACAAAACATAATCAGAAACAGACCAACACAAAGTCCAGCGCATGCACACACAAATACAGGACTTTTTAAAATCCCCAAAGACCCCTTTACACCTTCCTGGCAGCTCTGACTGTATCAGCACCATAAAGCTCATTCAGATGTGTGTTTTTTATTTTCTCCTTATGGCTCTGCTCCGTCACGGTCCGGTTTCTTTATAGCTGTGGTCAGGATGCTGCGGTCAGCTGAGAGCACAGCCTGGTCCTTCTCACTGCTCTCTGAGCACAATGAAGGAAAAGAGATTTGTGCCATTTTGTTTCACTCTTCTGTCTTTTACATAACTACGGAGTGGATGCTAGACATATTATTTACATGATTCACATACGATCCCTTAGACTTTTTAATATCCAATGTTATAGAAATATCTAGATTTTTATGTTAGAAAAAGTGAGCGAAAAAATTATTTCATCTACTTTATTCTTGTTGCTAACAGAGAATGAAAATATAAACTTATGTTACAGACTCCTACCTTGTGCCATCTTAACCCCATCGCACCCGTGACATCTTAATGGCTTCCCTTTACTCTACAGTCCTCTTAGGTGTAAAGATATTAAGTGAAGACAATTCATTATCAGATATTTGGACAGTGCAGGATGACAGTATTGATGACATTAGCATTATGTTAAAGGTGTAGTGATTAGTAAAGCGTAACCATGTAATAAATGAAAATGATCCCGCGTACATTTACAGCATTATCCAGAACAACGTATAGAAGTGTCTTTTATAGAAGTCTTTCTCTCTATGGAATACATCCTTACTGGATCTGCTTTAACTGGAGCACATTTATACTGGCTGTTCAGGAGGATTACATGTAGTTGACAAGTACAGGTTGTGAAGAAAAATATTACAATGTGAATGCAGATTACCATAAAGGTGTTCCATGTGTGTTTCTAAAGACACTACCACAGCATCGAGGTGTTCACACACTACGACCTCCTGACCATGAATGGTACAAAGATCGCAGAGGGACACAAAGCCAGCTTCTGTCTGGAGGACACATACTGCCCCGAAGGTGGGTTTTCTACTGACGCTACACTACACCAAGGCTGCAACTTCATCTTGATTAGCAATAAATCAATTATTCTATTTTAAAATATTTTCTTTTTAGAAAGACCCATTTCTTTTTTCCCTCTGATCGTATTTGTCCTGAAAATTTACTAAATACCAAACGTTTTTATTTCAAAATATTATTTTCCAGTATTTCGATCCATTAAACTACAGTCACCTTTACGAGGCTTAAATAAACAGCATAAGATCATTTTTATCATTTTTATGGCATGAGACCTTTTTTTATATACTTATGTAAGCTTAGAGTGTTTTGTATTTTTATAACTATGTCATGTGGCCAATGGACCAGTGGTTTCAGTCAGTTAAAAAAAACCTCTTTCCTACATTGTGAGAACTGATTTATTCATTTCTGACAAGTCAGATATAAAATAAAGGCCAATATCCGCTGGCTGTCTTGTTGACTGAAACTGTTGATGGAAAGGAAAATATTTTTTACTTATTGATTTGAGGTGAATTATTTTCTGTCATGTGGAATCGACTCCAAAGCTTTGGGGGTTGAATTGGAGTCAAATTGATTTGATTCCAGGCATCGAGAGCCAATAGCAGGATGTTACCTGATGCACAGAATAAAGATTAAAACTATAAAGTGTGTATGCAACAAAAATGCATAAAATGCAAAACATGACATTAATCCAAAATAGTTTAACTGCTTACAAGTGAATTGAATCAAGCTGCATCACTATTTGTGGTGTGAAGAGATGTTGTGTGTGCGGCCGCATGTGTCATAAAGCAGACCATCTAATCAGTAATCAACAAAATCCATACAATTTAAATTTTCATTAGATATTGTAGCCTTGGCTTAACACTCTTCACTCTTTAAACAAAGCCTTTATCTGTATCTTACTCTGTTAGTTGCATAGCATTTGCTTTATAGCTTTTTAACTTATTCACCAGCTTTTTTATTTAACTGCATGTGAAGCTCTCAATCCAAACCTGTGTGGAAAATTCATGTAAGCTTTTAAGCTTTTTAAGTAATTCTCCTCCTTTTATGGAAGGAAAATGACTCGAGTTTACATCAGAGCTACATGATGTGGTCAGAGAAGAAAAAAAACTTTGTTGTCTCCTTGGCAACAGGCCTGCACAAGCGGTATTCCTGCTATAACATGGGGGATCAGGGCATTTCTGTGGGATGCTGGGATACGTATCGCCATGACATTGACTGCCAGTGGATCGATGTGACTGATGTCAGGCCTGGAGACTACATCTTCCAGGTAAACTCCCACCTCACACACATCTGTTCTTTTATTACACCTGTAGGAAGACTGTGTTTTAATATACCACATCACAGGTTAGATATGTCTGTAGATCTTATTACTACTTAATACTCAGATAATTGTGTAGTTATTCATTTCAATAAGGTCAAAAGACTGCTGTAGATGGTGGAGATGATGAGATATATAGTGTATACTCTACAAATAAATTAGAGTTTATTTTAAATTAGTGGTTATTTACTGATTAATAAGGATATTTAACAAAATAAAACATCTATTAGTAGTTATAAATAAAAATATATTTATTATTAAAACATCTAATTCATTATTATTAACCTTTTCTGTATGGAGACTTTTTGTTGGTTTGTTTTTTCAATACTTTAGGGGATTTTTCCTGATTTCATCAAGAATAAAAAAAAATCCCTAATTTTGTCTTTGCCAATTCCCACCAGTTGACCAAGCCAGTCATATGACAGCTACTAAACATGACGATCACATGCTTTCTTCGAGACACATGAAACCAGCCATGCTGTGTGCTCATGCTGTGGAAAGGGCGGCATAACACACATTTGGGAAAGTAATATCCAATCCAGTATTCATGCATGAACTCATAGATGCCCATGACTGATTTAGCATCACTGTGATTGACAGGAAAGATTGAGGGGGTGGTGGTGGTGGGGTGGGGCATATGTGATTATTCTCACTCAGAGAGCACAGAGTATTTTTGCTCTCTTGGCCTCCCAAACCTACAACCTACAGGAATTGTCAAGGTTTGAACTTAGTTTTGGTTTGAGATCGCTTTTCTGTTGTGCCACTCAGTGAGGGAAATGCCATGCACACAACCCTGTCTGATTATTTTCCTATAACTACACACGCTGCTGTGTTTAATTCCTTATTAAACATATAGGAAAATTAGATAGATTTAATTTCACACACGTGTTTAAAAAGAAAAAACATACACTGAAAGATACAAAAGGAGAACAGGCAAGTGTGTGCATGTGTGTGTCTGTGTATGTGTGTGCATGTGTCTCTCTCTCTCTCATCAACTCACTGCAACATATGTCCTTTCACTATGATTCTGTTATAGGCTACAAAACTGCTGTGTATATTTTCACCACCATACATCCTCATTTTTTTGGACACTTTATTCCTCTTTATTTAGCCACTGAACCACCATGTGCAGGTTCAGGAGCTGTAATACTTTACTTTTATTACCCTGCACCTTTAAAACCTCGAAACAGCGGAAGAAAATGATTCATCTAATCTAAATAAACCAAAATAACCTTGTTCCCCTGCACTCCTGGCCAAAAAAATAAATGAATAAATAACCATGTTTTAAAAATAGCATGAAATCGTGTAAAAGCTTTTTTTCCCCTCCCCTAAAGTCATGCACCATTTTAAAATGGCATTTTGCCTTCAGTTTTATGGGAGCAGTTGGGAGCAGGTTTCTCCAGCGATGCAGAGTGCAGATAAGGAGAGTAATTGAAACTAATTGAGTCTATGCATGCTTGCATGTGGGTTTTTTTTTTTTTTTTTAATTTAAGGATTCAGACTCAGTTTAAAGCCTTCCTCAGCCCTGCTATTACTGTAATGGTTCAGAGAAACGGCTGATGATGAAAAGGATGTGAGTCAGCTTTTGTCTACTTCTCTGAACCTAAAGCAATTTCAAAAAGCAGGTATTCTGGTTATGACTTCTTTCAGGCACAGCGCTTACATTTAACCACTACAGAAAGTACAAAGGAAAGTGGGTAAATAAGAAAAAGCGTAATGGGAAGAATTAAGGTAATGCCATTACTGGTTAATGTTCTTTTAACCAGAGCTCCTATATTTAACATCACACATTTATTGCCACAGTTCAGTGAAGTGGACGTTTCTCATTTCATCACTACAATTTAGTCACTAGATTCCACGCTTACTTTTTCCCAGAGGCAGTCTGGTGGCAAACATGCCATTAAAACCGACTGGGACAATGACAATACCATCTTTATGATATGGTTTACAGTGCAGATCAAACAGAGACCTTACGTAATGCTCAGATGTGTGTTAGGATTCGCTTTAGGTTGCCATGAAACCCCCCTTTGCAAGAGCTGTAAAGTGCACTAATAAAGCGAGTTAGAGGGAGGGTGTTTCCATGCATGTGTGGATTTCATGCTATCACTGGGCGTTCTCTGAGAAAGAGTGGCCCAGGCTGCGGTGTGCCAGATTTAGGAACATACATTTAAGCGCATTACTCATGACTGGTTTGAGACGTGCGTCCGTGATTGCACAGTCATTTACGAATCAGCATTGCAATCTGCCCGTACTCTCTGAGATTAGACAGATCTCTCGACATTAGAATGTTTTGTGTTTTGTAATACAGTGGGAAGCAATAAAAACTAAGCAGAGCTCTTTGTTGCATTACAGTAGCAATGCCTGGAGTAGGAATTGTCTCAGTAATAAATAAAAATTAGTTGAGAAATATCATTTTCACTCACATTTTGTACTTGGATTTATTTATTTATTTATGAGGACATGCATGGTCTTCTCGGCATGGAAAAATGTGTGTGTTATTAAATATAAATTGTTTCAGCTTGAAAGCTGGAAAAGTCATTTTGGTTTGCTTTTTCATACATAAATGTACTGTATATGGGGAGCTGGAAAAAAACAATAGCAGCCATAACCAGTGCTTAATGATAGACTCTGAATACAAACGCACAGGCCAGATCTATCCTCCATCATCAGCAGTAGTGGGAAATGGAGCAAATGCTGTGTGTGTACGCTGAAGTATATACGAGTGGGTTATTAAAATATCTTACCTCCACATAGCTGGGGCCAATAATTGTCCCTTGCTTGCTGTAGGTGGAGGTGAACCCCTCACTGGACATGGCCGAGTCTGACTTTGAGAACAATGTGATGCGATGCAGATGCAGGTACGATGGTGGGAGAGTCTACCTGTACGGATGTCATGCAGGTGAGTGGATGGTTTTGTTTAATTAGGAGAGACATTTCCCAAGAGTTTTTTTTAGTGTTTAGTTGCATTTACAACAAAAACATCATTATGACATTTATGTCATGTAATAAAATGCTTATGGATTCAAGTTAGAAGCATGGATCTCTGAGTGAATCAGTAATTTCGTTGATCATTTATTTTATTACTGTTTTACCTCTAAACTGATGATGTAGGTGATATTCGTGATCAGTGCAGGATTTTGGGTTTAGCTCAAATGTACTACATAACCTTCCTGTCTGCATGTTTTATAAGGTGATGCATACAGCACGGAGGTTGAGGACCTGTTTGAACACCAGCAGCAGATCTCCAACAACTTCCTCTAACGAATGGAAGGAGAGGAAACCAGGAAAGCAGAAACTCTCCTTCGTCATCCTCTCACCCTGCCTCTGGATGGAGGGGAAGGAGAAGGAGAAGGTGGCTAATGCATACAGATTACAGGCTGAGGGGTTTCTAGAGATTTTATTTAAGTTTCATTGACAGTCAGGTGAATCCGTCGAAGTAGGACCAGATCCAGAATTCTGGGTAATTTTTATCCAGCTCTGAATAACTGATCTGTTTATAATCTGGATGGAGTGTGTTCAGGTAAACATATATAAATGAACCAATCTTAAGAGCAGTAATTCTGGCAAAACAAGATAATCTAATATTAGATTAAAATATTATAGGAGTAGAACAGAGTATATAAGATAAATGGGGAAAATGTAGGAAATGGGAAAATAAGGATTTTTTTTTTTTTTGCCACAGACGAAAAAGAACAGATTATGCACGTAGAACAGGAACGTTCAGATGTCCACCCTTGCTGTCATGTTATTGTTGCCATGGCAACGAGTGAATTTCTTATTTTTTAACCTCTAAAAAGCAGTAACTTTCTTTAGATTTAAAGTGTTATTTGACCACTGGTCCCCACCCTGAGAAAAACAACTAAACCTAATGGTATTAACAGCAGCAGTGTTAATAAATAAATTCCCTCTCTGCATTTTGCTGCAGCTCAAGCATTTTTGCTTTTGAACCCTGATTTTCATCAAACATGATCACTCAAGAGCTTCGGTATTCTTTTCATCTGCATTGCTTGTGTTCTCTAGATATTCCCTGGCCTGACCTTTCAGAGCTGTAGGTTTCTCACGCATACTTTATTTTGCAACATTCATACTGAATATTTATGATCCCAGTTTCGTGTCAATGATCTTTCCGGATTTCATGCATAATAAATGAACCCATAATTAGTACAGGTTTAGTGTAGCAGCTGGACATCTCATAGCACTTTTTACCTAAATAGTGCTTTGCTTATTAGCTGGTTTTGAAACATCGACCCCGGATAATGTATCTGAACACAGAGCTGATAGCATTACATTAAAAGATTTTGCCATAAGTTTGTGATACATCATAGCTGCTCATTATCACTTGAGCCCAGGTACAACCCCTACAGGACTCTTCATAGTCGCAGTGTTTCAGCTCTCATGGTGCTCGATTAGGGAACACGTGGAGACACACAGGAATAAAGCGGATCGTCGTAGATCCTCGGATGTGTCGGTGCTATGTTTGACCATTTGATAAGTATGTATGTGCTTCATCATAGATGTATTGTCATGTACAGATTTATTTGAATCATGATTTATATATATTATGGTCTGTAATTTATGACCTTTTGATACTTTTGTTATTGCAATTTTATCTCGGTGAAAAACAGCAGGTCAGTGAATTTTATTTTAGATGGTTCCATCACTAATACTTGAAAATAAACATGTTATGTCTAATGTATTATATTTGCAAGAATAATTTTGCAACTGTCAAATTTATGAGTGATTGATATGATCAGTCAGTCAATTCCAGGTAGTGCCACAAGGGGGTGTGAATCGTATCTGAAGGTATGTGAAACAATACAGCTGGAAAAGGGGGAAAACAAGTGTCCACTACTTCAAAGTTTTATAATTTAGTAATCTTGGTGGATGCATAATTATGATAGAAAACTCAGTGTGCAAACGTATTCACCTTCACTGGTATGTTCTTCCACAGTATTCTGAAATGCAAAGCCATAGTGTTTCCAGTACTGCCAGCTGGAGAGCAAGGCACAGCAGGATTCTTTGAAAATCTTATTTAAATGCCTCAAAACCGTATGAGTAAGCCTGTAGAAATATAATTAATGCTCACCATAAAGTTCTGGATTAGGCTTTACAAAAATATTAAAATCAAACAAACATTGAACATCCTGTAAAGCAACATTACAGCTATAATTAACAAGCGGAACAGGAATGTGTTAGAAAAGCTAAATCAAACCTCGATTTTTTTTTTCACCAAAAAAAACAAAAAAACACATTAGATGGTGACAACTGGCCGAGTTTGCCGAGAAGAATAAGCATAAACCTCAGGATCAATAAGTGAAGAGCTAATTAGGGACAATTGTAGCTAAAAGGTGGTTAATAAAACTGGGTAAATACTTGTGCAACCAAAAAATGGCTTCTGTTTTCTTTTCCAAATGTGCAGAATTTGGTAAAGCTCAAGGTGCCGCATAATAAGAAGTGGCTGTCTTGCATACACTATATGATAAGCGTTAGAATAAGTATCAGTGCTTAGCTCAGGAACATTTGCACTAAGCTCCAGCCCCGGCTCAAGAACAGAGCTCTGTACATGGACCCTTCAGTGTGATGGCATTTTATATCTCAAGCATGTAGTGTTGCAACACAAATGCAATAAAGAGATGAACTAGACTGAACTGAACATTTGGATATACAGCAGTTCATTTTAATATTGTATTGAAAAATAAAAATAAAAAAATAAAATAAAAACTGAAAACAAGTGAAAGATTATAAACATTCCAGTGCTTGGTCAGCAAGAGTGGAATCATAATGCTCAAGGTAGATAATTAATATATAAATAAAAGAAAAAATATAATACATCCTTCTGACATTTACACATCACGAAAGCATTCCTTTAAATTAACGGGGCATCAGTCTACCACAAAACCGATGCTGTTCCAGCTACAAAAAAGGTATAGAAAATTTTAGTTATACATCTATTTTCCATACACATGCCCTATTTGTGACGAGTTTAAAAAATCCGAACTGTACAGGATAGCTCACGTCAACCGTCATCTTGTGGATGGAATCATCAAAGCATCTATGTTCTATTATACAGCAGGTAGACAGCACATGGGCCTATAGAAGCAACTGTGTACAGTAATTTCACTTTGCTACCGTCATTGGTACAGTTCATCCTTTACCTCTATGATTTGATCTCACAATTTTTATAATACTGTGGAACATAAGACATGTCATACACCTTGAATAAAATATGCAGTGTTGTATTTATTTAAACAACAAGACTGACAAAAACAAAGAAATGTGCGATTAAAATCTATAGATAGCGCCCGATTCCTTTAGAATCCTTTCACATTACGAATAATAACCATTAAGTGCCTTGTGTTATTCAGTGGAAAAGTAAATTACAGTATAAAATGTGCCATTTTCTCACTGGGGAGAGCGGAACAGCACGTTTAACTATCCACCTCATTAGCAAGGCTCTAGTGGGCACCCTTTCTAGAAATACAAGGCCAATGTCAGTCTTCCACTAGTGGCTAAGCCACTAAATGCCAATGTCTCAAGCGTTCAAAGACGATCACACACTACGGAGTGTGCATGAAGAATGGTGTAAACTTTGGCTCTATGATTGGTGCAGCGTCAGTTTGTCTGTAACTTGGCAACATAAGCAAGCTTGCATGGAGTTCAGCCTAAAATCAACCGAATCACTGCAACACCTGAGCAGAGAAACAAAAAGGACGAAACCGACAATGAGAGAATGCAGAACGGGGAATGATGAGATGAATACGGAATGAAGAGAATAGAGAAAGGTCAGAAGTGAAGTGGTAGCTGAGGGAGCACTCAACACACACTCAACACACACACACTCAACACCCGACAGGCCAAACAAACAGCATATAAGAAGCATTTGATGCATTAACAAATATTCAACGACTTCAGTCCTCCATTAGATACAAATGTCAGCATGATGGAATGAAGGACATCTGGATGATGAAAGTGCCATTCTGCATTCTATAAACGTACAGAACCGAGTACACAGCAGTTTGTACTTAAACCCAACCCGGTGCGGCCGAGGCCACTCGCTCGTCAGGGCTGAGAAGGTCCTACAAAGGAGTTTTTGAAAGAATGTAGCAACTAGTTTTTCTTCTTCACATTGTTGTTTGAGGGCAGTCTGTTTCGCCGAGTGGGCAGGAGTGTGCGCAGCGTCACTTTGTTCCTTACAACCTCGAAAAGCTTGCAAAACACCTGAAAGAAAGAGAGTGCGTTAGTCCAGGGCACAGACACGGGGTGGGGCAAAAAACAAAAGCCAAGCACAAGAGACAGGACGGCCTGCAGACAGCTCACCTTTCTCGGAGTCCTCTGTTCAGCGGAGTGGAAAGACAAATGAAGAAATTAGCAGGAGAGGAAAGGAAAATAAAGCAGTGCATCAAAAATCAGCAAAAAAGACCAATCCCAAGAGACAGATAAGTGTCTATTTAAAGCAAGTGTTAAACTTTATATAACAAGCTTTCTAGGGTTATGGGAGTCTGGAGGCAGAAATAGCAACATCCTCTCAGATCAGACCTCCAAAAATCATAAAAAGAGGAGATCTTAGTCTAAATCAGCACTCCTACATGTGGAGGCTTAATGAAATTTAACATTAGAAAAAGAGGAAATATGTAAGGCATGGTGAGACAATCTGGAATATTACACCACAGTTATTTTAGAACAACTTGCTGATGCCACCCCCGGGGTTACAAGCGTCACTGCAGACACGTCTCCCAGGTTCCAACAAGAGATGGTGGCCTGAGTGTTCAGACTACTGTCGACTATTCATCCATCAGTGCAAGTTTAGTCTGGAACATAATTACCTTGAAATGATTCCTCATGAATATTATAATTAAACAGTGACTAAGGTCCCAGTTCAATATATCTAAAGGGGAACATTATAAACCCCATTTATTCACCATGGTATCTGTGATGAAAATGATTTTGATCAATGGTGAAAAATAAAACTACATTTTTTAAGAAAAGACATTAAAGACCAACTTCAGTTGATCGCTCATTATTGAGTCGCACTATAAGACAAACATGCATGAAATTGAAGTCGTGCAAGTCTGTAATAGAAATCCCTTGACATCCCAGTCATTCTTCCTTTTTCGATAGAAAACTGCTGTAAATTAGTCGTGCTTATCGGGAAAGTTTGTTTAAATATCTGATATAAATGTGACTGGGAAAACTTTATATTACCAACATTATAGATATAATAAAGATAAATCTTGTTTCTGTGAATACGGGTCAGACCCCATAAAAGAACCTCAGAAAGCTGGAGTGTGCATAGTAGAGAACAACAAGAGGGATAAGTGTGGAATGATTTTTCCTTCTTGTGTGAATTGGATTGGATTTCAGGTCCAAGAGACACACAAAAAGAAGATAAACTGAAAGAGAAAAAAGTTGCAGGTTGAGAATAACCCACCTGCACCCAAAGAGTTTCTGCCACCTGGTCGATGACGCAGCCCACCTCGCGGAACTCCCCTGAGTATTTGACATAGGCCCAGGTGCACAGAGACACCAGAGCCACGCCCATGATCAGATTACACAGCATAGCCACAGAGTTTACGCCCACAAAGCCCGTCACTAGCGATACCACATACATGGCAAACATGAGGGCAAAGAGTGTGGCTGGCGTGCGCGCAGCAAAGAAAATGTTCTTTCCGTCGTTGTGCTTGACGAAGTTAGCATAAGCCTCGTCCAGCTCAGCCTCCAGCTGCTCCTGGTAGCGGCGGCAGAACTCCTCGCCTCCCATCTTCTTGATGGCGCAGAACTGCCGTATAGAGCTCTGCTTCAGCTCCTCGTGATGGCGCTCCAAATCAGCTGGTGCGATGTAGGACTTGTCTCCTCCACAGACCTGCAGCACACAACAGGTTCATACTGTGCAACTCGCACCGTGGGTGTTTTATGAGAATCATACCAGAAAAGTGCTAAGACATGACAGCAACATGGTTCCACCACCCAAAATAGCTGTACTCTCTCCTGACTGGCTAACGTGCATGGTTTTCACTGTAGTCTTTAATTGTATGCCTAAAGTAGATGAGAAATGGTAGGCATGCCTATTAAAGTGGCCAGTAGGTAGCAACATAACACTAAACTCTGGTCAAGATTCAAACATGAGAGTCACTGATTAGTTTTGTATTGTGACTAGATGAAAAAAAAAAAATCATAATACAGGTTCCATGAGATGAAATGTTAAAAGGAAACATCATGAAAGTAAAATGCCAGTATTTTCTATTGCAATATTGGAAACCAAATTCTCTTGTGCCTAAAGATTAGCGGTTCAGTTGAAGATGTTCATTTACCTTTTCCATGCTCTTCATGTAAGCATCCTTTGCTCCTGTGACTGCTGCAAGATTGTTAGCTTCAGCTGTTGCCTACACAAACAAAAAGAATAACAATCACACTATACAATTAAATCAAATCCTCCTAATTTATGATTATATTAAATGCCATTGACCGATCAGATGTTTTTGTTTGTGCTGTAATGAACTCTACCTGTAACATGGACTTTGGTTGTGGTAGCTCTTCCCCTTGGTATATTTTCATGTAGGCCTAGAGCCAGACAGCAGAGTTAAGACACAGAGCCAACTGATTTATTTAACAGATAAAATCACGTGCATTTTGGAGGAGGAAGGCATTTACTTTGAAATACTGTACAAGATCTCTACATGTCACTTTGGAACCACCAATTTCTTTCTCCACCAAGTTCTCTGGAGCCAGCAACAGTGGGATGAGATTCTCCAGCTCCTTTTTAAAGTCAGGATCAATATCTGTGTGTGGGAAGGTAGAGGAGGAGGACAAACATTTGCAAACTCGAGTTCAGCATAAATCCATCCTAAAAGTGCATTTACATCACAAATGCTGCTCAAGTTCTTAATACTACAGCAGAAATATAAGTTCGTTTATAAAACCCATGGGAGTAAAAACCGTAAAGACGTCAAAATCGGTCACTATTTTAAAACAACAATACTGATTTTCAGACACTAGAGGGCAGATGACTCCTACCTCTCAATCTGCCATCAAAATGGGGATTGGTGGCCACTTTGAGGCCAGGGTGAGGAAGCAGGAAGCAGTTGATGTTAGAAAAACAAGAGTGGATGTGTTTCCGGACATTCTGAAGCTCCTCGTGTTGGTTCTGCTTCACCTGAGTGCACATTAAAAGAAAATACATCAGTCATCAAGTCAACTCTGCCATTATGCACATTCACTAACAAATAACTAATTATGCATCACAGGGAAGAAGAGATAAAGTGAACCAATTATTCAGATCGACTCAAAAAGGATGTATAAAGCATAAGGGACACCACTATCAGAGATTACTGTAGAGATAAGGGTGGATTAATGATTACTTGCTTATAAATCCTGGGTGAACATAACACAGAGAAGTTACATTTAGGACCAGCTCTCACAGTAAACATGCAAACAGCATATTTAGGGCAGCAGTTGGAGTAGACGTTCTGGTCCGTCATCATATTTCTTGTATAAAGAATAAGGTGCAGTCTCTCTTTGAAGCTTATGCTTCTCAGATTACGAACGCTAGTCTCGATTGCAGCTCAATGTGTAACAAGTAGGGCATAGAAGCTCCACTTACCTGTAGCCTTTTCTCTAGAAACGCATTCCCCCCTTCCAGGCCATAGTCATGTTCATACGGGTAACTCCAGTCTCTTATGAGAAACATTAGCGACTAGAAGCCACAGATAATGTTCGTGTTAAGAAAATTCTCCATTGTATTAAATAAAATATTAAAAAGTTCGAGTACAACAGTCACAGTAAAACATACCTGGAATGGTTTTAGGTAAATTTCCTCCATAGCAAGTCTTCCATACTCTGTGAAAAGCTAAAGAGAAAAACAGTGATGAAGAAGAGGTGCACTCCTGTAAAGCTGGATTTTCCCCACTTTGGTTCCTTTAAAATAATCAAAGCAAAAGACTTACCTGCAGATGTTGAAGATCATCCTCTTGCACATTCTGAGATAAATTGTAAACCTGGATGGAAATCACAAGAGCATTAAACAGGAAGAATCTAAAGTTGATTGTATTCAAACAAATTATTGCAACAGTATTCGAAGCAGGGATGCAACCATGTGATAGGACTGAATGACTTTAAAAGTCAAGTATATTGTAAAGTTCATCATTGGGGAAAAGGGGGAGGAGAAAAAAAAAAAAGCTTAAAGTTTATATTTGGATTCATGTAATGAAGAGAAAGTATGAACATATAGTGTTTACTTAACCGTAGCACAAAGAAAAAAAAACTACAGTCCACAAGAGAATAGGATATTCAGTACAATATAAAAGCAGATGAAAAAGTAGACCTGAACAGAGCTGGTCATGGTGCTGAGGGCGAAGAGGGTGGCACAGTCTTTAATGGTAGACTGGCTGTCGAAGGCTCCCTGTGTGTCCATGAGCAGCACAGCCACCTGCAGAGACGCACATGGCCACGACTGAGACTCAGTTTTACCAAAACCTGTTGATTCCATCACGAACACAGACCTGCTTCCAACAGTGAAAGCATTTATCCAAATTCCAAACTCTAACCTTCTTCTTTCAGTTACACAGATCTTTTATACATACACATTGTATATTTGTTACATGAAACCCTAACCTTTAATTTAGTGAATTTATTGTACAAAGCTTTAAAACATTTGAAAATTACTAACATTAAAAGGATATGCAATGACTACAAATCATGAAAAACACTATTAGATATAACACGAGGATTGTGCAAAGTTCAGGCTCCAGATTTCATAAAGCCACTGAGCCTAGGAAGGATGTCATAACTGCTTAAAAAAGGATCAGTTTAGAATTTCAGAAGTCAACATTTTCAGGCATTAGATTGTGCTTACATAAGAAGCATGTACGTATTCCACTCCTAGATAAACCTCCAAGACCCAAGTGTAGCATGCGAGAGATACCAACGATGACGGGGGTAATAAGTACACTACATGGACGACAATGGTCAATCACACCCATGTGTGCTTTCTAAATATCCATCATTATAACCTCTGCTCCTCTGGGAAGACATTCCACTAGACTTTGGAGCTGTTGTAATTTTGTTGTAATCATTCAGCCAAGAGCATTAGTGAAGTCAACGGTTCTGTGGATGACAACACCATTCTTTCACTCCACCCTGAAGGAAAACAAAATCTTCATTTACATTTAGAGCATTTAGCAGACATTCGTTTCCAGAGTGACTTACATTTTCCTTTTATTTAAATTTATACAACCGAGCAATTGAGGGTTAAGGGCCTTGCTCAGGGTCTTCATAATGGTCGCTTTGTGCACTGTGGCATTGTCATGCTGGAACAGGTTCGAACTTTCTGGCTACAGCATACAAAAGATATTGTAGACAATCATCTGCTTCAAAAATTGTGGCAGCAGTTTAAGAAAGGTCCACATATATGGGTGTGAGAGTCAGGTTAATATAGCCTAGCTCCAAAATCTACAGTGCAAAAAAAAAAAAAAAAAAAACCCAATAAGGAAAACAAAAGGACAATTAGCAGATTCATCCACTTGCACACTGACTAACAAGGAAAGGGTAACCATCACCACATTTCTATAGTCTTATAGACTACATTTACCCAAGATGGTTTCTAAATCCACACTAAAACATACTTTAAGTTGGTGAAATCTTATTCTTGGAATCAGACTCTTCATAAAATTTATTTGTATGTAATCAGTATCACTAAAAACCGTGAACACAAGTGTGCCACACCATAAACAGGAGCTAAACCTCTAGACGAAAAACCCTGTCGTTTACATAAATCACTTCCGTCACAATGATAGTTATAACCCCTGAACAAATTAAGTAGAGTTGTTTCAGAGAGACTGATTATGTAGAGATCTCCGCTGTGAGCCAACAATCAGCATCAACAAAAGGGATTCACCTCAGGTAAGTGAAACTGCTCAAGTGTAACCATATAAACATTATAAAGAGGACCGGCTCATCAACAACTTAAAGATCGGTCACGTTCAGCGAGAAACTTGAATTTCCCTTTATGTACCTAGTTACATGTGTTTTTGTTATACAACTTTTATAGTTATTCTATTCTGAGAGACTTGATGAATACAGATGGTTGTGCAGTGTTGCAAGCTACAGTACGCGAGTAAGGTGTCAGGTTCTACCTGGGACCCGTCCGGTTTGTTGACCACAAACACTTCACTCCAGGCCAGGATTCCTGTGGTCTCCCGCTCACATCCACCTCGCCAGGTGAAGCCTGTCAATGGTTCATCACTTCCCCCCAGCCATGAGGCTGATTTCTGCAACAGCATGACGGTTAATGAGAAAGTAATCTAAAGAAACAAAACCAGCTTTTCTGTTGCAAAGAAAAATAAGTGTTACAGGATAACTAGGTCAGGGGCCAGGTGTTATAAAATAGTAAGAAACAGGTAAAAATGATTAAAAGGTCAATACAGAATCAGTAGTAATGGTTTAATGTTCAGGCCTTTTGTTGTAGTTTCCAAGACAATTGATTATGATAAAACATTAATATGTAAAATAGTCTACTGAGAAACGAACGTAGGGAAACCAGATTCCTGGACATACTTTACATGTTCAGGTTTCACTCGGAGTCTTACTGCAACTTAAATTACATTTCAAATCTATAGAGTAATCTATTTCAGTAAACACATTGCAATTCACAACAACAACGTAGAAGCATTATAAAAAGGCCTCTCACAAGACACCTAACCTACAAACCCTGAGGGGGAAAGTACATCATGTTAATGGACATGGCAAAACAGTCTGAATCTATGGCTTAGTGCAGAAATATTTAGTTAAACTTGCTTTAGATCTTTTACAAAGTTTTTAAATCTGGCCATTGTTTAGCACAGCATAATTTTTGCACTCATTAGTAGTAAAGATCGCTGCTCCGTTCAATTCAGCCTAATTGGGTGTTTGGACCTCCTACTGCAACAAGATCATTGCACCACGTTGTAATCAGTCAGATTTGTTTGGTTACAAAGCTGAATATGATCTTGTCATTTAGAGCCCCGTTTTTACAACCAACTTCCTAACATTTTCAACTTTGTGAAGAAGAAAAAAAGGCCTTACTGATGATAACCAACTGAATCAGTATCAGATTTATTGGCCAAGTGTGTTCACACACAAGGAATTTGGTTCCAGCAGTTTGAGACTCAAAAGTACAGACATATAATACTAAACAAGAAAACAATGCAGATGATGAGATACAATGTAGACAGAATGAGTATAAAATATGAATATAGAATACGACTGACCAGTTATATACATAATATTGTGCAATATTATGCTTTTTGTACAATATACAGCAGCAGTAGTGTGTAATATACAGATGATATGATGACTGACGTCCTGAATGACTGACGTAATGAAGTCCTGATAATGCAGTACTTATGATAAGAAGCAGTGAATATAATTATGGTGAGTTGTTGATCAGGGTGATTGCCTGGGGAAAGAAACTGTTCCTGTGTCTGGCAGTTTTAGTAAGCAAAGTTCTGTAGCACCTGCCAGAAGGGAGGAGCTGAAAGAGGTTGTGTCCAGGGTGCGAAGGGTCAGTAGTGATTTTCCCTGCCCGGTTTCTGGTTCTTGTGTCTTACTAGTCCTGGAGAGTGGGCAGGGGGCGGCAATTATTTTTTCTGCTGTTATAACCGTGCGTTGCAGTCTGTTTCTGTCCTGTTTTGTTGCACAGGACAGATTCTATGACTGCAGTGAAGAAGGGAAGGTAAATGAAAAAGTCCAATCTCTGAGCAGGTGGATTAACCGCCATAATACAGACGCACCCTGAACTCAAATGGGAAACAATCTTCTGTTTTAATCAGATCGCAAATTAAATATACGTTATACACACACAGTATTGTGCAAAGATTTTAGGCAGGTATATAAAAAAATTTACAGAATAGAAATTCTAATTAAATCATTTTCTGCGACTAGCATTTGCCTACAAAACAGAATACATTTTTCTAGGTATACTTGCACAACGTTTTTGAAGGAACTCGGCAGGTAGGAGAACTAACTACAGATCTTCTGTGGATGGAGGCTGCCTCAAATCATCATGGCTCTTCTTGTGATCACAAACAGACTCGATGTTGAAATCAGGGCTCTGTGGCCCCAAAACGTCAGTTCATATTTGCTTGTTTAAAATTTTGACTCAGCAGTCCAGAGCACATTTTTCTGCACTCCAGTTCTTATGTTTTTGTGCATATCGCCTAGCCTTGTTTCCACATCAGAGGTACTTCTATTTGGCCGAAATTCTTTCATTAAGACTACTTGTGGCAGACTTCTCCGGACAGTACATGGGTGTGCCGGGTCCTGCTGGTATTCGCTAGTTCAGGTGTACTATGCTAGTCCATTTAGTATGAACACTAACTGGTTTTCCACATTACAGTTCTTCATAAGTTTTTTAAAAAAAGGTTTTTTAAAAACCTTGAATCGTGGTAAATCCTTTTTGAATTTAAGAGGCAGATTCGTCGATCTGAGACGCAGCCATGAGAAAGACGCAGAAAGCACAATCATGTTGGCAGCAAAGGGTTTTAAAGCAAAACAAATGCAGTCAGCATGTATTGTTGCTCGCATTACTGTTGCTTTTGCACATAAAGTTATGCCTCGTGTATGAACTGCAACCAAATAAGATACTCACATCTACATGCCTATGTGACAGCAGAAAAACACATCCCCTCACTTAGCTTACCACGTTACTAACAATTTGTATTTTAAATGTTGAATGACAATTTAAAATGTTACAGGCATCCTAAACTAAAAACCTAAATGAAAGTATGGTTAAGGCTTGGTTGTAGAAAATTCTGTAGAAAGCCATTTGCATTAATAGTTTGGGAACCCGTGGCCAAACCCAGTTCTTCTCTTGAACAATTTAATTGGTTAACTCAACTGAATCATCTCTCACCTGGTCGTACATATATCGGAGCATGAAATCCAGCAGGAAGGACTTTCCCTTGCGGAAGGCCCCAGCAACAGACACCACCACTACGTTGAGATCTCGGATGTGGTCCTGCAGCAGGATGCGCTCCAGTGCCTGCTCATCCAGAGAAAACTGGTGATCATCTTCATCTGCCACCACAATTTGAACAGGCCCAGCCACCTCCTCTTCTTCAAGCAGCTCCTCCGCCTCGTCTCCGCTCATCTTATGACACACGTCTTCTGCCAAACCCGCACCTAACCGCAATAGACACAGACAGAGAGCGGTTAGAGAACAGCCACCTGATAAACTAACACACACCATGAATTAGCAGAAGCTTACATTTCACTTACATTTGTAATTCAAATATTTTCCTGGCCTATCTGCAGGGAATATAAAAATAAGGTCATTAACCCAAACTATGTGCACAGTGTAAAAGACTATTGCATGCTTAATCCAAATAATTTGTTAACAGAGGAGAGAAAAATTGATCCTTTATATTCTTGTGTTGCTTATGCATCAGGCACTTGTACGATGGTTGGAGAAAGGCCTAGTGGCAGCTAATGTACACTAATGGTTTCCATTTTTGCTAAAATGTACAGATCTCTGTTTGCTAGGACAGACCAGGATCATTTATATAGATCAGACTCTTTGATTGGAACAAAACAACCGGAATCCTCACACCAATCTGATGAAAGTGACTGGAGCGCCTCTTTTCCTTGAAGAATGTCTATACAAATTACAAACTTGTTAAAAATGATTGGATCCAAGAGGTCACGAAAATGTGTTTAAAAATAGATTATATTCAAAGAAAAAAAAATAGAAATTAAACTTCTCCATATATCAGTCACGCTGCCAGCTCTCCTCCTCTCAACAGATTTATATTGTTGTAACAGAAGGAATAACACACACACGTTCAGCAAGCATCTATCCACACAATACACACTCATACACCAGCTCTCTCTCACTGTTAATATCTGCTGCACCCACTGTCACCCCAGCGAGCAAGAACACAGAGTCCACGTGAATAAACCGGTTACATACTAGATGCAGTAACATACTTTGCCAATATATATTGTCATTTCAACCATATATAGCTGATGCAGTACATAGTGAGTTGAGACAATGTTTCTCCAGGACCTTGGTGCTACATATGCTGTGACTAGCCAACAGAAGCCAAAAGAATTTTGGTTGCATTAACAAAGGCACTCAATCTCTGGTAACCTAGCAACTTGGGGAGTGACACTAACAGCCAATCATGTAACAGTATCAAGTTTGGTTGCACCATATCGTTGTCTCGTGCTGGTGCTGGATTCCTCTTCGGTAACCGGCAACTGATAAGCAGAAAATGAGCCGCAGCGAGTGAGGAAACTGTAAATAATAGAGGAAAAGTCAGCTTGCCAGTATGGCAGTTTTTTGGATATTATAACTAGGGCTGAAACGATTCCTCGAGTAACTCGATGACAAATGTGCTAGGCAAATTCCTCTGCTTCGAAGCCTCGTTTAATTCATTTTAAAGTGCACGTCACATTATTGTGCAATTATTGTGTGTGTGTGTGTCTGTGTGTCACAATGCGCTTATGTAAAAGCGGAAGGAGACGCGAGGAGTTAGCGGTTTTGATTTGAGAGTGCGTGCTAGTGCGGGCTGCAAAGTGGAAGGGTGCGATAATGTCACTGAGCAAAGAGAAGAAACAAACAGGAGAAAACGACAGAAAATGTCCAGGTTTTGGGACACTATCAGAGCGTCCGTTTTCAGCAGCAGGAAACATTTCTTCAAAGCGCAGGGCAATATATAATATGCTTAAAGCACTCTGTGTGAAACCATGCATGGCCTCTAGGTCAAAGTTCATGTCCATGTTTTTTGCCTCTTAAATACCACAAAGCATTCCAAATTAGACAGTAAAAGGTTTGTTATAGCTGAGCTGTCGATTTTGAATCTATTAGTTCTGAAAGTTGCATGACTTAAAGGCAGTATTTTTGTATTATTACTATTTATTTTAATGTATGCCTTGAGATACTTTAAAAAAGTAATTTGAAAATCATTTATTTTTTTGTTTTTGCATCTCAGAAAAGGGTTCATTTTAAAACCAGAATGTTTGACACTTAAATGTACTTAATTCTTCTCTGTCAACTTTGTCATTGTTCACAGTATAGACAGAGAAACAATGGGTATCTAAATGTTTATTTTTGATAGAAAATATTGTTGTATGCATTTTATACTATGCATTTAAAAAATTAAAGTTTTTAATTTAATTTTCTAAAAAAATTTCATTTTCAAAATTTCAAATTCATTTTTCTAAAAAAAAAAAAAAAAAAAAAAAAAAGGAAACCAATTAGTTGTTCATTTTAAGAGACCTGTCTTATTCTCTCTTGAATATTTAATAATGCTCTTTAAATTAAGCAAACACATTTTACCAGACTACTCGATGAAATTTTTGGTAGAATACGCGATTACTAAAATATTCGATAGCTACAGCCCTAATAAATCTACGCAATATACTTGAATAGTTCAACTTCAAGTATGATTAGTGTAAGAATAAATTGAGTTACTTTTTCATATTTCTGCAGGTTTTATATTTTAAACAACGTTACTGTAGTGCATCAGGTTTGTTTTTTATATTACAGAGGTATCTCAGTATACCTCAGTTTTATTTATGTTTACAAAACACTGTACATATTTTACACACTATTTACCAGAAGGTGAACAGCTAGTGAACTTCCTCGCACTAAACTTGCACTATATTCTCAGGTTTCTCTATGTTACATTTCTGTCTTAATAACTAAGGGGATTATGATCAGAGGAAGGTTTAGCTTAAAATAAAAAAATGTTTAAATGTAATGTTTTTCTACTGGTCCTTATTTTAGATGGGCCATAAAAAAGTTCAATAATTATCAATATCAACCGATATGAAACACTGATATCGTGATAGAGTTTTCGGCCATATCACCCAGCCCTAACGTACTGTACATGTTGGATTCGCCGCGTTTGGATGCCAATGCTGCTTCACAAAGCAATGAGCATTAATCGTAAAGCAACATCCGCTGCTGTTGATTGTGTTTGCGCCGCTGCTGCACTAACGTTGCTGTATAACGTTGCATACAGTGACGTCAGGACTCGGCTCTGTGACGGCTCTTTAGCCCATGGAAAGGAAAACCGGTTCGCCAGGGGAACCAACTTTGAACCAGAACTCTATTAATTCTGGTGGAAAGGGGGCATTAGTACAACACAGAGCTAAAGACATAAAGTAAGTTAATCCTAGCCACATAGTGGTGCAAACAAATAATACATGACAATACATACAAGCGTGTACATACTATATCATAGTACATGAGCAGAAATATTGAAATTAACGCTTAATATAATAGCAGCAGTTTACCATGGGGGCATGGGGGGGGCTGTCATATTGAGAAATCACTTTCAAAACAAAAGATAAAGATAAAAACTTTTAACTGGACCCCATGAAAACACTAAACATGGAGACTTCTTCACAGTAAACTTCACCATATAAACATTTTTAAAATTACATGAAGGTGGAGCATTTATCAAGTCCATGGCCAAAAGATGAAAACAAGCAGGTTCCAGCAAACATACAGATGTTGACAATGAAACAAAACACTGGCCAATATCATTTGAGAGGTAGTTCTAGTGGCTAATCTTCACAGATTTCACATTCCACACGTAAGAGTGTGAAGTTTGAGTTAGCAGAGCAACAGCACAGCTGGACAGAAATCATAGCATAATAAGAGAAATATCAGATATTCAAAAGAGCACAATGTTGGTGTGCATCTCACTGGTGTGTGTGACTAAAGCACTATTCGGATGGGACTAGTTCTATGTGGGGACGTGGGGGTAAAGTAATTATTACCAGAGCTTCTCTGTGATTTTAGTCCTGTCCAAATGCGCCATCTCGGTAATCATTACGGCGACTTTTACCTTCTGTAAAAAGGTTGAAAAAAAATTACCTCAGGTAATACTATTCCCGTCCGAATCGACCCGCTGTAAATATGTACGGTAAAATTCCGTCATTTCCTGTTTAAAAGTAGTTTTTGGTGCGTTTTTCAATCATGGAGGCGCCACGTTGTCCGTTTGTGCACGTGATAACAGGAAGCAACTTTATACGCACATGACAAGGAGGTTACTGTGGTGCGTAAAGCGAGTTACCCCTCCCACTTCTGCTACTTTTACTGAGATGTCTTGTCCCGTGCGAATTGGCCAATTAATATTACAGACATCCTGAGGTAAAATTGCATTACTCCACGTCCCCACGTAGAACTAATCCAGTCCGAAATAGTGCTTATGACAGCAAATCTTTGTGGAAGTTGGTAATATCACTATACCAACCCAAGGATGAACCACATCCAGCAGGAGTAACAGTCCATTCAAGGGAAAGCAATCTGAAAGATGTCCAAGTACTAACCAGGATTAGATCCCACATAAAAAAATAAAAAATTACCACAGCTTCCCAAATCACTGTAGAGTAAATGTGCACCTTGACTCTTCCCACTAAAACTGTTCAACAGGAGCTCCACAAGGTCATTATCCTTGGTCAGGATAGCCAAAACATATCTAGTGGTTTCATTGGTTTAAAAAAAATAATAATAAAAAAGTAGTAGTATGTGGAGAAGCCCCAAAGAAGCTAACTACCCAGGGGTCGACCAGTAATGGCTTGCGTTGCATGATCAAGGCATTCTTTAGCCCAACTATTTGTGGTAGATGAACGTGTCACTGCCAAGGACTACCTAATGCACCCAGTGGTTTAAACATTGTAGACTGTGCTGTGTATCATGATGATAATGTACACAGCAAGACGGGTGACAAAGGGGTTGGTGAACATGAAGGTGAAGTAGAACATCTCCCATGGCCTGCTTTCACCAGAGCCTCTTTGGGGTGTTCTGGAACAATGAGTCTGGAAATGTTTTCCTCCACCATCACCACGTAGTGACATGGTCACTGTGTAGGACCGTCAACTCCAAAACGTATTGAGGTTGTATTGGCCACAAAAGGAGACCCTAGACCACACTAATAAAACTATTGTGGTCTAAAACCCTCAATAAATTATGTTCTGAAAGAAAAGAGAATGGAAAAAAAATTAATATTTTAAAGAATACAAGGATGAAATATAATTAAAAAAAATAAAAATACAATAAAACGTTTTTAGACTGTACAATACTGAGCAAAACCTATTTAATACTACGGTACCATGTCTTAAACACGGACCCTCAGCAACACTGCTGTGAATTTAAAAAAACTTTGTATTTTTGCTTGTCCTCACAGTTACATTTGCACACGCTTGTGTTTATGTAGAGAAAAAGCGAAGCCTGCTGAAATTGTATTTGTAGTTGGTGTTGTAAACTTTTTCCAGAGAAGACCAGGAGACTTGGATATCCTTGTGCAGTAGTCTTTATTGTAGATACACGATGAAACGAGTCTGCAAGTCAGAGCGTACTGGCACGGGCGCTGCAGTCATCAAGTCTGACTTACAGTGGCAATACATTGTAAATATACACATTTTAGGGGGCAGTCCAATCAGATAACGACAAAACACTCGGGTGACCATCAAAACATGAAAGGATGTAACAGCCCCAACACCAGATCCTGGAATTTCACCCACCCTGGATTCCATTAACATAACAACGGGACAAATGGTGCAAGAAGACAGATGATACCCTGAGTTACCTTGCCCCTTTCCTTTGATATGTATGAGATACAGGACCCACAAGTCTAATGTAAAGTTTGAATTTAACTAGCATTGTAACTTGATTGGGCTTCTATATTATCCACAGAAATATGCTAGAACTAAAAGGAAATAAAACAATGACTTAAAAAATTATTTTCCCACATTGGCTACATAATAGTGATGATTGATTAACATAGACAAAATCTTCACTGTAATCATTTCAACCATCATCGCCTCACCCTACGGTACAAAGTAATAAAGCAATTACAAGACCAAAATCTAATAAACCCACATGCTTACTTGTGTAATAGGATTCAAATTATTAGAGCTGGTATTGAGTAATGAATAAGAGTTAAGGATAAGCTGCTGTAGTGCTGCCTTGCCTGGGATGTGAAGTCGCTTGTATTATTTAGGCTGTTTGCTGACGTGATCACGTACAACCAAACAGCAAGGGAGTAGAACTGGAAAAGAGACAGAGCAGTCTGCAGCGTAAGAGCTTGAGCATCTGTGTGAGAGATGAGCTAGTGTTGCTAATTTAGCAAACTTGCTCTAAATTCAGTGAGGAACAAAAGGTTTTGCAGCACCGATTTATTTTAAGCAGCTTCATGCCTTCCTTTACATGTTGTACATGTTGATTCTCTAAAGCCTGTTTATGTGCTAAACGATTTTTCCCTCGAGTCACTAGCAGACATTCCTATTCATTTACCACAAACTGTCATGGGTTCACGCTTGTACTGTTGAGGCAAATCCACAGATGTGTCCAGAAATCTAATGGACTAAAACTATATGGTGCATCAACATTATCCTCTTCGGTATTTATGGTGCCCACTTAACAAAATAAAGGCAAAAATACACACTCGTGCTGGAGAGAATGCAGAGAAAAGCTGCATTCACACAGGAAACCACTTTATGGATGCAAGTCAGCAAATACTATAAAGTCCTACTGCTGGTTGCCATAGAAATACCATTTAACAGTAGGTGGAGCAACTACCAATTTTATTGCAGCTAAAATAATTTAAAAAAATAATCTTGGGAGATATATATATATATATATATATATATATTATAAAATATATATATATATATATATATATATATCTCCCCCACACACACACACACACACACACACACACACCAGATGATACAAGAAGCAGCTCTTTGTAGAGCGCATATGATCTTTGGTAATCCCGTTGGTACTCGCTGCATAGAAGCAATAAATTTCTCACACAGCTAAACACGCCCACTTCTAGTCACCATCACTCACATCACGAGATTGCCAGTTCTTATTGAAAATTATCGATCTCTGATTGCTTAGTCACTGCAAATCACTGTGTGTGTGCGTGAATAGAGCATAAGGTTTACAGGGAAGGTCTGTAATTGTCTTAAGTATGTAATATTTTTACACATTTATCTGAAGATGACAACCATCTTATTTACACAGCATTAAGCCAGGAAACAACATGAGGAACTGAAGGACTTTAATTGCTCATGTTACGTTAACTTCTGGATCAGATTAATTTCTCTCTAGTAGGGTTGGGAAACGAGAACCGGTTCTGTTTTTTTAACAGGAACCGGAACCACGCAGAATTTTTAAGTTTCGGTTCCAAACGCGGTTCCGATGCGATGGCGGGCAAAGCGCTGGGAGCGGTCACTTTAAATAGCCACGTCTTGCCTCATGAATATTAATTGTTTACACTGTTTACAGTCACGCAACCAAATTAACACAGCTTACCACAGAAATCAGTCACTAGCGCTGCTGTGCTGAGATAAAAAAAAAAAAAAGTCTAAAGTGTGGATTCATTTCCAAAGCTACAACAATGAAGCAAATCTACCCCCTCTGAGAGGGTTTTCTCCACAGCTGGAGATACAATAAACCAGGAGAGGTCTTGTCTTCTCCCAGAGAAAGCAGACATGTTAATTTTTCTTCAGAAAAATTGCTAACCGTTTTGCTAAGTTGTAATTCTGGATGTTAAATTTGATGTTGGATTAATTTAAATTTAAATGGATATGAATTGAAATGCTCTGTTTAAAATATTTGAGTGATTAATAAACACAAATGGAATTGTTTAAGAATTGTGCATTATTTTTCACATTTCTTTTACTATGAAATCGGAATCAGAACCGGGAATCGTAAGGCAGAACCGGAATCAGAACCGGAAAATGTCTTTTGATACCCAACCCATGATGACAGCAAATGACAGCAAAATTATTCAACCCAGTCATCTCAATTGTAGAGAAAGCCTCTCAAGCATTCCATGGAAAATCCAGTTTCCATTTGATCCAGCAGATAATACTCTAATACTCTACAGTGATAATGGAGTGATGGATGATTTAGAGGAACTACAAGGTCATTCGAAGAAGATTGAAGGGGGGGGGGGGGAATCAAAAATTCAATCAAAGAGGTAATTTCTCTTGGAAATTTCTAGCCATCGGAAGACAAGACTTTCATTACAGTGGATCAGATTCTACCTCTAATCGTTATGAGTAAAAGCTGTTATGAAGCAAGTCCCACAACCTGCAGCCATCATTTTTTGAACATGGCACAAAAGCGTTTGAGAAATTCAGAACATTTAGATCAATTGAAAGACACCATAATCCAGAGCTTTAATGTATCTTTTCCCAATAGCTTTTTTTGTTGTTAATACAACTGAGCAGTTAAGGGTCAAGGGCCCAGAAGTGTCAAGTGGTCAAGTGGATTGGAACAGCATTTTAATCACCGAGCTGATAATTATGGTAGACAAATCCATGTAAGAATCTAAACTTACTAGGAAACAAACCCTCCTCTCATCCATCTGGACACAAGAGCATTCACACAGGAAATAAGCAAAGATCTTATTACATCATGAAGACAACAGAGGGTTATATTATATGGGCCATAACATAACCGTTAAACAGGTCCAACAGATTTGATGTGAAAACAAATGCAATGTCAACAGCTGCTAAATGAAAAAGAGCCATTCCCCATGGCCACAAGTGGGCAAGTGTTATTAGAAACACCACAGGCTAATGCACGTGAGAGATGTTTACTCTGATGATGACAGCGGTGAGAGGAGGGGGAAAAAAAATAAATAAATAAAAAACACTTTTTTGCATGCTTGGTGCTAATTGCTGTATTGTTATGGTCTTTAGGCTCAAGAAGCTGGATAGATTGTACAAGTGGCACATTGTTGTAACAGACAGGATTCACCCACTCAAACACTAGAACAAAAGTAGCACAAGATGACGTCTATATGCTGTATAATGACTTAAAACCTTGCACAGCTTTTTACCTACTGCAATGTCTATTTTGTTCCTCTTCCTGTGGATGTAGGTTTAGTGTATTGAGCTGAAATTTCAGTATTACTGAAATAGCAGTGTTTCACAGCGATCTATATTCATTAGTTTCACTCAGTGGAGAGGTTTACTCTGGACATCAGCTCTGTATTGTGTTGTATAATGCACTGCATTAGTGGACGTCCCACTGTACATCATACTCCATTCCCTATTATTACAGAGCGTAGTCTCTAGACAGTGAGTAGCTGAGGCAAGATCATCTTGCGTGCAGTGTAAAGTCCAGGTTACAGCTCAGCAGATCTGATCCAACTAGGTCACATTAGCATGTCTAAAGGCCACAGTCATCTGACAGAAGAACCGAAGGGAAGAATTCAGGATAAGATCTGAGGAGGTAAGATGATCTGGTTCCAGTTGCCACAAATGAAAGGAAAATAAACACTGGTCTGAGCATCTGTCTTTTTGCCCAGCTAAAAAGATCGTATAAGCTACAAAAAGGAGTGTTCTTTTAATTGTAATTTTTCAGATTACCTGAACAGTAAACCCTAATCACACTAGAAGCCAATGACCAAACTTACATGACGACTTGTTCAGTAAAAAGCAAGGGGGACATTACATACTTTGTACAAACCAAATAAACATATCTGTTAAACCATTTAATTTTCACGCATTTGTTTGTTGTTCATTATTGACCTGAAACTGCCTTATCCTGTTCAGGGTCAATTCATAGTCTAAACTGGGAACACCAGGCATGAGGAGGAAACGAGTGGATAAAATGCCCAGACATTCATACACAACAAAAGGACCTTAGTGAAACCCAAACAACTACTGGTACATTTTTCCAATGTTCGGTGTCTGAGCAAGAAATTTCCCTGTGAATGGAAAGGAGGTCTTTACTATATACACAGTAATGCTGAATTTATTTTTATTTAACAGCAACTCTGAGAAGTTCCAGCTGTTTTATTTTAACAGGTTCACCAAGCCCAAGCGAACAGTTAATTATTAACTTATACAAAGCATTTTTTGCTTGCTGTGTGTGTCTCAAACTGCACGGACCTTCATTACAAATCCTATGCAATGACACTTCTGTCCACAGACATGACACACATTTCAAAGTGGTGACAAGAAATAAATGAAATGTTTTTATCATTAAGACAGACATAAAACGTGCCAAAATACAGCGTTAATAATAGCAAAATACGCTTAATACAGCGTTACTTTCTGGGGCATGTGGGTTTGAGCAGTCAGGATTAACTCGTTAAAACCACGATAAAACCAATAAACACCACGATGATTTTAAGGTTTCTACGAGCTTCGCTGTAAACTCTGGTTTATTACAGACACCAACAGGAAGGAGACAAAAATACCGAAAGATGGTAAACGCACGTACGTTATACGTGATCACTTAATAGGAGCTAAACAGGCTGTAAGCTCAATGTAAACACGGAATGCTCAAAGTCAACCGGCTACCTGCATCAGCGTTAACGGGCTGCTGTAGGATCTCATGACTTACACTATTTAAAAACATACACGAAAAAACAGTCAACACTGACATTATTAAGCTAACGTCTTGTTTACATATACAGAGCTTTGAATGTCTTATTCAAAGCTCTCTCAGTGTATGTACATTAAAACCAAATCCTGCCCGGAGGTTATGCTATGCCAAAGCAGCTTTCTCTGAATCCTCAATATTCTCCATTACGGTAAAATAAGTGTGAGAGCAACGTAAACAGGAAAAGGTGCAATGTATGGTTTAATGAATCAGGAAACTGAGGAACACTGGCCTGAGATATACGGGAACGCTAGCATTAGCTCGAGGCTAGCTGTAGCCTAGCATTAGCTCGAGGCTAGCCATATATATCTATGGAGGCCAGCTTTAGCCTAGCATTAGCTCGAGGCTAGCTTTAGCCAGGCATTAGCAGGTGTTATCAGCCAGTCAGTTAGTCAACAGTGCAAATGATGAGACGAGCGGTTTTTTCACGCCCGCCTACACAAATTCACCCCTGCTTGCTGTAACATTTAAACCAACAATGTATCTGTCATAATGTTATCTTCGTTGCAAAAGTTACCTTTACGATTTAGCCCGGAATGATTCTGAAGCTTCTGCCTGATCTCCGCCTCCGCCATCTTTGACCCCCCCAGTTCAAAATAATCAAACTCGTCTGACGTCAACAGCTCCTACTCCCCGCGCGCCTCTTATCTAAACGCGAACGGCTTGTGCACGTGGACACGTGCTCGCCGCGCCAATATGTATCTTAAAATAGGGTCAGCCAAACGTCACTGTCCATAACAACCGAATTAATACAGCAATAATGTTTTAAACAATGATTTATTCAACATAATATCAAAATAAAAGGTTACCACCAAATTGCGGTTTATTTTACATCGTTTTTGTGCTTTTAAATCTGATAACGTAAAGCTTGTCCCCCCCTATTCCAGTACGTTGTGGAATAATCCGTCCCCATAGCAAGTGCCAATCAAAACGCAGTAAATATGAACGTAATTCAAATTTGGCTGAATGTTAGCTTTAAGCTAACTACACGACCGCCATCTTGTTTTTGACAAATTTATCAACACTACAGTTATTTTTTATTTTTATTATTTTTTCCCCTTAATCTTATCTAAATGTTGCATTATAATTTTACTCTGTTACCAAAGCTGTACTGGAAAGGCAAACCTCAATTAGGGACAATTAGATATTAAATGTTAAATATAAGTAAATATGAATCATTATAATTATTATGGTAATAAACCACAAACAAATGGGTTTAAATATAATATTTGACATGAGCAAGACACCTTTTGAGAGAACCCAAGCTCAATATGGAGCTCGTCCTCTTCTGCGTAATGCTGAGTAGTGGGATTTTTTTTTGTTTACTATATATCATAATCATAGTCAGCATCGGGTCTGTACACAATCATCAGTTTGTCTGCATGCAAAGTAGTGGCTTCATGGAACGTGTATGTAAACCAGTTCTAAACTCCTATATCATATAAAACCTGCTTTAATACAGGTAATGGTGATTATTTTAGGGCTGATAAACCATGTGACTGCACCTGAAATATGTACATTTTGGAAGGTTTGAGTTTATTAAATACAAAAACACAACACAACACACACACACACAGAGAGAGTAAAGATGTGAGAACATATTCCACTTGTTTATCTCAGCAATCACATCTTCATTAATTTATCAAGAGTTTATACAGTTTTAAACAGAAACCAAATAATCAGAATCAGCTTCATTGCCAGGCATGTTTTCACATGCGAGGAATTTGTTTTAGTGACATAATCTCCACAGTGTAACAGAATGACATATACAGTACTGACAAAATTGTATGTACACATTTAAAGGTGTGAAATGTGCAGTTGAAATCTACATATACAAATATAGACAATTTGTATGTACAAATTTGCAAGTGTGAGAAATGTGCAATTGAAGTATACAATATATACAATTTGTATGTACACGTGCAATTGTGAAATGTGCAATTGAAGTAACAGTAAACATTTGGACAATATGTATGTATGTATGTATGTATGTATGTATGTATGTATGTATGTATGTATGTATGTATGTATGTATGTATGTACAGATGTGCAAGTATGAAATGTGCAAATAAACGCCTCAGGCATAATTTCATTAAGGAATATTTTTATATTATGATTGTAAGCTTCATGTCCACATCACTGCTATTCTGGGCTTGCTTCTTGGATAGCTTTTATTGCCCTCATAGTTTAACCTGAATATAAAATCAGCAAGTCACATAAGCTTTGTCTGTTGTGCTTTGGACTGGTTCCTTAGATTCATTTTCTACCGCTTATCCAAACTTCTCGGGTCATGGGGAGCCTGTGCCTATCTCAGGCGTCAGGCAGGATACACCCTGGACGGAGTGCCAACCCATCACAGGGCACACACACACTCTCATTCACTCACACACACACACACACACACACTACGGACAATTTTCCAGAGATCCCAATCAACCTACCATGCATGTCTTTGGACCAGTGGAGGACACTGGAGTACCCGGAGGAAACCCCCGAGGCACGGGGAGAACATGTAAACGCCACACACACTAGGCGGAGGCGGGAATCGAACCCCCAACCCTGGAGGTGTGAGGCGAACGTGCCAACCACTAAGCCACCGTGCCCCCTCCTTAGATTCATATCAAAGCTTATTTTGGACTAAAGATAAGTTTAACTTGAATTAATGGGCTGATTGTTTACATTTTCCCCATCTTCTTTTGTCTTTGAACTTGTACTACTGGCTTCATTGAACCCAGACCCAAAGCATTGTTGACAAGGTTCTGAGCTCAGTTTTTCTCCATCTCAGTGTTGCTGATGTTGGTGAACGTTTGACATTGGGCCTCATAGTCTCATGGATAAAGTAAAAGATTCCGACAAAATGCAGAAAAACAGTTGCCTGAGGCGTTTATTTGCAAACGACACCAACAGAATATTCATCTGGAAATATAATATTTGCTGGTAACAAATGTTTAGTTTGGAATTTTGTGGAAACAACAGCATGTACAACAGCACCACCAGTGGCCATAAAAATACTCATGAAGCTTACAAGAGCTGATGTTTTTTCTATCTTAAACTGTAGATTCTTGTAATCCCTTCATGACAGTCATGTTATATAATTAAACAAAGCTAATTACCCTCTAGATGAGGGCTGATATATATTTTAATGCACACTGAGCACATCATCAGCAGTGACCGAGCAGACGCATGCAAAATATGTTGTGTACAAGGTGATTTATTTACACTAGCACAAAGAATACAAATTATGGAGAAGACAAATGACTGAATCAAAGTTTTAGTAATAAAGGTCAATAAAGGAATACAACTTTATTGTGTTGTATGTATGGAATTTGAGGGAAAATGTATACACATAATCTGAAACATTTGGATTTTAGTTCTATAATATAGTTCATTCATTAGCAGTGACACATGTTGGGCTCTTATCCAGAGCGACTTGCATTTATCTAATTTATACGACTGAGCAGTTGACGTTTAAAACTTTGCTTAAGAGCCCGGCAGTCTCAGCTTGGTGTGCTTCAAATAGCAGTGCTGGCATTTGAATTTATGTATTTAAGAAATATGCAGCATTTGAAACCGGTATTTTTACCACTGGGTAAACTGCACTCAGTCTGTTCACATATCATCTCAAGGACCTCCAGAGGTCACATGAGCTATGGGAAAGTCACTGACAGGAGACAGCACAGAGAAACAGCTCCAGTTTACTGAGGCATCCATTCACAGTCCGCGTGACATGTGGCCTATATAGGCAAAAATCAGGGGACTGGTTTGGAAATGACACAAGCAGGGGGATAAGTAAATGGGTCAGATATGTGTGTTTGAGCAATGTTCTACTACAAGGTTAAATGATAAATTGTTGAACACTGTGCAGAGTATTAGAGTAATAATGTCAGACTAAAATGCTCACATTCTCACAGCCTTCTAGGGGTCAAAATGTTTAGCAGGCAAAGGTGGAAAAAGTGCATAGAAGTAATATAGAAGTAAATTTCAGAGAATTGCAAACAACAGAAACTAAGTGAATAAAAACAAGTAAAATGGTCCCAAGTTCCTAAATGTAAGAGATTATATAGTATTTTAAAGAGACTAGTTAAAAGACTAGCTGACAAGTTTGGGTAGCAGTACTGACTGAGTATCAATACTTTTTCTAAGACAGTTAGTTTTGGTTAGTTTAATTGTGCCTTTCTGTTCCTCCTATAAGCTGTCTCACTCTCAGCTGGAGGAAACACCCTCTGGCAGCACATGTATCACGTCGATCAGCAGAGATATGTTTGGAGTCCAACACTTGCTTCTGCAGTTGCTGGAAATCTATCACATAAAACCTATATTCATTCTTTCGTTCATTCATTCATTCATTCATTCATTCATTCATTTTCTACCGCGTATCCGAACTACTCGAGTCACGGGGGGCCTGTGCCTATCTCAGGCATCATCGGGCATCAAGGCAGGATACACCCTGGACGGAGTGCCAACCCATCGCAGGGCACACACACACACTCTCATTCATTCACACACTACGGGCAATTTTCCAGAGCTGCCAATCAACCTACCATGCATGTCTTTTGACCGGGGAGGAAACCGGAGTACCCGGAGGAAACTCCCGAGGCACGGGGAGAACATGCAAACTCCACAGACACACAAGGCAGAGGCGGGAATCGAACCCCCAACTCTGGAGGTGTGAGTCAAACGTCCTAACCACTAAGCCACGGTGCCCCACTAGGTAAAACCTATAGTATTATATAAAAATAATTATATGACAGCAGTACACTATGTATTAAACATGTTCGACTGATTAAACATTAATTAACCCAATGTGATGTTAAGCATATTGATTAAAGTATATAAAGAGTTTAGAAGAGATAAACTTCTTTACCCAAGAGTTTTGCCAAACAGGTCTTGGCTGATCAACCACCAACCATGTGTGGCGAAATGTATTTATTTTTTTACTTATTCATTCAATTATGTAATTAATTATTGATTTATTTAATTATTATTATGTGAAAAATAAATGACTAAAATTGTTATAGATAAAGTTTGGCACTTTGGAAAAGATTTGCTAAGGATTTGAAAACATCTATTCAGGAAAAACCACACATTTAGTGCCATTTACTAAAAGGCTGTATATTACTCCATATTACTCTAACAAAAATCTAATCTAATCTCTTACCTTTAGGTATATAGGGTTTAAAAAATTAAATTTCTCTAACTTTGCCTCTAATATTTGCAATTCTCTGCATTTCACTTTAATCTATTTTATTTACGCACTTTATTCTTTATTACTTCTGTGTGTTTTGTGGAACTAAAAGCCGATGCACAGGGTTCTGAGAATATAAAAAAATTAATTATAACCATTATAATCAGTATAATCTGATGCCAAAGAAACTTATCTTGATATCTTTGAAAGCCAGGGTGTGTTGCTTTTAGCTTTAACTATTTCTTTCCCAGTGCAATGTTGGATTGCATTGTTTTATGTATTATCATTTGTAAGTTACTTCTGATCGCCTGAGATAGGCACAGGCTCCCCGTGACCCGAGAAGTTCGGATAAGCGGTAGAAAATGAGTGAGTGAGTGAGAAGTCACTTCTGATAAAAGAAGCTGTGCTACTCCAAAAGGAACTACAGCCTTGGTGTGAAATCCTAAGAGGTGCAATCAGTCATGACAAAAGTAGGCCACGCTGTTCCCACATGCATGCATGTAGAGTAGGCAAGAAGGCCAACAACACATATCAGTATCCATCTGCCTGCAATCCTTGCACAAGGAATTCTTCAGGAATCTGCAGCACCTAAACGATTTAATCTTGCTAAGCCTTAGAGCATTACTTAAATTCTTGCAGGGCTAAGCATGTGCAGGATTAACTCCCGACTAGAACAGTATGGCCTTTCCTGGTAAGGAAAGCAAGTTGTGGCTCACTATAACAAAAGAATGGCAACATATTGCTGAGGATCTCCCCTGCAGCAATGAGGAAAATAACGAGCGATGGAGCAACAATGTTTGGTGAAAAATCTAATTTACACAATTACCTCTTTCACTTAGTGTACCATGTTTGCAGCTATATGGCTGATGTTGTTTATCTCCCCTAAAACCACTCACTCACTTTCACTAACTGTTTGTCAGGGTAGTGGTGGATCTGGATGTTCATATCACTTTCCATTCTGTACTGTTAGTAGATATAATTTGATTGCATATCATATTTTATATTTTTCCATATTATTCTCATGAGCTGCCCAGCAGGGGGCAAAGAGGAAGGCCAAAGAGGAGGTATATGGATGTAATTAATGAGGATATGAAGCTAGTGGGTGCAAGTGTTGAGGATGCAGAAGATAGGGATAGGTGGAGAGAGATGATTCGCTGTGGCGACCCCTGAAGGGAAAAGCTGAAAGAAGAAGAAGATTCTCATGTCTTCATATTTCAATGAATTCTTTTTTTATTATAGTTTCTCATTGGACTACATTCTGTAGCACCTGGACTGCCCAGGGACATACGCCCAGATTCTGTTTGTTGACTTTAGTTCGGCTTTTAATACTATAATTCCGGAAATTCTTCTCTCCAAACTCCTAAGGCTCACTATACCCCCTTCCATCTGTCAGTGGATCACCAGCTTCCTGACAGACAGGAAACAACAGGTGAGACTGGGAGGTGTGACCTCCAGCATTCGGACTATCAGCGCTGGCGCTCCACAGGGATGTGTCCTCTCCCCACTGCTATTCGCCCTCTACACTAATGACTGCACTTCAAGTGACCCAACTGTTAAACTCCTGAAGATTGCAGATGATACTACGCTCATCGGTTTCATCCAAGATCGAGATGAATCTGCATACAGACAGGAGGTAAAGCGGCTGGTGCCATGGTGCAGTCAGAACAGTCTGGAGCTAAACACCCTCAAAACTGTGGAGATGATAGTGGACTTTAGGAAAGACCCCTCAACACTACTCCCCCTCAACACTACTCCCCCTCACAATATCCAACAGCCCGGTGTCATCTGTGGAGGCCTTCAAGTTTCTGGGCTCTATCATTTCCCAAGACCTGAAATGGGAGTGCAACATAAACGTTATCATCAAAAAGCCTCAGAAGAGAATGTACTTTCTATGTCAATTAAGGAAGTACGGTCTGCCACAGGAGCTGTTGATGCTGTTCTACACTGCAGTCATTGAATCTGTCCTGTGCACATCCATCACCACCTGGTTTGGTGCAGAACTTTGCTTACTAAAACTGCCAGACACAGGAACAGTTTCTTTCCCCAGGCAATCACCCTGATCAACAACTCACCATAATTATATTCACTGCTTCTTATCATAAGTACTGCATTATCAGGACTGTCAGTCATCATATCATCTGTATATTACACACTACTGCTGTATATTGTACAAAAAGCATAATAGTTATTTGCACTCCCACACTTTATGTACATTACCGATCAGTCATATTCTATATTAATATTTTATATATTTTATTCATTCTATATTCATATTTTATACTCATTCTGTCTACATTGTATCTCATCGTCTGCATTGTTTTCTTGTATAGTATTATTTATGTCTGTACCTTTGAGAGTCACAAACTGCTAGAACCAAATTCCTTGTGTGTCAACACACCTGACAATAAATCTGATTCTGATTCTGATTCTGATTCTGATTAAATTTAGTTGATAAAGTTTAAGGAAGATCAGGCTGGGTTTTGTCACTACAAGTTGTATAAGGTATATAAACTTACCTTACTGTGTATTGACAAATAAAATATTGAATCCTGACTAACTTAAAGGCTCTCAATGTTTTAAGGCTGAATGGAACAAGAAGGCCACAAGTCATGCAGATGATTTTGCAGCTTCAAAAATTGTCTCTGGAATTCACCAAATCTTTTAAAGAGAGTACACGAGAGATATGAGCATTTATTCAATGTGACACATTCATTATTTGTTGCTGCATTAGCCTCATAGGTCCAGTGCAAAATTACGAATCAAACACTGAACATTAAACATGTCATGGATTGTCAATTACATTTGAAATAAGTGTTCAGAGAATGCTCAGCTTGACGGTTACGACGTGATATACGAGCACCAGTGATTTCCGACGTAAGATGACACAGATAAACACAACAGATTAGAAACACACACGGACTGGACAGAAACGATCCATTTGACATTTTACAAATGACAGATCCTTTTATATGAGGTACATAGAAGCATTGAACATTATCATATTGTCAGTGCTAAAATTTACAACCTTCTAGTCTCTAGTGCAGCACTTTAAATGTGGGTATGTATGTGGGAAGGCATAGTGATGGAGGGACCGGACGAGGAAAAGAGGATGGAATGCTGAAGCCAGCCACCTGCTGTTGGAGAAGCAGATGGGCCTGTAGAGAGCTGCGAATCCTGAGCCACCTGCAGTTAAGTAGAGCCTCAAAACTAGAGCCTCAAACCCTCTAATAACTGTCTGTCCTCTCAAACAGTGTTATTTACATACGGATCAAAATTAGACCTAGGCTAATGACATCAGAATCAGAATCAGCTTTATTGCCAGGCATATTTTTACATGCGAGGAATTTTAGTGCCAGAAGCTCCACAGTGTAACAGACTGACATATACAGTATAGATGAAATCGTATGTACACATTTACAGGTGTGAAATGTGCAGTTGAAATATACATATGAAATCTACATATACAAATATAGACAATTTGTATGTACAAATTTGCAAGTGTGAGAAATTGAAGTATACATTCAGTGCATACAGACTTTCTAGCCACTTTATTAGGAACACCTTTACACCCACTCATTCATGAAATCAGCCATTCAGGTCACGCAAGGTATAAAATAATGTACTCTAGATACAGGTCAAAAGCTTCAGTTAATATTCACATCAAACATCATAATGGTGACAAATCCTTATCTTAGTGACATTGACTGTAGCATAGTTGTTTTGCTACATATTTTTGCGTTGTCTAATCTTATCTGTAAAAGACACGTATGGGTGCAGGGTTTCATTCTAATCACCGCTGAAGCCACACCATTCCAGCTGTTTAATCAGCTGATCGTGGCTTTTAATAGACTCGCGTGTGGCTTTGCTCAAGTGGAATAAAAACACAAGCCTTTTCAGGATAAGAGTGGACATACCTGATGCATTTATTCCCCAATTAGACAGAAAGACCACTATTGATAATGTATTTGCACCAACTATATAATTAAATACACTGGAAAAATGTACCAAAGCATTCGGGAGCTCACGACCAGACCGTGCAACAGTTTCTTTTCACAAGCCGGCAGACTCCTCAACAACTGAACTGAACTGTACTGTACTGAGCACAACACACACACACACACACACACACACACACACACACACACACACACACACACACACACTCGACTGTATGGACTGCACTGATCTGTACCAAATACACACTCAACCAATATACATCCATGTCTACAGCACCTCCCATATCAAACTGTATTACATGCTGATTCTACACATTGTTTCTACTCATTCAGTCAATTGTAGGACTGAAAAGGGGGAAGTTGTGGCCTAATAGTTAGAGAGTTTGACAACCCTAAGGTTGTGGGTTCGAGTCTCAGGCCGGCCTTGACTGAGGTGCCCTTGAGCAAGGCACCAAACCCCCCAACTGCTTCCCTGGGTGCCGCAGAATAAATGGCTGCCCACTGTTCCGGGTGTGTGTTCACGGTGTGTGTGTGTGTGTGTTCACTGCTGTGTGTGTGTGTGTGTGTGCACTTTGGATGGGTTAAATGCAGAGAATGAATTCTGAGTATGGGTCACCATACTTAGCTGTATGTCATGTCATGTCATGTCACGTCATTTTGCTGTTTACCACAATTTAGGATAAGCATAAGAATAAGTGACCCATACTCAGAATTCATTCTCTGCATTTAACCCATCCAAAGTGCACACACACAGCAGTGAACACACACACTGTGAACACACACCCAGAGCAGTGGGCAGCCATTTATGCTGTGGCGCCCGGGGAGCAGTTGGGGGGATTTAGTGCCTTGCTCAAGGGCACCTCAGTCGTGGCCGACACAAGACTTGAACCCACAACCTTTGGGTTACGAGTCAGACTCTCTAACCATTAAGCCACGACTACCCCATATTATTACAATACCTCATATAACTGCTGCTACTATATACAGTATGCACACTGATAAGCGATGCTTTTGTGTTTTGTTTTTTGTGTAATAGCCTGTAATGTTTTCTACTGTTTGTCTGCACTGTCTTTTGTCTTGCACTGTTTGCACCATGTTGCACAGATGCATTTTATGTGGCACTTACCCAAGGTTTTAGCTCTGTGTTGTTCTATGTAGCTCTGTCTTTGTTCTTTGTAGCACCAAGCTCCTGGAGAAACGTTGTCTCATTTCACTGTGTACTGAGTCAGCTATATATGGTTGAAATGACAATAAAAGCTTCTTGACTCGACTCTATTTCTAGAAGATTCTGACTGTAAATCATACTCCGTTCTGTTCCAGTCAATTGGAAACGGTTGTGGTTTTAAAGTGATTTACAACAGACCTTTAGAACCGCCTACATTCACCATCCTGTAGCCTTTAATGCTCAAGTGAATCAAAGAAACTAAGTGACTGGTGTAGAATTAAGACTGTCTGCTATAGGCAGTGTAATTATACTTGGATCCTGTAAGGGGAGCTCTTCAGTTAGAAGTGTGAGGAGGTTATAAGCAGGGCTGTGAACTTTTATTTTGTCTACTCTCAAATCTGATCAGTTTAATTCTGCTTTATGGTTTGTTTTTAACTGAAGAAAGCTTGGCATTGCTGAAGCAGCAGCACTAGTGCAAGACATTGTAATAAGATTCACATGAATTTCTTTGTGTTAGTTGTTTGTTTTTTTCTCTTCTGCTCTCACCCGAGATTTAATAGTTTTAGATATTTAATGGTTTTGTTTTTTTTTGTTCATTTTTTTAATGTCATACATTTCAAGGGATGTGCTGTACCTGTAAAAACCTTTTTAGGAATGTTTTATTCAAATATTAAAATAGCTTTAACAAAATGCAGAGCAAATGAATCCTCTTCATATAAATGATACAGAATGGTACGATTTCATACAACAATTTAAGATGGTTTAGGTATTAAATGGCAGTTTAGAAAAAAGTGTACAGGTTAGGAAAAATCCAGGGAGATACTTAGGAGCTGAAAATGTAACTGCATACAAAAAATTGATTTTATTGCAGTTTTTTACACATACATTACAAATATATCTATTTTTTAAATTGCACACAGTTCCCATGTTACACCAGTTCTGGTTTGGCTTAATGGTAAATTAGTCTAAAAAAAAAAAAAAAGGTTTCATGCTGTTCACATTTTAGAAAGAGAATAAATAAAGTCAGTTGGTTTGTGTAGAATGACGACAAACTGAAGAACTGAATTTCACTTAGATCTGAGATCATGATTCTGACTTATCTAGCTGCAGTCTGTTTGTGAGGCACTGCAGATATCCCATGATGCACCTGTTAGCACCACTGGAACCCTGCAATAAACTAATCTGTAACCAGTGTACATTTATCCAAGTGATCATAGACTGATTTACACTGCTAATGCACATCAGACTACAGCGACAGGACAGAATTACAGATAAACCACCATGAACACAGAGTTGTTTGTAAAACAATGTGAGCATCTTTCAGTTAGATTAGTCCTGGAAGGACGAGGTCACAAGGTAGGTTTAATAAGCATCATGAGACCAGCTAAGTGAATGAGGAGCAGCTCTCATGTGAGCTTATATCACTGGTGCATAAACACATTCAGAATGAGAATATATATAAGGAACAGTGTGTGATGGCTCATGGGATTGACTGGACATGGAGAGCATGGCGGAATTTAAGAAAAAAAACAACAACACAGCAGTTCAGTAAAGACAGATATTCAGCCACTGTTCCTGTAACAGGCTCTGGATCCACCATGACCCTGACCAGGATAAAGCTCGTACAAGAGACTTTATACTACGAGAGAAATTAATCAGTATAAACATTCAGGGAAAACATTATAGGAAGTCAATACCTGTACAGTACTGTAGCCTTACCTGTAGGTTTGTGGATAAATACTGGTCTGAGTGTAAACACTGACATGGACAGTATTAACCTGAAACAGGAAGTAAACTATCCTTTTTTTCTGTCTTACAACTTAGTGTATAACATCACTTTATTGAAGACATTATTAATATCAATATGGAACGTCACACACAGATCTCAAATCTTAGGTTTATTCTGGCCAGAAGCAGCTCCACCTACTGGACAGATGGAGAGTGGCAAGAAACAGTAGCTGAGAATAGTCTGTAATAAATTATAAAATGCCTGTAAAATCACTAATGATTAACTAACTGCTATGAGGAGTCATCATGACCAAACTGTGAAGCACCGTTACTCAGCAGCACTGGCTGAGATGTTGCTGCCGTACTGTAAGGCACTGTGTCCTGGGCGAGCATCTTCCTGGTGGCACTGAGCAAGCGTGAGTAGTTCTCTGGGTTGTACTGGGACGACGGATGGTGGTAACGGAGCAGTGGGAGGTCGTCTCTCTCTTTCTTGGAGAGGAAGAGCGGAGGCCGGCGCAGACCCTCTCCGTCTCTTAGAGAGTCTGCCAGGGCCTTGCGTTTGCTCTCGGGCAGCAGCATGATACAAAGCACAGACAGCACGGCAAAAGTGGTAAACACCACGTGGTGCAGGAAATAGCCGCCGTTGTTCTGCAGCTCCATCAGTGATGAGGCAGCTGTGCCTATGCTGCCGGCAGCCATCACCAGTCCCAGAGTGCCACCCCTGAGACAAACAGCAAAAAAGTCATGATTAACACAGTCTGGAACTTTCTAATGTGTTGACTCTACCAATAATAACGTCTTACCGAATGACAGTAGGCATGACTTCACTGGCGAAGAACACACTGAGCAAGGCCAGAGCCTGAGACGAGAGAAGCCCCACGACCGACAGCACCAACACCAGACCTCCACGCAGGACTGACAGCACACAAGCAAAGTCTGTCATTATGTATTTTTATATATTTATGTCCTACCTATGTACATAATTCATTTTTGAATACTGAACTATTAAAAATACTGTTCTAAAATATTTTTTACGATCAACACCTCAAAATGTTAACAGAAGTGATGCAGTCATATACTGTATATTTCTTTTACTTTTTTTCTTGTGCTAATTAACCTTAAAACTTAAAGTGTTGAATTAATTGAAAAATTACATTATTCCAAATAATACTGTATTTCTTTTAAGATAATGTGAACAAATGCATCATTGGGAACATTGGGCACGATGCAGGAATATACCATGGATGGGATGTCAGGCCCTTGAAGGAGACAGTGTGCACGTGCATATTTAGGATATCAAAGAAGCGGAAGGAAACTAGAAAACCTGGAAAACCCAGAGGAAACCCATATGGACACAAGGGGAGAATAAGAGGAACTTTTTAATAAGAGGAATTGGACTTTTAATATTCTCATATATTTAATCTAGAAAATGTAAATTATTTTCTAACTCTGTTAAGTGACCAGATAATTTCTAATGTAATTCCTCCTGGTGGTCCAGCAGCAGGATCCTGTGCTCCCGTTGCTGCGTTCAGCTAACTCTCAACATTGTGACCCTGAACAGGGAGCCATTTCGAATGTAATTGTAGTCAGACAAGTGTAAAGGTACTGTACATAATAATGCTGATTACATTGTGTGAGGGCCAGTAACACCAGCGATGACAGGCCTGTGAGGATAGCAGTTAGCAGCAAAATTCCTCTCCGGCCCAAACGGTCAACAGACACGCACAGGAAGCCGCACGCCACGGCTCCCATCAGAACACGCAGGAAATAGCTAAAGTAGAAGTGGGGGGAGTAAATGTGGAGGTTCCTGGTGAAACAGTACTGGATCCCTGTGCCCAAGAAACTGCAAAGCAGATAGAGTTCATTGCACAGACTAAATCACACAATCACATGGAAAAGATACCAGAGTATATCAACAAAAGCATACACAGAAAAATTATATTTTTTCTCTATCAGTCAAATATTAATCTTGTATTATATTAAACTTTTTACAATTTTTAAATGTTTGTATTATGTTAATGTTCTGTAAAGCTGCTTTGAGACAATGTCCATTGTTAAATATACAAATAAAATTGAACTGAATTGAATATAAGGTTATTATAGTAACATAAAAGATATTTAATATTGTTCCAGCTTTAGCCTGATTTAAATGTGCTGTAAGTGGAGACTAAGTAAACTGTAGGTTATAAGGTGTAAACATGTAAACACACAGAGGTGTATAAGTGTCACTCACAAGGTAAAGGCAAGGATGAGACAGTTCCTCCAGATAACTCTGGTGTGACGGAGTTCAAATATGTGGTGGTACTCGGGCTGGGGGTCTTCTGGGAAAGCCACATCTATCTCTGTAGTGGGAGACGAGCACAATACACATAACCACAGCTTCAGGCTGAGCCACACTGCACCCAAATACATGATCCTTCACTCCTGCCTTCATTTAGACTAATTTATTTATTCGTTTGTTTGTTTGTTTTATAGGGTTTAACAGTTGCCAACACAACTTTAGTAAGAAATAATAAGAATTATAGATATATTCTATATAAAATAAAATGAAAAGAAAAGAAATAATACGAAGAAGAGAAAAAAAAAAGAAATCCGTGTCAGCTTACATTTATGTGTGTCGGCCCCATATTTTCCCAAATACATTAGGAGAACCTTTTAAAGACAGTCTAAACTTTTCTAGTTTAATAAAAATAAAATTCTATCTCAAATCCATTGAGAAAGAGTTGATCGGTATTTGTTTTCTAGCAAGTAGAATTTGTAAAGGACATTGCATCGTTTTTAAGTGTAGAAATGGAAGGCAATGAATGAAAGACCTTACTTTGTTTAATAGGATTTATTAAGCCTCTTACTATTAAGACTGAAATTAATTATTATTAACATACACACACACACACACACACACACACACACACACACACACACACACACACACACACACACACAAAAATATCCCCTTTTTATCCACTGTGAAATATGGCCACTGTCTAAGTTATCCATTACAGCCTTGCACAGTTACATCACAGTAGTATTAGCTACATAGTAAGATCTTTTTTAAGATCATATTAAAAAAGACGAATCAGTAATTGCGACACCTAGTGTTCAAACTAATAAATTCATGTTTAAATTCGTATTCGTATTTTTATATCGCTTTTAACAATTCACATGGTCTCAAAGCAGCTTTGCAGAAGCATAGAAACATTTTAAAGTTAACATGAAATGAGTTTAGAGCAGTATGAGTATTAGATCAGTTAATATACAGACACAGAAAATCTATAACTGTGGCCAGAACTGTGGATCATACTGATCATAATTCTGGTAAATGTAGCTTATCATGAGCTTTGTGTGCATTGACAGAGCAAACAAAATACACACTTTCATAGAAGCGTCCATGTTTTTTCCCCACTCTGCTCATCGCACATGCGTGAGGTGAGAAATGAATGTACTGCAACTTGCAAAAAACTATTTATAATGAATCACAAACACAGCATTAATGTACATATACTTCTCTACACATGCATTTAGTTTACTTAACAACAAGAAGCTCAGGATGAGAAAACATGGCTTTCACATGATAGATTAATCACGTCTGTGTCTCATGAGGAGGAGTTAGATCAGGTGTGTAAAAGCAAAGGTGCTTCCAGGAGTGATGCAGCAATGCATATACCTGTCAGAAGAGTCTCTGCTGGGTAGATCTCATCTCTTCGACTCACTCTGTTACGGCTGGTGAACATCTGTAGGCATGTCTTGGCCTGAGGAATCTGAGATGTGGCCAGAAGCCAGCGAGGAGACTCGGGAAACACAGAGGGCCAGCTGTTCAAACAGACAAACATGCTATTCATTCACCACACACACTCCACAAATGTCATCCACAAGTCAACAGATACACACTTACACACTCACACACACATACAGTACACCCACTCACACACATATACTTGCTTGAACTCACACAAACTCTCTCTCTCATTCGCACTCACTAGCACTTGCACTAGCACTCGCACACATGCATGCACTCACACTCACGCACTCACACACCCATTTATAAACTCGCCCTGACATTCATAAACACGTACTGACACTCACTTGCACTGACACTCACTCACTCGCACTGACACTCACTCATGCGCACGGACACTCACTCATACGCACTGACACTCACTCATACGCACTGACACTCACTCATACGCACTGACACTCACTCATACGCACTGACACTCACTCATACGCACTGACACTCACTCATGCGCACGGACACTCACTCATACGCACGGACACTCACTCATACGCACTGACACTCACTCATACGCACTGACACTCACTCATGCGCACGGACACTCACTCATACGCACTGACACTCACTCATACGCACTGACACTCACTCATGTGCACGGACACTCACTCATGTGCACGGACACTCACTCATACGCACTGACACTCACTCACTCGCACTGACACTCGCACTCACTCGCACTGACACTCACTCACTCACTCGCACTGACACTCACTCACTCACTCACTCGCACTGACACTCACTCACTCGCACTGACACTCACTCACTCGCACTGACACTCACTCACTCGCACTGACACTCACTCACTCACTCGCACTGACACTCACTCACTCACACGCACTGACACTCACTCACTCATACGCACTGACACTCACTCACTCACACGCACTGACACTCACTCACTCACACGCACTGACACTCACTCACTCGCACTGACACTCACTCACTCGCACTGACACTCACTCACTCGCACTGACACTCACTCACTCGCACTGACACTCACTCACTCACACGCACTGACACTCACTCACTCGCACTGACACTCACTCACTCGCACTGACACTCACTCACTCGCACTGACACTCACTCACTCACACGCACTGACACTCACTCACTCACTCGCACTGACACTCACTCACTCACTCGCACTGACACTCACTCACTCACTCACTCGCACTGACGCTCGCTCACTCACTCGCACTGACGCTCGCTCACTCGCACTGACACTCACTCACACGCACTGACACTCACTCACTCACTCGCACTGACACTCACTCACTCACTCACTCGCACTGACACTCACTCACACGCACTGACACTCACTCACACGCACTGACACTCACTCACACGCACTGACACTCACTCACACGCACTGACACTCACTCACACGCACTGACACTCACTCACTCGCACTGACACTCACTCACTCGCACTGACACTCACTCACTCGCACTGACACTCACTCACTCGCACTGACACTCACTCACTCGCACTGACACTCACTCACTCGCACTGACACTCACTCACACACTCACACGTGTGTATGTGTGTGTGTGTTGGCAGTAAAAATGGCTGACTCACCACCAGTAGGAGAGCAGCAGCAGTAGAGGCACCGTAGCCACAGCCTGCAGCACAGTCCAGTCACCACACAGCAAAGCCAGGCCTGGGAGCATAAGCTCAGCAAACACAGAGAAGAAACCACTCACCATGGACACCATGAGCCTGTGAGGGGGATCACACACCTCCAGACCTGCAATACAGAAAATGATTACAAAGACAGTTATTCTTTTCCAAAATAGTAATTTATTTGTCCTTTTACTGTTCTAGGTGCATAATGGGTATTAGACAACACTCATACATGCATAATTTCGAATGCACCTTAGAAAGACCAACATTTAAGTCAAGATTGAGTTAATTCATTAAATTAGACATTAGACTTTATGGGATGAATTTATGAGAAATAAAACCCAATGCACGTGAATCTGTTTACATTAGCAAAGTTAAATCACAGATAATCTATAGAATTAAATAAAAATGAATTTATAGAGAATTTTAGTGAATTTGGAGCAGTTTGCATTATGCATTTAAATTTTTGTTGCAAGAGATTTGCTTCATGACAAAAACCAAAACTTGTTGGACAAATTCCTCTCAACAGTTTCAGGTATATCAAATACAACATGTAAAGTTTTTGCTGTCTGGCTTTGCAGTTCTTTCCATAACCAACTGCTACACACGCAGTGTTGTGGACACTGAAATATACTGGCATGAACATTTCAACGAGCTAAACATTTTTCACATATTTCACATAAAAATCTCTCTAACAGAATTTGCCAGTTGTTGGCTCGCAGTCCTTCGTGAATGTGTGCAAAATGGTGTGAAATTCCTCAATGACTCGAGCTGCAGACTTTATGTTTGCCTCGTCCTCTAACGAGGATTCAGGAAAGCAACATCGCTCCCTCCCAGTGCCTTCCATCCGACTATTGTTCTGGAAACCATATTACATCTCATATTTTTCATTTGAACTGAATTTTACTCTATGACCTCAGAGGAATTTGGCCTTACTGTGTGTGTGTTATGTTTTAAGATTCCTGCTCCTTGTTCCACCCTGTACCTCCATCTCCTACGCATTTCAGAGCTCCCACCATTCACACAGCTGACACAGTGAGCTCCCTGGATTGTACCGCATTACACAGTGTTCTCTCAACTTTTCCTTGAGTTAAAGCAGAAATACATTCCTGTATATAATCACAGGAAGACCAAATGAGAAAAACATGGCTTGCTATAGTGGCCTTTTTCCAGAGGAAGTCTTTGGCATAGCTTTTAGCTTGCAATCATATTTACTCCAAATACAGAAGCTGACTGTGTCTCAGACAGACTACTAACGTGGATCCTGGGAACTTTGACTGTATGGATCATATAACAACAAGACAAGCATGAAAACTGGTAGCAGCACAAGCTATAGATAAAAAAAAAATCTATTAATAAACTGACCTGAAGACACTATTCCAGTGTTCACACTAGCAAGTGGAAAAGTGAAAGGAAACCAGTTATTTTCTTCATGACACCGAAATCGAGAAGCCACATGGCGGTAGCGCAACATGAAACATTTTTCAGTTAAGATCTGCTATGATTGATCAACATTAGTGATGAGCAGGTTATCACATATATCCCTAATCTTCTACTCCAGTTCTTACCTGTGTTTAAATTTGTTTTCTGGAATTTAAGACAGTATAAAGATATGCATTTTAATAATGGAGCACAGTGATGGCTAATTACTGAGTAAATTGCTAAACTTTATACATTTTGTTGACTATTATGTTATGTAATCAGAGAGACAGTACTGAGAGCCTCAACTGCTTAGCTCTGTGCTTATACTTTACCTTCATTTAAGTAGATACTGTATGTAAAAGAGGTATGAAAAGGGTTAAGAAAATATTAATCACAAAATGAAAAGTGCCAATTAAAAGTGCCTTATACTATAAAAATATAAGGAATAATAATAATAATATTATAATAATAATAATAATAATAACAATAATTATTATTGTTATTATTGTTATTATTATTATTGTTATTATTTTAATAATAACAACAATAATAATAACAATAATAATTATTGTTATTATTATTGTTGTTTTAATAATAATAACAATAATAATAATAATAATTATTATTATTATTATTGCAATTAAAACAACAACAATAATAATAATGTGAATTATTATTATTATTAAAACAATAATATTACTACTAATAAGAACAATTATCGTAGTAGTAATGATAGTAATAATAAAAACAAGAAAATATTATTATTATTATTATTATTATTATTATTAATAATAATAATAATAATAATAATAATAATAATAATAATAATAATAATAATAATAATAATAAAATAAAGGGTGAGAGTTCAGAAGAGAAGAGCAATGACTTGTAACTACTGGTCATTAGTTCTTTACTCATACAGTTCACTTTATAATCTAGATCAATGCTTCCCATGTACATCTAACATAAAAAACTAACCAGTGAGCAAAAGAGGTTGATGCAGAAAAGGCTTTTATTCTTGTTCTTCATCTATTAAGAGACTGACACACAAATGTACTTTAAGCCATCCATCTCTGGAAAATGACCACCACAGGACCACTGCTGAGCAGATTGTTCATCTATTGTAGGTGGATCATTCAGCATGGGGATGACACTGACGTGTGTGTTCGTGTGTGTGTGTGTGTGTGTGTGTGTGTGTGTGTGTGTGTGTGTGTGTGTGTGTGTGTGTGTGTAAAATTTGTGATGGTCAGATTTGTGTGGTCTTTAAAATTGTAGTAGTGTTGCACACAATGTACACCTTAATCACTGTCCTTTCTGTGACAAATAGCATACCTAATAATCTCAATCTCTCCCTCTCACTCTGTCCCCCTCTCTCTGTCCCTCTCTGTCCCTCTTTCTCAGTCCCTCTCTCTCTCCATCTCTGTCTCTCTCTTTTCCTCTCTCTGTCCCTCTCTCTCTGTCCCCCTCTTTGTCCCGCTCTCTCTCTCTCTCTCTCTCTGTCTCTTTCTCTCGCCTGAACCGTCCTGATGCCCTATTGTTGGTTGGAATCCTATCACTTGGAGGTTGCTCACCGATGATGATGAGCCACACGGACAGTCCGCTTTATAAGCAGGATCGATGCATTGTACATCTAACAAAAAAAAACTAACTGGTGTGCAAACAAGGTTGATGCAGAAAAGTGCTGCACGGCTTAAATGTCGGAATCTTTATACAGGCAAAGATGATAGGAAGAAAGAGTGACTAAAATTCCTCTTGTTGATCCATAATGCAACTCTGCAATGCTACCGTTTTACTTTATATTTTCATGCTGATAGCACAAACAAACAGTCTTCCAGTATAACATGCAGCCAGACAGGATGTGGTAGATAAACAGGAACTTCTTATTCTGCACAAACATCCTGCTACCTGATTACATAAGTTCTAATGTTCTTCAAAAAGCAAACATCTCTTTACTACATGCCATAATAATCTATATTAGGAACACTGATTTCACTAGGGGAATACATTTTTGACCTGTGTGTGTGTGTGTGTGTGTGTGTGTGTGTGTGTGTGTGTGTGTGTGTGTGTGTGTGTGTGTGTGTGTGTGTGTGTGTGTGTAACTCACGGGCGATATAAGAGGAGAGGAAGACACCAGCGAGTGCAGTGCCTTGGCCTAGACGGAGGAGCTGAAATACCTCGGAGCTGTTGGAGAAACACACTGCAACTCCAAGCAGGCCTGAGAAAGACACGGAGATCAACAGAGACCGACGCCGACCTAACCTACACACACACACACACACACACACACACACACACCATCAGGCCAATCCGAATTTCGCTGTATCTACAGATTACATGAATCCAACAAAAAAATATGTCAAGTTTTCAATTTCATATGTTGGCATTTTTCATTAAAATAAAAATAAAAAGCATGTGTTGAAGAAAAAAGAAATCCGTAAATAATTAATGATTAATTTAACAATCAATCAACAGAATATGAATTAATACATCATTATTAATAAATTCTGAGAATCTTGAATAATATGGATGGTTGTAAAACTTTAATACTTAAAATATTAACGCTATAACACAAATAATAACACAAAAATAATGAAATGATCACATTATGAAAAAAAAATGTATTGACAAAAGTAAAGAAAATTGTAATATACTTTATAATTGTATAATTGATGGAGATCTAATTATTCTGATCTAAATTCTAATCTATAAAAGCAGAGAGGATTTTATTTATTATAGTGTTTAATTAGAAACACTTGACCTCCCGGTTCAGTTGCCTAAAGCACCACCACTCCAGAACGCTCACCAGTCACACAGAGTGCCGAGCAGCACGTAGCCGAGGATCCAGCCGGTCATGAAGCAGACGTGCTGCAGAGGAATCTTCCAGTAGTCCTTGCAAACCAAGTTCCACTGTGGACACCAGAAACAAGGGATAACTTAGATAAGGTATCTTAAGTGATACTGAAAAAACTGTTCACAAGCAGCAGTGATTTGTTTACCTGCTAGAGTTCGCATTCTCAAACAGGATGTAAAATAAATGACACTGACACACATTGTTAGAACTGCAGAGTCAGTAACAGGGTTACAGCGAGGTCAAATGATTGCGTTGACCTTTCATCTCATGTGTTGTTGCTGTTGGAAACCACTAAGGTCTGTTTTCGTGTCCTTATTGACATGTCCCTCCTTTTCCCTGTCTGAGAATCCCATCACCACCTTAAGTTCTACTCGATCAGCTCAAGTTTAATTTCTTGACACCATTTTTAATAGTTCACTGGTACCACAGTTCTGTTGGTGGAATGAGAATAGGACATTTTCAATCATAATAAACAAATAAATGAGTTTGTGGCCGCAAGTGTGTTGGCTTTTAATGTGAAACGTCAGTTTTTTCCTCTGTTTATAACCTTACACATAATTGTAGTATTTTAAAGGCTTATAAACAAGCACAGTGTGTATAGACACGGGGCAGTGTGTATAGTGTATAGACACGGGGCAGTGTGTATAGTGTATAGACAGTAAAAGGGGATGCGGTAGCTCAGTGGTTAAGGTGTTTGGCTACTGATCGGAAGGTCATGGGTTCGAACCCCAGGTCCACCAAGCTACCACTGCTGGGCCCCTGAGCAAGGCCCTTAACCCTCAGTTGCTCAGTTGTAAGTCACTCTGGATAAGGGTGTCTGCTAAATGCCGTAAATGTAAATGTAAATGTAAAACAGTAGTGGCTCAAGCCCCGGCACTGCCAAGCTGCCTTTGTTGGGCCCTTGAGTAAGGGGTGCTGTATCATAGCCACCCCTGTGCTTAAACCCCGACCTACTCAGTTTCTTTTCATGTAAATACTGAAGAAATGACACTTTGCTCCAATGTAAAGTAGTGAGTGTACAGCTTTTATAACAGTGTAAATTTGCTGTCCCGTCAAAATAACTCAACACACAGCCATTACACTCCTAAGTGAAAATGACCAAATTGGGTTTAATTAGCCATTTTCTCTCCTCAGTGTTGTGACACCGTTAGTGTTATAAGGTCTCAGGTGTGAATGGGGCACAGCTGTGTTAAATTTGGTGTTAATGCTCTCACTCTCTCATACTGGTCACCAGAGGTTCAACATGGCACCTCACGGCAAAGATCTCTCTCAGGATCTGAAGAAAAGAACTGTTGCTATATAATAAGATGGTGTAGGCTATAAGAAGATTGCCAAGACCCAGAAACTGAGCTGCAGCATGTTGGCCAAGACCTAACAGGACTGGTTCCACTCAGAACAGAACACAACTCAGAAGCTGAGTGCACGCGGTCAGCGTCATATCCAGAGTTTGTGTTTGGGAAATAGACGTATGAATGCTGCCACCACTGCTGCAGAGGTTGAAGGGGTGGGGTGTCAGACTGTCAGTGCTCTGACCATACGCCACACACTGCATCAAACTGTCGTCCCAGAAGGAAGCCTCTTCTAAAGATGATGCACAAGAAAGCCTGCAAACAGTTTGCTGGAGACAAGCAGAGTAAGACCATGGATTACTGGAACCATGTCCTGTGGTTTGATGAGACCAAGATAAACGTACTTAGTTCAGATGGTATCAAGCCAAGCGTGTGTGGTGGCAATCAGTTGAGGAGCACAAAGACAAATGTATCTTGCCTAAAGTAAAGCATGTTGGTGTGAGTGTCATGGTCTGGGGCTGCATGAATGTTGCCGTCACTGGGGAGATACAGTTCATTAAGGGAACCCTGAATGCCAACATGTACTGTGACATACTGAAGCAGAGCATGATCCCCTCCCTTCGGTGACTGGGCCACAGGGCAGTATTCCAACATGATAACAACCCCAAACACACATCCAAGAAGATCACTGCCTTGCTAAAGAAGCTGAGGGTAAAGGTGATGGACTGGCCAAGAGGTCTCCAGACCTAAACCCTATTGAGCATCTTTGGGGCATCCTCAAACCGAAGGTGGAGGAGCACTAGGTCTCTCCTCCTCATCCACCAGCTTCATGATGTCATCATCATGACATCATCAACCTGTGACGCTCTGGTGAACTCCATGCACAAGAGGGTTAAGGCAGTGCTGTAGAATAATGGCGGCCACACAAAATATTGACACTTTAGCCCAATTTGGACATTTTCACTTAGGGGTTTACTCACTTTTGTGGCCAGTGGTTTAGACATTAATGGCTGTGTGTTGAGTTATTTTGAGGGGACAGCAAATTTACACTATTATACAAGCTGTACACTCACTACTTTACATTAGAGCACGGTGTTGTTTCTTCAGTGAAAAGATATAATAAAATATTTACAAAAATGTAAGGGACTTCTGTGAGATACTGTATATGTGGCGATAATAAAGGCTTCCATGCCCATTCATTCATTAATTCATTTCACATGGGGAATCTCAGAAAGCAGAAAAGGAGCTATTATTTACCTTGAATATAAAAAGATTTGTGTGAGCTCTTAACCACTCTACTATGGAATATGAGATGAGCATGGGCAACACCAAGTCCAAGTGAACCTGAAGCATAAAGCCAAAAATCAGGGCAAAGCTTTCTCAGAATACACTGGAAGTGAATGCTGGAACCAGCTGCTGCTGCCACCTCCCATTAACCTGAGGTTACATCAGCTAATTTATATAGCACAGTATGTACTGCATTCTAGAGGGAAAAAATAACTAAAATTTACATTTTCATCTTTCTCTTTTGTGACTCAAAATTCACCCACTTCAACATCACACAATTTATTTTTTTATTTTTTTATGCCACACATTTAAAACATACACAAGTTTTTTCTGAAGCCAAATAAATCCAGATAAGGCTACTGTGCTCCAATTGGTAAAGTATATAAAGTATAATAAAGTCAAATTTCCCATCAATAATGAGAGAAATACTTTTAACACTTTTAACAACAGACATTCAGACAATGTCAAAACGCAGCTTAACAGAAATCTGGATGTACTACAGTACCTAAGTAAGATTATACACTGAACAAAGTGTGAGATATGTGTATCGACACTTTAGTATCCATGTGGGACCATCTTTATTTTCCAGTAGAGTCTTATAACCATCAACATTGGAGTAACATTATATTATCTTTAGAAGAACAAAAAATTCAATCCATGTACACTGGTGTCTGCATTTCAGAAACTTTCTGTCATGATAACATGATGCTGTAGTGTGCTATGGAAAATGTAGTGTCTCTACAGCAGTTTCAACCGATGTGCAGCTGCACGTTTCTCTTCTTCTTCCTGCTCTGCTCTGTTCCCTGCACGTTGGAAACACTGACAAACACCTGAGACGTCAGACAGAGGGAAACACTGCCATGGAGTCAAGGATTCGGGATGAAGTGCACACAAAGCTGGGTGCTTCCTGTTGGCGTGACAGAGATTTCCTCACCCAGTCGAGTAGCCACTGCTGCTTTCTTCAAAGACACAATACTCTCCAATACTGACTGGAAGACTGACGGAATCATCCTTTATCAGCCAGTTATCTGTGTAACTTTTTTACTCTGTCTGTAACAATAGTGTCAAAGCATTTTACTAATCACTATGACATCACATGTCTCACAGTGTCTGAGAAAAGTGTTGAAATGTGTTATAGTAGCAAACAGCTTATGACCAAAGCTTACGCTTGCTTCGGCGGATAATCTCGCATCCATGCTGTAGAAGTTGGACCTGACGAGACTTTACGGTGTCAGCCAGATGTTGTCTCAGAGAGTTTAGGGATCTAAATGTATTATTTATATTTACAAAAATGTACCATTGCTTAAATTGCTGAATTAAAATTGCTACTAAATAATCTATCTATCTATCTATCTATCTATCTATCTGTCTGTCTGTCTGTCTGTCTGTCTGTAAAGCTGTTTTGTGATGATTTCTAAGGGTCTGGTGTGTTAAACGTTAGCACTTGAAGTTTCCTGGGATGGTAAATGTAGTGTTCCATATGCTAACAAATGATAATTATTTACAAGACCTTGTGCGGACTATTAATCTGATCATTCTCATTAAAACTACATTGATATACATGCACGGTGCACTTTAACCCATGTATTTTTGTAGTTATACAATCATTCAGTCATGTGGCAAAGGTCAAGAGCTTCAGTAATTGTTGACATGGAACAGCCATGAGAGAAACTGCTGATCTCTTGAGATTTTCACCAACAAGATAATCTTTAGAAAAAACACCTAGTGAGCTGAAGGTGTGCATGCTGAAACACATTACTGATGTGAGGGATCAGTGTAAATTGACCAGACTGGTTTGAACTGAGAGGAAGTCTGTAATTACTCAAGTAATCACTCTATCGTGGTGAGCGTAAAAGCATCTCAGGAAACACAACACATCAAACCGTGATGTTGATGAGCTACAGCAGCAGAAGACCACATCAGGTTCCTCTCTTGTAAGCCAAGAACAAAAATCTGATGCTAGCATGAGCACAGACTTACAGAAACTGGAGACTAGAAAAAGCCCTTGTAATTGATGTTCCTAATGGTGTGTGTGTGTGTGTGTGTGTGTGTGTGTGTGTGTGTGTGTGTGTGTGTGTGTGTGTGTGTGTGTGAGTTCACTTTCAAGTCAAGAACCATGGATCAAATTTGCTGAGAACAATTTGCAAAGACTGGATTATTGTGCCAACAAAACTCCGAAAAAATAATGTCACATTTAGTGAAATATAACGATTTAGCTGTAATGTGAATATTTGAACGGTTGAAGTTTTCACCCCCATTTTAATACTAAGACTATCCAAAAATCCCCAGTTTGCTGGGTGTTAACTCAGAGGCCTCACTTGAAGAACTATAGTTCTCTGACATTTTGCATACTTTTGGACAAACAGTAAGACTCTGGGTGCAGAAAGTAGTCACCAAACAGGTGAGTTACTGTAGCTGCCTGTGGCTGTGTCTCAAACCACACACGTGTGTAACTTGGCATGAGCTGATAGAAGGTCAACACTGCTCACATTCTGTTGTATATACCAAGAATGGTGACATATTATTTAACCCTTTTATCCAGAAATTTTTTTCATATATGAAAAGGATTCTGTGAATATATAATGTAGTAAAATGTAAATGGATTAAAACTTTTTTTTGTTGATATTTATTTTTTTTATGTAGAAAGTTAGTAAAGAAGAAGGACAGATGGTCTTGAAAGCTACAGATGTTATATATAATTAGCAGTAATGATCTCAAGAGAATTGAGGTGATTTATACCTTACATATTAAAACACAGGTCTTGAATTGACTGTCTGTAAGGTGGATTATTATTATTATTATTATTAGTAGTAGTAGTAGTAATAGTGTATTCATTAAAAAAGCAGTAGTATGAATTAACTATTAATTAAATTAATCAGAATTGAAGGTGTTTGTGAAGCCCAGCACCCTGGACTTATTGTAGGCAGTATGATTGTGTTTACATCGTGACTGACACATCAATCACATCCCAAACAAAACAAGCATTGTGACACATAAGCAAGTTTCTAAGACTTCTAAGTTTTAACACTTTTTATGGCCACAATTAAACGCATTATAATAGTACATATATTACTGGTTATTTGTACAAGTAATAATGAAATTACATTTATTGCAATTATTACATTTCAAGGTTTTTTTTAGTTTACGACACTGTGTACATTTACAGGTAGGCTGTTAAGTAGATGATATTTTAGGGTCATTATAAGTGCAAACCCCATTAATAGGGGGTTCAGTAAACCCCATTATTTAGGGGTTAAGTAAACCCCGTTATTTGGGGTTAAGTAAACCCCATTATTAGGGGTTAAGTAAACCCCATTATTAGGGGTTAAGTAAACCCCATTATTAGGGGTTCAATAAACACCATTATTAGGGGTTCAATAAACACCATTATTAGGGTTCAGTAAACACCATTTTTAGGGGTTCAATAAACACCATTTTTAGGGGTTCAATAAACACCATTATTAGGATTTAGTAAACACCATTTTTAGGGGTTCAGTAAACACCATTATTAGGGGTTCAATAAAAAAACATTAGGGTTCAGTAAACACCATTATTAGGGGTTTTAGACAGCAGTCATATTAGGATTGGCAACAAACAGAAAAATTGCGAAGGACAATTGTAAGTAATTTTTAAAAACAAATAATTAAGAAAGATCCTGATAAGAAAAAGCCTGACCTCAGTGACGAAGTTGTTCTGGAGTCCTGCGGCTTCCCCGTACATCCATCCCCTGGTACAGGGCACCAGCTCCCTGCGCTCCAGCTCAGAGGAGTTAGTCCAGTTCCTCGGGTACTTGTAAAGCTCACAGTGGCTCAGTCCGGAGCCGTTCAGCCACGGCACGGTGAACCTGATGAACGCCTGTGTGGAGATGTTTCTGATGGGGAAGTCTTCGGGCAGTAAGTGCGGGTCCGCTCGGCAGTGGTACGACTCCGGTGCGAGCGTGAAGAAAATGTCACAGAAAAGATTCAAAGCCACGGCGAAGTTCGGGAACCAGCTAAAAACCACAACGAGACGGTTGTAGCGTCCGTATCCTCCAGTGTAGGGGTAAATTTTGCTTTCAAACTCCATCGTTTTAGAACAACCGGCGTGTATCATGTCACTGAAAACCTGGTCACCCGGTGCGGTGTTTTTAGTGAAAAACGAGTCGCTCATGGAAGAGTCGATTCCTTAGAACGCCAATTGATTCACATTTTAACGAATCGATTCGCAGCGCAAAAGACTCCAAACATTATAATATTTAGCTAAAGTTCTTACCTTTTTAGGTTGTGAATGTGTAAAAAACTGAATCCATAACCATGCTAATGTTTATCAGCTTTCTGTATTAGAGCTCATTATAATTAGAGCTGCCTGTGTGTAATTTAGATAAATACAAACCATGATTTTCTTTCACTTAGGGTTTTGTCATAGAGCTTGAATCAAACTTGTGACTTTTTAGTCTTACGAGACCGAGAATATAAGTCACAAAACCACGTCATTGTTACCAAGAGATGGAATTATCAAAGCAAAACTCTATACCTTAAATAAACTCTCAAGTGGTCACACACAGTTGAACCCATACAGTCTACACAGAATTCTCAGATGTGAGAGTATGGGATTAATCATCCATTACAGCATAGTACTGAAGTGGCCAGGGTTCCAGGTTCAGTCCTAAACTCAGGTGATTGTTTATGTGGATTATCCCAAGCCATCCCACTTAAGGTACTGTAATAATAAAAAAGATGTAATCATTGATATAATGATTTTTTTTATCTAGGAGACATTTATTAAACATCTATGGAAGAAGTCTCCGGAGCCAATGCTTTGTGATGGTTGGTGTAAAATTGTATTCATGGTAGAGAAATTTTTTGTCTCATAAACTATAAGAGAGAGAAAACGAGGAGCTGATGAAGGAAGCTTCTATAATTTAAGAGATAACAGAAACTAGTTTGCCTAAAGAATGCTCCATAATATTTTATTAATTTTACAGCTTTTGGCAGATGCCCTTATCCAGAGCAAATTAAATTCACCAAGCAGTGGCTGCTCTGTGATCCTTGAATACAAGCTCATAGCTTTGCAATCAGCAGTGTTAACCGATGACCTCCCACTTCCCCGGACATTTTATGTAACTTTAAAGGGTTAAAATGCTTATTGCATAGTTCATTAAATCCTTGTAAATTGTATCATAAATGATAATGTTATCACATCACATGTGGATTATTTCCATTTAAAAGCATGGTCCATCGTCTGGTATTGCTTACAAAATGCAGGCTAGTAAAACTGCAGCTTATCCAATATTTCTGCTGACATAAAATTAAACGATCCAGCAGTTTGATTCACTGTCACAGGTTTGTTCTAAGAAAGCAGTAAATCTTGAGGACAACTTTTGTTGCCAATTGTAATTGGAGTTCCAAACAAAACAAAGGTTTAAACCTGTAAAATTCACAATTAACCTGTTTCAACAGTCACTTCTCAATAACATTGTTAAGGCTGTTTTTGCCCATGTCAGTGCAATAATACAGTGAAGACTTGCATCCACCGATAATCATGTTGAAGTTCTGATGCCTATAGCTGTTGGTGTAAAAAATATGCCACATCTACATCATCTGGTTTGTTGTGCCTACATCACAACTGATTCCTCTGTAAAGTTATTTCAAGAGACCGGAGAATTGCAAGGAAAAAAGTCAGAATTCTGAGATTTAAAGTTGCAATTCTGAGATATAAAGTCGCAATTCTGAGATATAAAGTCACAATTCTGAGATATAAAGTCTCAGAATTGAGAGAATTCTGAATTCTGAGATATAAAGCCGCAATTTTTAGATAAGTCAGAATTGAGATAGAAAGTCAGAATTCTGAGGTATAAAGTTGCAATTATCTTTTTTTTTTAACGAGTCCATTAACTTCCATATATTTAACTAGTTATTTTTGTTTAATTGACATGGGCTGTTGATTCACTGAATCTGATTCACTGAATCTGATAACTAATCTGATTCACTGATTCACAAATGTGATTCAGTGAGTCACTCACACGAGTCAATTATTAATCACTCACGTGACTCTGAGAGTGACTGAGTGAGAATCATCTCGGTGTTAGCAGCTGTGATACATATTACAGTCGTGTGTGTGCTTTATGTGTTGTGAACCATGGAGAATATTTTTAGTGAACCTACTCAGGAGGAGTGCACAAACATTCAGCAATGTCTTAACGCTATAAATATTTTAACCAGACACACACCAGCTCACCTTTCTTTTTCTATACACAGAACAGTATTTGCACATGAAAGTAAACATATTCATATATACAGCTTTATAGTGTGTGTGTGTGTGTGAGTGATTTTAAAACTTAGCACTACTTTATGGCTGATTTGAACAATTTTTATAAAAACTATAGAGTTAATGCAAACCCTTTATATAAAATAAATCTGATATAGAAATGAAAGTCCTTTAGTGTGTTGGGGTGGACATGTTTGTAAAATTATTAAATATTGTAGGTTAGAGATATTTTTAGTGGAAATGAGTTTTGACTTCTTTGTCATTTCCTTGTTGTTTTACGTTATGTAAATTCATGCACTATTTTGTTATATTTTTACTTATATAATAAGGTTTATGGCAGACCGCAGTTTACTATTTTTACTGTTTGAATAATTAAATTAAGAAGCTGTGGGTGATAGTGGATGTGACCAATACATTTGAATTTGAATGTGAAAAGCGGTCACAAAGAATATGTTGTGTAAGGTGGTCCAGTGGTGCACCAACTGGAAGCTTAAGGATTCACAAAAACATTCGAAACCTTGTGTCTGTCCCTCTAACTATATCTCTGGATTTGATCGTGGCACAATTACTGGCCAGATTTGAGTTTTCAAAAACTGCAGATCTCATGAGATTTTTAAGCACACACACACAAAATTATGTGCAAAAAAATTACTCTACAATCATGGTGAGAAGAAAAGCAGGCTTTATGTGCACACTTCTGTCTCATTCAGATATGGACAGTGAGCCTCTCCTGCAGTGTCACATTACAGCTTTAAGGTTTAACATGACTTCATGAAGACATTACAAATGTGTGTGTGAAGAGATGAAGATCAGGATCTTATTAAATGCACTAAGGTTATTTATACTCAGCGTGTTACTCAGGTAATAAGACATAGACTGATGTGGATGATGCTGATAATCAAAGTGAGAACTGCTTGGTTGTTGTAAATATAGAACTCTTTAAAATGTTTTCCCACCAGTAGATGAGGTTATAAATGCAGGTATGATCATGTAGAGCCTCTTTTTAATTGGGTACGGTCCATGCAAAATGAGAATCAGTTGAGGAAAGTATGTAGGTAACAAAACTATATGTAGTTAAAAGAAATCTGGCCATGTGCAGGGTTTTCCCAGGCTATCACACAAGAGTTGTCCAGTCGTAGACTCACGACTCTATGCTGCCACCTGCTGGACTTGAAAAGTATCAAGAATTCACAGACAACAATCATATTTCAAAAATTTATTTACGAACATAAACTCTGAGGAACAACAGCAGTTCTCGCGCTCTCTGTACATGCAACTGTAGAAAATAACAATTTTTTTTTTTTTTTTAACTCCATTAACTTTTTTTTTTTTTTTTTTTTTAGTTTCTCGCATTTGAATTGCAGGATATCGACACAGCTAGAGGTGAAAGTACTGGGTTTCGGACAGCACTGAAGATAGCATCGACAAATCCCACCCTCCCATAGCTGCTCCAACAATATGTACACAATTCAACTACATTGTACAAAAGGGAAAAAAGAAAAGAAAAAAAAAAAGTGACTTTATTACATCACCTGCAGCGTCTCATTGCTGTTAGAACCCCACATTCTATGCAAGATTAGACTAGTACAAAGAGAAGGGTGCAAAAGGTCCTGGGAGATTATATACAAGCTTTATGTACAATGTCTCGGTTCTTTACTCATTACAAGAGGAAAATATACACAGCGGAGACCTCCAACTCAAACATACCACAGGTGTCAGAAAAAAAAAAAGATAATAAATAGGTTATTTCTCACCATTTAAGAACAGCTCTACATGCTTTATCAATTTTCCAAGAAACACCTACTGTCAGATTTATGCATATTGGAAAAGGACAAAAAACAAATGTAAATAAAGGCTTGAAATTGTGACCTGTTAGCATGTAAAGAAACCCGGGTGAACTGAAATCACAGAGGTAATTATGTGTTATGGAGGTCAATGGGAGGAAGTGCTTCACTCGGAGACAAGAAATTCAGTTTTCAGGATAACGTTTTGCGAAAGCATTACAGAAAAAAAAAGCGATAAGCTGATGACCATGATACAGAACTGCCACATAAACCCACATCACAATTTCAAGCCTTCTGTTGAACAGATTAAAAAACAGGCAGAAGGATAAACGAAGAAGCAGGGAGTTGTCAACTCAGGAAACAAAACGGATACACACTTGCACACGATGCGTCTGTAAACAATAGTGAGAGTTGCAGGGACAGTAATGGGATACATTCTGCTTTTTAAACCATACTGATGAACAGGTCACACTGTTGAGAGGGGAAGACGACACCACACAGAGACACACACACACAGGCACGCAAACACAAGCATTTGTGGTTAGATTTTCTTTTTTCCAAAATTAAGAGCACTAAAATTCAATCAATTCAAATGGAAACCTTTTCACACACACCCTGTAGGTCAAATCAACAAAAAATGAACGCACAAAAACGGCTTCTTGTGATATTTTAAACATACATACACACACTATCACACATGAGGAGGAAAAAAAAGAAAGAAAATAAAACACAAACACAAGCCTGGATGATGAGCATAAGCTAATGTCACACAACCTCAAGCTGAAGTACAGGCAGCTAATGAAGAATGATAAAATATCAGAAACATGGTTTTTAAAATCAGGATTCAGGATAAAAAAAACTAAAAACAAACAAACAACTCACAAACACCACAATACCTACTAATTATGAAAGTTCCATTATAAAACAGGACGATTTAAAATAACTAATTTGCACATGTCCCCTCTGTCAATGCGGCTATATAAATGTTGTGTGATTGTGCTTTGAAGTTGAATTAAACGGCAAAGAAAAGCTTAACAGGTAAAATCTGCAATGTGCACTACAATGAGGGGCAAACGTGAGGGGCATTCACGAGGACAGTAACTATGGAAACAGTCCAAGAGCCCACAAAAAAAAAAAAAAAAAAAAAAATGGAGTGTAACCAATTTTTTATGCATGACCTTACATGTCCACATATAAAATGTCTAATACTAAGGGCCCTTTCAAAATCTCTGGAGAAAAGAAATCCTTCACGACAGAGTTGGAGAAAAGCTCACGAATGTATTCCGGTGCCATTCCTTTAGATTGCTGTTTAAAACAAAACCAACCAATAATAATAATTATTATTATAATTAAATAAAATGAATGTGATCACTTGCGGCCCTTGAACTACACAAAGAGCTACTCATCACCACTTGCACAGGAAAAGGAAACAAAACAAAACAAAAAAATGAGTTGTGTCAATGATAATATGTGCGAGAAAGAAAGAGATGAGGTGAAGAGAGAACATTAATCATTATGGATCCTCTGTGTTAAGTGTAATATATTCAGCAGTGTATTGGATGGTTTAAAGGATGTTTCTATATTTGTCAAGACCCAGGTTATATCGACTCGACACGCTGCCGCTGATGTTCCTAGCTATAATGTGTGCAGCTTTAAATGAAAACAGAAAATGTTAACTGTAAAAAGGCATTTTCTTGGTTTATTTTTTTTCTTTTCCTTTTTTTAAAGATACATACTTGTGTATTAAAGCAATGAATAATATACCTCTACTATTATTTAAATAATCCATAATCACTCTGCTACATCTGAGAACTATGTTTGTGGCCCTGACAGTTTCATTCTGAGGGATTTATGGATAGTCTGATGACGGCAGACATACACTCTGACCGACCTGAAAAGAACTTTAAGGAACATGTACACACGAGTCCTTAAAATACTGACGACGTGTACACATTTTGGCCCGTGGGTAAGGGATGGGGGAAGTGCTGCCCAAAAGTGAACTGTACATACAAAGATAATTTTATTCATTTATTTTTTACACTTAACTGTGTGATGTTACAGTACATAAGTTATTTACAACTGTGCAGTAATGGGTGGCAAAATAAATTATCTAGAAGGCAGCGAGAATACATTGGTTAACGAATATAAAAACTGTACATCATTTACGGAATACAATATTTTTTTCTGTTTTTTTTTTTTCTCCATTAAACTAACATTGGCTCTGTAGTGTTTCAAGTCACGTCCTCAGAAAAGGAACAATGAAATGCCCGAGTAAAGAAAGACCAAAATAATAATAATAATAATAAAATAAAAATAATAAAAAAAAACAAACAAAAAAATAACCCCACTAAAACATCATTTGTAAAAGTCTTTGCCTCTTGGTTTGCAACACTGCATTTCCTAAGTTGTTCTACGTCTCTTTTCTCTTACTGCAGATGTTTGCAGAGTGCTAGAACGATGAGCCTGGCTTTTGCAGTGGACCATCAGAGGCTGTGTGAACCTGCTTTAATTTTCCCCTTCGTCTGAGGACACCCTGGATCTCACGATGTCTGAGGTGGGATATCCTGGTGCTGAAGGAATGTCTCCCTCACCCTGGCATTGAGCCTCGCCACACACCGCTTTGCGCCGGGCGCTGTGGGCATCAGGGAGCCACGCTCTCCTCTGTTGTGGTCATGAGAGGTCCGAGTCCAGCAGCATGCTGTCCCACTTTAGCTGTGGATGTTTCAGCGTTCATCTTGCACCTTACGACCTTATATGTCTTTTGTTTTTTTTTTCTTTAATATGTGGCTGCACCTCGAAGTGTTGGACCATGTTGTTTCTGTTCGGCACACTCGAGGACACCGTTGGTGCCTTCTATCCCTGATCCTGAAAGGACAAATGTGGAAGAGCCTGTCTGAACCCTCCCCTTTTGTTGAAATTTAATTTAAAGGGGATCACAAATAAAGAAAAAATAATTTTCACTTCCCCATTTATTTTTCACCCAAATCAACTGGCAGGAGAGGGTGGGCTAGCTTTAAAGCAAAACAGTGTTGCTTCTTAAATTCCAAACAAAAGCATAAAAACTTTTAAGGATGAAAGTGCAAGGTGTGTTTTCCTCCAGTAAAAAGACGCTTCCTCTTCTGACAGAAGGGGAGCATTTAGTTTTTATTTCTTTTACCTTCTTCTATGTAATATATACGTATATACTCTTCTCAAAGAAATCTTCTTTCAAACTGGCTAGCCCTTACCGAACTTGCTGTCTGATATCTCTTTGAAAAATAAGGATTTTGGACCGCACTCTCTGAGTTTCCATGTGTTCATGTCATGCAGGCAACAATACAAAGTCGTCGTTGACATCGACCATTGGCACGTAAAAGGAGGGAACCTCATTGACGCACAGAGATTTGTGTCCAGCAGGGTCCAGCTCCTGCACCTTAAGTTGCCACTCCATTCTCTGCACTGCGTTGAGAGCGGCGGCCTCATGCTGCTGCCGCATCAACAAGCACGTCTGTGGGATCAGAATCATAGTGTTACCTCTAAACATTGTACACTAGTAAAGTCTAATCAGTTCATAGCATCACGCAGTGTTACTCTAGGAGCACTCGGTTACAACACTCTTTTCATTCTCACATTGCATCACTACAGTGTAGCATTGCATCAGAATATACAGGATAGGAATTGCAACAAAGATGAACATCAGCAAGATCCTCACCTTCATGCGGTCATATTTATCATCCACGTCTTGAATCCAAGAGATAAACTGTCTGGCGTTAAAGCGATCTCTTACAGATTTGTTTTCATCCCCCTATCACAACATATCAATGCATTAACATTAACCAAACTTAAAATACACACACACACACACACACACACACACACACACACACACACACACACACACACACACACACACACACACACACACACCTGTAACTGTTATTATTGAGACATATGGTAGGTTCATGACAAAAGTAAAGTTATTTTACCTGGCTCTCTGATGGCATGTTGTAAACCTCTGAATCCAGAAGCATGGTGCAGGCGCTAAACGGGACAGCCTGATTAGCAATAGTTCTGGCTGCTCTGCAGTGAACTCGCAGAACCTCTTGTTCACAGGACACAATCAGCTTTTCCTATAAAAAATATAAAATTAATTTTAGTGAAGTACATAAGGCCAGTCTAGACTCTCTGACCCTTGAGATATCTTTTAATTAAGGTGGTATATACAATTTTCCAAAGACACAAGAGCAACATCAGATGAGTGCTGGATGAAATGAGGATACGGATAGTATTACACGATACTTTGTATAGTTGGGCTTTTCAATTTGTACAGAGGCTTTGTATACTTCAATCAAAACGTTTCGTGCTGAGTGATCAAAGCAGTAATGTTAATAGGATGACTACTAAAGCACATCGAGGGATCCAGGGAAAGGAAACAGGCAGTGTGTGGGTGATGGAAGTTGGTGCACTTACCCGCTCAATGCTGTGCTGCAGTCGCAGTTTCCCCCTTACTGCCTCCTGCTGTCTGAAAAGCTCCTTCAGTGGCTCAGACAAAGATGGTGGTGGCGCAATCTGCCGGGAAGAACCAAAAATCTCATTTAGTTCTGATCAATTTTGAAATGCAGTTTTCTTAGTGTGACTACATGTCGGATACAAAGTACAACAAAAGGTACGGTCATGTAAAATTATTGGTCTTACCACCGGGATGTGCAGTTTGCTCAGCGGTTTGCCATCTAGCAGGTAGGAGCCTGTGTAAGTTACATATTCTGCATAGCACTGGGGAGCTTGTGGTGTTATATAGCACAGAATTTTCCGCTTCTCTTCAATCTTTTTGCGGATCTGCAGGTACTCGAAGTAAGGGTTCGAGCGGTCGCTGTGGTATGGCTCAATTTCATCCAGCTTGATGGCGTTGACTATAACCGCTAATGTCTGCTGTATCATCTCCCGTGTTTGCTGCATCGCTGTGTTGACAATCTGAAGCTGGACGTGTTGTGGGCCTGATTTCTGGAACTTCCTTTTGCGAGGATGCTGTGTCTGACCATCCTCTTCCTCAATGCGACCTTTAGATTTGGTGACAAGAACAGGAGTTGAAGCCTGAGCAGTGATGGCGCTGATAGGCTCCTTCTCTTTCTCCTTTTCTCCAGAGGTTAGGGAGGACGGAGAAATAGTGGTGATGTTTGTGGTAACAGGAGAAGAGGTTGTTGAAGATGAAACACTTGTCACAGTGCTCTGCTTACTCTGGTTGGCCAGCATCTGTGCTCGATTACGAGTCATCCTTGGAGCTATCTCCTCAACCTTTTTGGGGGCCTCAGTTGTTGCAGGTGCAACTGGGAGTTTGACTGTTGTCTCCAAAGTTTCGGATATTTGGGTGGTGCTAGATGATGTGACAGTCAGGACTGGAGCAGGGAGGCAAGAGTTGCATGAGGAACCCAAGACAACCACAGGATTAGGTGCAATTTGTTCTGATTTTAAAGGTGTCTGTGGCTCCAAACGTGGTGTTACTGCCGTCGGAATATCAGGGGCCATGTCTTTCTGCCTATATTCCTGGTCTCTCTCTCCATCAACAACTGAATACATGTTGCCATCACCCTCATCCTGGTCATCAAACAGGTGCACATCGTCCTGGCTTGTTTCTTTTGTTGGTGGAACATCTTGAATTTTGTGAGGTTCTGGTTCAACCTCATGTTGGGGTCTGTAACTGTCATGGTCTGTTGGCTCCAAATCCTGAACAGATTCACATGGAGTAACATCGGTAGGTGAGCATGGGGGTTTGGTCAAACTGCAATAGTCAACACCAATCAACCCTAATTCTTTGTTTGTTTCCAAGGGTCTTATTTGGACAGGAGGATGTTTGATTTCTGTTGTCTCTGGGGCTGAAATTTCAGGCTCATGCATCTCTTTTTCTGGGAAGGGAAGGTCTGGCAAAGAGAATGGACTCAGATCATCTAGTTCATCAACAGTACTGGGAAAGGGGTCAGCCCAGTGAGACTCGCAGCTTACTGGTTGGGCAAGACTGCTCTGCGGGTAACTAAGTGATTCTTCTCTATTCTCTTGTGCCACACATGATGGCTCAACTTCCATTTGATTCTCCTCAACATGTGGTTTGATATCTGTGAAAAAGTTTTCTAGTCGAGTTGAGGAGGGTGGCATGAAGTTTGATTCTACAGGTTCTGCTTCAGGTCTTGGTGAGGAAGAAATATCCTCTACGCTGTCTTTCGGTACCTCATAATGACCTCCCGAAATGTGTGGGTATGGTCCGGAATATGTAGAATACGGGGGTGTCATAGATGAATGGACAGGTATTGCAGTTGGAATAGGTGCCAGTTCACAGTCAGAGTGTGAATATGGACTGCTGATCTTTGAAACGGCAGCTTCAACCTCTCCATAACTTTCATGGGGTGATTTCATAAGACCATCTGAGTTCCACCCTAGAGACTGGTCACAAGAGTTTTCCATGTTATCTTGAGGATGAGTGGGTGTCAGTGGAAGGACATCAGGCTCTCTACGATCTAGAGTTTCAGCCCAGGTCTTCATGACAGACTCTTCTAATCCAAGAGAATATGTGGGATCTTCTGTAGACTGCAAGGCCTGATCTGAAGCAATCTGAGTTTCAGCAGTTTCTTCTGCATTATCCTCCTCTTCATCCTCCTCCTCCTCCTCCTCCTCTTCATTATCATCCTCATCGTCATCCTCATCTTCATCTGGTTCCTCCATACGAGGAGGTAAATATTCACTGCCACTCACTGGATCAGAGGGCAACATACTGGGCTCACTCTGATGTGGTTCAGACAAGTCATCAATGTCCATCGGAGGCAAAGCTGCAGGGGCCGGTGTTAGAGGAGCAGCTATGTCAAGACACTGAGGGTCAGGTCTATGGACTGGAGTTGAGGGCTTCATGAGATAATTGTACATGCTCTCTGGAGGGAGTTCGCAGGCATCATTCCCAGAACTGGCTGCAGAAGCTCTATCGGGTACAGGCTGTGTCAAATCAGGCCTTGGAGACAGCATGTTAATGTGAGGTGAGGAATATGAAGACGAAAGAGTATCAAGTCTCTCCACTGGTATTTTGTCTTCGGAAATATGCGAGGCAGAAGACTCAAATTCTTGAGGTGTGTTTTGCTGCCTACGAAACTTGTCATCTTCTACTTTCAACTCTTCTTCTAGAGGTCTTCTGACATCCGAGGAGATTGACCGGCTTTCAAGGGGTAACTGCATATTCTTGGCTGGTGTAATGCAGGTTCCTTCTGGGAAACTATGGGATGAGTTCTGGGATGTGTATCTATCAAAGAATGTTGGGGAGCAGGCATTCGTTGACATAGTCATTGCAGAAGAGTTTGGACAGTCTAGTCCATCAAACATGATTTCTTGGTAGTCCTCTGTACTGCAGGATGGTGTACGAGGAGTCTGCATGACTTCCTCATAACTTGGACATGAAATAACAGATGCAGGAGTGGGGACACCTGTTGGTCTGTTCTGATCAGGTCGTGGAGAAGCAGGAAGATTTTCCTTAATCTGGTGGCCAGCTAACCAGTCCTTTGAGTTCTGGCTGTCAAGTGGCTGTGACTTTCTCTCAGGGGACATCATCTGGGATGGAATGCTCATATCTTTAAGTTTCTTGTCTTTCAAAGCAGAGTCTAATGTGCCAGACTTCTTAGAAGAGAGATCGGTACGGTTCTTTTTCAGATCCTCACTAGACTTGATTTTCTCTTTAAGCTTTGGATCTCCTGATTTATGCCTTAATTTCTCCATTTGTTTCATCTTCTCCTTGTGTCTTTTATGACGCTCTTCATTCTCCTGATCTTTCAAACTAAGCATTTTGCCAAAGCTTGTTAGTCTGAGATCACCATCAACCAGAAGCTTCTCACGTGGACGAATGTCTTTCCGGGTGCTGTCTTTTGACTGGCTGAGCTTGTCGCCATCATTGAGCTTATCCTTGGTCTTGATATACTCTGTTCTATCTTTGTCTGCAATGTCCCTATTTCTGTCCTTGTTTTTACCATCAAATTTTGGACTATCTTCTTTAGACTTATCTTTCATATTTGTGATTTGAGGGCTTTCTTTCATTCCAGATTTTGGCTCTTCTTTGTTGTGTCTGAAAGACCCGAAGCCATCTGAATATTTATGCTTCTCCTCTTTTACCTTATATTTCTCTTTCTTCTTTTTGTCTTTAATTTTTTCATTATTAATCATGCTATTTGTCTTATCCTTCTTGGACATTTCCTTTTCAAACTCCAGGGTTTTGTCCAAGTCGTCCTCTCCATCACCCTTCGAGCTATATGGAAAAGTGTATGGATCGGCTTCCAGAGGCATGGGCTCTTTCTCGACAGGTAGGCTCTCTCTGCGACCAAAGGACTCTCTAATCTCCTCTGACTTGTCCCTCTTATCGGCTTTGTCCTTCTTGCCTTTCTCCTTATCCTTGTCATGACTCTTTTTGGATGATGAGGATGAAGAATGCCTGTTTCTCTCTTTCTCTCTGAATTTATCCTGCGGATTGGAAATGGACATCGGCTCCCTTCGATCCTCTGACATATCCGGCAATGTGATATTTGAGGAGTCATAGAAGCTGCTTGAAACCGGCTCATGACCCCGGTCTGTGAAACTGTCTGATGAGATCTCGCTGTTCTTATCATTGGAATCATCTTTGTAATCGTTCATGGCCTCCTCTTCTAGCTTCTCAAGCAAGGATTTCTCATTCTCACCACTCCCCTTAGAAAGTTTTCTATCTTTCAGATGGTCTGGCTTATCTTTGTATTTGCTTTTGCACTTTTCCTCAGTGAGCTCCCTCTTGTCTGTCGCTTTCTGTCTAATTTTCTTTTCCTGATTCGAGTCCACAGATGCTCTGTCTTTGCGGTCCTTGTGTTTTAGATCAGTTGAATCCTTATCTTTCTTATCTTTGTGTTTTTCCATGGAGCCTTTTCTCTCTTTTCCTGCATCCAATGTCTTCTCTTTCTTTTTATCTTTATGCTCCTTTTCTTTCTTATTTTCTGTAGAGTGTTGTTTCCCCTCTCCTGAGTACTTCCTGTGTTTATCTGTCAGGATATCTATGTCATCCCTATCAGGTGTGGAATCTTTACGGTGAGAGTCCAATAGTCCAAAGGAATCGCTCAATTTTGCCACCCCTCCATTGTAATTCTCATTCTCATCTTCACTCTCATCTGTGAATATATCCTCAATTTTATACCATGTCTTCTCCCTCACCTTTTCAGGCTTCTTTTCTTCCTTTTTAAATTCAATAAAATCCTTTTCCCTTTCACAGTGTTTGTCCTGAAATATTTTTTCTTTCTTTTCTTTACTCTGCTCAGATGACATCTTCCTCTCCTTGTCCTTGCTGTGAGAATCTTTGTGTTTATCTTTAGCCCCATCTTTCTTGTCTTTGGAGCTCCTTTCAATGTCTTTATCTTTCAAAGACCTGTCAAGTGAGTTTTTCTCAGGTTTCTCCTGGTCCACGCTTCGATCTTTAGGCTTATCTTTGTGCTTTTCACCTTTTACCTTGTCTTTCTTCTCCACGCCATCCCCTTTCTTCTCCTTTTCTTTTCCAGAGTGGTTCCTCTCCCTGGGGTCTGACTTAGGAGTAGTTTCACTCTCTGATTTGTCTTTGAAGAAAGTCTCATTGCCATATTCATCTCTCAAGCATTCTGTTTTGGTTTTGGAGTCTTTACGGTCCTTGGTGAACTCATAGGAATCTTTCCTGTCTCTGCACTCAACAGTCTCCTTTTCTTTTTTCTCTTTGATGACCCCATCAGCTGATTCCTTTCGTTTCTTCTCCTTTTCTGAGTGACTGGAGTTCAGCTTTTGTTTGTCACTCCAGTCTTTTTTCTTTTCGTTTCCTTTGTCGCTTACTTTGTCAGAGGATTCCTTCTCTTTCTTTTTTGAAATATCTTTTTCAAAGCGCTTGTCCCCATGCTCGGATTTCTTGTCTTTAACTTTGTTGTCCTTCTTCCTGTCCCTGTTTTCATCTTTCATCGTTTCCACGATGAGTTTGAGAGAATTGTTATTTGCTTTGTAGTCTTTTATGGGGGCATCCCAACTATCATCCTCGTAGAGAGAGCTGTCGGAGGAAAGGTCTGATGGCCATCGATCGTGATCTGATGCACTCATCTTGGTGTCCTCTAAAAAAGGATTTTTTATATCATAGTCCTCGTAATCTGGTTCTTCCTTGAGGGTCTTATCCTTCTTGGACTTTTCTTCTTTTACACTTTTGTCTTTTTCTGACTTAAAATGCTTGTCCTCTCTCTGCTCACTCTTTTTTTCGGCTTTGAGAGACTTATCCTTGGACTTTTTCTTTTTCTCCTCTTTGTGAGATTTCTGTTTTTCCTCCTTAGGCTTTTCTTTGTCCTTTATACCTTTCTCTTTTTCAGTTTTTAGGGATTTGTCCTTCTCATCTTTACTTGCTCTATCTTTGTTAGACTCCTTTGTTTTTTTGGACTTCTCTTCTTTAGATACTCTCTGAACATCTTTCCCTGTCCAGTCTTTATCTTCGGTTTTAACTTTTGACAACCGGTCCTCTTTTTTAAAATGATCTTTTTCGTGTTTGGAGAGTTTGACTTTACTTTCAGAAGGCGACTCTTGTCGTGAATCGTCAAAGTCAAAGGAGATGCTCTTGACAAATTTTTCGTTCATGTCTTGATTCAACACTAAAGTTGTAACCTTCTCCTTTTCTTTATTTTTGTGTTTATGTTTTACTTTGTGCTTCTTCAATACCTTTCCATCTTTGTCCGTTTTAGAAACAGTTCCATCTGTGTTTGAGTTCTTATAAAAGTCAGAGCTCTTTTTGTCTAGAAAACTGGCATGTGTGTTGTTTTTCTTTTTCTCCTGCACTTTCTTCTTCACCTGTTTTATAGACTCAACACTTGAGTCTGCAGAGGAATAATCAGACTCGCTGGAAAGCCTCGTTCTGACCGAGTCGGACAGGGAGCTGACATCAGACCAAGCCGGAGAGGACACGGTCTTCCAACCGTCTGTCCTCCACTGTTTTGGGTGCTGCTCTGCAAGAGATTGTGTAAGCTTCTGAGAGCCCAAACTACCATGAGAAGAGGAGGAAGAAGACACGGACAGTGAGCTAAATACACTAGAGTCTTTAAGGTTCAAAGTTGAAGATTCCTTCACACAGTTCGAACCTGGCATTGAGCCCTTATCGTCCTCGCTCTCCATTTCGCCTGTCTCGGAGTCTGAGGTGCAGAACTTGTCATTTACTTTGCCAAAGCGCACCTCCTTACTGACGTTATTTTTTGTTTCCTTCTTCCTCTTCTTCTTGACTTTACTTTTGTCTTTCTGCTGCTTTGAGCACAGTGTGTTAGAGTCTCTACTCTTGGTGTTGCTCTGAACAGCAGATTGCCTTGGCGTGGGTGTCGGTGTGAAACACAACGTCCGGTCGTCCTCATCGGAGCTGTTGCTATCCGATAGTATCCGACGCACAGGCTTCTTTGGTGTGAGTGAGTTGCTTTTGGAATAGGTTTTAACCTCCATCTTGGGGATGGAGATGAAGTTGTTGGTCTTGCTGACAGGATCCTTGCGGAAGTCTTTTTTGAGCAAATGTTTGTCATCAACAGGTGGGACACGCTCCTCCTCATCGTCCTCATCAAACTCGTATTCGTCCTTCACTGGCGTGGTGGTAGATTTGGGCGGGTCAAGAGGCTTCCCTTTCAGCTTTAAGCCCTTCTCGAACTCTGAATCTGTGTTATTGCCATCAACAGAGCTTGATGGGGCAAATGATGGAGCGTCCTCCTCCTCTGAAGATTCTGGGGGCACAAATAAGAAAATAATTACTAGAGAGAACTTGCTAAAAATTTGTATTTGGCTTTTTAAAATAAATGATATATATACCACACACCTGAGGAGCTCTCACTAGAGGTGTAAGTGCCTTTTCCAAGCAACAAATTAAGCATGGTTGGAGAATTGGCAACCTTCAGCGGTGTTTCCCCTCTTCTGTTGCTTTGACAAGGATCCCCACCATACCGCAAAAGTAACTTCACCACCTTGAAATCACAAACAACCATACAAACATTTTTTTAAGAAAAGGGATTTAATGAAGCCCAGTCAGAGGCTGGGTCAAGCAAAGAATAAGTTCACTTACTGAAAAATAAAAAGTGCATAAAAATAAACCAAAAACCAAAAACCATGAAATGCTGGTGTGATGTACTGTCATGCTTTAGCAAAAACATACTTTGAAGTGGCCATTGTTTGACGCGTCATGTAGAGGCGTATCATCGTCCAGGCCCTTGGTATTGACCTCGGCCCCGGCTGCCAGCAGCTGCTTGGCCACTTCGTAATACCCTCTGTTGCATGCCTCATGAAGTGCGGTCCAGCCTGGAATACACAACGATATACATTTATTATTTATCTTCTTAAAAATTATATATAAACCAAGCATGATATATTGCAGTGTTTGTTTTTTGGAGTACATATATATATATAAAAAAAAGGAAACTAACACAATCCATAAGCACTAACACTGTATGGCTCTCAGGCTTAATTGTGAGGGTGCAACAATGAAAGCACTCTTCACCTGCAAAGTCTTTTACATTCACATCAGCTCCCTCGCTGATGAGCTCCTTGATGCGGCGCACCTCGCCGCGGATGGCTGCTCGATGCAGCCGTGTTTCACCCCTCTCATTCCGCTTATTCACTTTGTCTTTGGTTTTGGAGGCAGAGTTTGGTGTTCCCTTCTGACCCAGATTTGACTGTGACTGATGCTTTGGTGTTGTGTCTGAAAACAAAACCAAATATAGAATGGTATGTTTCAGGCGCATAATATAGTGCAGTTTGCATAGAGGAAAAAAAGCATGATGACCCACAGCTGCCTCTGGATGGCGGTCTTGTACAACATAGCACATTTAAAACCGTGGCCTTTTGTTTCTGGATTGGTTTTATGCTCTTTTGCCAGACTAAATAGTTTCCTATGGTTTCTTATGTACGGTATCATCCAGAATGTTAATATTCTAATTACATAATTACATAATTCTAGTTAATATGCTATCTGTGATTAGTACGGATGAGGATGTGATGCACCAGATGCAGAAACCCACAAAGACTGAAATATTTGATGTAGGAATTCATCAAGAACCAAATGCTATGTGCAGACAAGCGTTTTAAACTTTTTTCCCTCTCGTCAGCAAAAAATATAAAATACTTCAGTGCACGGTAAGAATATGAAATACTCACAGCAAGGACACGCGTTTTTTCTTAAATATGTGCAACCACTTGAAGAGGAAGAGGTCAGTCTGAGTTAAGAGGCTAGCATTCTTGAATGATAAAACAAAATCCAATGCAAAAATGTTCAGTTCCTGTGTTATATATCACTGAACACCACCAGACTGTAAAAACAGTGTAAGAAAAATAAACAACACAAAACAAAAAAAAACGTTTGAGCTGAAGGCTAAGGAAATGTTTTGAAGAGGTGCACAAACACTTCGATTGTCATAGACAGCAGTGGATTAAGATTTTGGTCCATTTCGCTGTAGTAATGGGAATTGATGAGGGTTATCTTGTTAAATGGAATTCTAATTAAGTACTGTGATGTGTGTTTTAATGAAGCATGGCATGAGAGAGTGCAGCAGGGACAGCGAGAGCTTGTGGGGGTTCGCAGGACGTGGCGCTCATGACAAGCACACACCTGGACTGTTTACTGACTCCTCCGCCGTCATCTGCATAAGAAGAGCCACCTGCTGCCGCTCGGACAGCGGGTACCCAGCCCGGATTCCTGGCATGCCCATCCCGAACGGCAAGCTTGGCTTCCTGGTGTTGGTGGGCTCCTTTTTAATGCGCTTCCGCTCCGGACCTTGCTTCTCTGTGTAGGAGGAGAAAAAAATGGCCGAGTTAGACCCAATGAACTGCCCCAGTGACTGATTATAAGAAGGATTAGGAGCTTTTTTAAACCAATCTGAAGTGTGTTTCTAAATCTCAATCTCGGAACCTTCAGTTCTATGTATTTGTTCATGTTTATTTGTGTTTTATTCTTTGGAAATTTTTGGACTCTTCACATTTCTCCACACCATAATCACAATCTTCAAATTTAGGCAAACCAACTCGAATAAGAGCGAATCAGATTTTCTTTCCTGCATTTTGAATTTGCTCCGATGCACGTTTACATCTATTTTTTCTCTATTATTTACGCAAGATAAGTTCATATTGGCTCTAAGTGTTTTTGCACTTTATGGTGCCTAGGCAAATATGAGCTATGATTTTAATGTTTCTAATCTTCATAAGAAATCGCTCAGGTGAGTACAAAACCACAAGTGTGGCGGATCTGACCTCCTTTTAATAGACATTTCAAAATGACCTGAATGAGTAAAAACCTTCACAGATGCTTGTGAAAGTGAAGTGAAACCCTGCACTCCCAAGTGAATTCCCTGTCTGCCCTGAGAGTCTGAGAGCCTGCAGCAGCCGAGCAGGATTACCCAGAATCCCCACGGGGAGGGAGGAGCACTTAGTGTGTGTCTGTGTGCCAGTGTCTTTCTTTAAGGGTGTGATTTGGCAGCCTGACAGCAATTACAAAATGGGTGGTGTTGGTTTCATCATGGCTAAGCCAAGGTCACAGCGTAGATGAGGAGCCGGACAAAAGCAGCTGCACTTCTAAAGACACGCCTGTCAATTATTTTCAGCATCTGACTGTAAACATATCTTTCCCACAATGCACTGAGACGGTCCATTACACTGCCTTCACCCAAACTCTCAGCTTACAGTGAGGCTTACAGTTGCAGTCTTAAGAACAAACAGAACCCAACAACACAACTACACACACACACACACACACACACACACACACACACGCAAACCTGAACTGCTAATAAAAACAAATGAGCTACACCAGATGCCATCATCTAGGTTTCAGCACTCATCTAATCTATGAAAGATCTACAAGCATTCATGCTGTTGCTTTTAACACAGTGATTTGCTCAAGGCCACAAATATAATTTATACAGAGAGGAAGCAAAGCAGCAAAAAGACTTCCTGTCACACAACTCTTTCCAGGGATTACTTTCCACAGTCAGATCTGATGAACTCTCGCCAACATCTGCAAACGATTACACTTAATGTACCCCCACCCATATGCATTCTCAACACACATCTGCCACTTAGACACATTCCTCTGATTCAAACTCAAACTGCAGGAGCCACAGAAGCAGTCTAAACATGTTTTTCCACGGTGGGAAGAAAAGGCGAGCTAAAAATGCAGAGCTAGCTGTGTGCAGGCTTCACAGTGAGCACAAATAGAGGGGCCTATAGATCTAGGATCAGACTGCATTCACCAAGATGGCTTCCTGGAGTCTGCGACTCGGCTCATTAAACCATAACAAAACTATCCATGTTTTCCAGAAGTCGACGTCATGCTTTAACACGGTCAAGATTAAAAATAATTATGTGAAACCTTAATATTGTCTAAGACACACAAGCATGTTTTCTTAAAGCAATGTAGAGTAGAAAGTAATGATTCCACCTAATGCAATGTACCAATAACTGAAATAGTCAGAATAATCAAATAAACACGAGAAAAGAACCCATAAAAGCACCCATGGGAGCCGGTTTTAAAAAGAGTGCTAAACTACTCCATTACAGAAGCTTTAAATTATTATTATTGGTCTGGTGTAAACGCCTGAGACGTGGCTCATCTGATGGATTCACACAAGCCTGAAACTAACTCGTTGAAGCCGCTGCAGTCAGCAATCCTGTGCCTCTTTTCCACCGGAAAGAACCGGGTGCTGGTTCAGAGCTAGCACTAGTGCTGGTTCAAAGTTGGTTCCACTGGCGAACCTTCTAAGAACCGGTTTGCCTTTCCACCGGCTAGAGAGCCATCACAGCGCCAAGTGTGACGTCACTGTATACGTGTCACGTGTCCCAGAAACGTTAGCGCAGCAGCGGCAAACACAAACACAACAACAATGGCGGATGTTGCTTTACTGTTAATGCTCATGGCTTTGCGAACCTACATTCGCATCCAAACGCGGCGAATAAAACATGTACGTGCAGCTAAATGTAATCTGTATAAAAGGAGGTTGTAATCGATAAAGTACATAACGTTATTTTATCGTTAACACAGAAAAAAATGTAGCCTTAGCATGTAACTACCTACTATCATGTGTACTGATAATGTATCATATTGCGGTAAAGTAAAAATGTATTAAACATTAGTATACTTAAGGTACATTATCAAATGCGCTAACAGTAGCCCCGCCCCCAGCTCCTGACGCAAGCGGTTCTTAAGTCTAGACCAGCAACGTTTTGGTGCTACTTAAGAACCACTTTTCCTGGTTTGGAGCCGGTGCTCTGGCGGTCGAAACAGAAAGAACTGGTTCTAAATTAGGCTCTGGCTCCGAACCAGCACTCAAACTGCCTCGGTGGAAAAGGGGCACTGGTTCACCAGTGAGGCCTGAGTTTGCTACATGAACGTGACACAAAACGTTTCTCCTCCTTTTTTTGTGTCGAAACGCAAGCCCTAAGCATGAGATAAGAAGCAGACAAACTTGAAATATGAGGTGAGAAAAACACAGACAATGGCTTATGTAACGATGTGTGAAGGAGAATGCGTGGGCTGCTTGTCCATAATCTTATCGAAGTAGTTAAACTTGTTTCTCTCAATCTAGTCTAGGCAGCAAAGTTACTGGACTGGTAACTGACAAATAGGACTGACAAAACAACAACAAACACACTTTGTTATGATGAGGGTCGATGTTCTGGACGGATGTATTATAAGCGATTCGGAAGGAAAAACTCGAGTCTTGTATGGACTGAATTAGTTTAACTGTGTTCTCAGTCATTTGCTGTAATCCTGCACAGGAACACTCGTGTCCGGCTACATACAAAGCTAGAAATTCAGTCGAATAAAGACACGGTAGGTTTCAGCTCCAATGCAAAACAAAACAAAAAAAACAAAACAACTCTAAGCTATACAAGTGTTGCTTTATTATTAGTTACAGCCCCGGTGACTACAGCACTGAGTGAGCCTTGCTGGGTTGTGAAGGTGCTTCTATAAAACTGTGAAATGATGAAATCTTTCCCACAGATATTTCTAGGTACCGACTGCGATTTTCACCCCACATTTGAAGTAATGGAGTCTGTGGGTTTTTTTTTTAGCCTCTGTACTAATCCAAATGAAAATGGTGTGGGTTGTGGGTCTGTGTTTCTGAAAGCAGCAGAATCTGGGTCACTGTAGAGGGTGGGGACTTGCCATGGAGGGGACTTCCCATTGCCGGGACATGAAGCACGACTGTTACTGTGCTAGTGTCCACATTTACAGTTACAAACCCAGCATACAGAACATATGTTGACCAACAGGGGCCCGTCTCATATCTATACAAAGGAGTCTGAGAGTTCAGGAAGGCCAGAGGAAAAAATGGAATGAGGCGGGTGTTAGGGAAGCAATATCCCAATAACTGGATTTTTTCCCCCCTCATAGTATAAATCTGAAAGCAGTGTCCGGCTGTGCGGTATAAGACTTGTATAATTCAGCCTCGCTGGGCTGTTAATTCACCAGGAAAGTGTGTTGTGGGAAACATATGATTAAAAAAAAAAGGGAAAAGGGATGTGAAAGAGACAAATGAGATGATACGGAGTAAGCGAGAAATGGAGACGCACACACGAGAGAGAGACTCTTCTTAAGCTGCCCAGAGAAAACAGGAAATGAAGGCAGAAGAGACAGGAAGTGCCCACAGGATGTTGTGTCATTGCTTTGTGCTACAGATGAAAGAACACTGTGACAGAATGGAACAAAGGAGGAGGGAAGAGAAATTATGATACAGTAAAAAATGCCCTGTGATTTGTCAAGCATGAAGAGGGGGAAACTCATGAGTGGACCACAAAAAGCATTTTTTTTCATGTGAGGAGCATTAACACAACAGGTCTATCTCTACAAGCTACACACACACAAGGGACATCCATCGAGTACAATATAAGCTCCTGGACATGTAGGACTACTCAACCAGTCTGTGTTCTGATATACAGTAACGCTTTAGGGAGAGTGCTAGGCTAGATTAAAGGAAAAGTGTAAAACAAAAAAGGGAAGCTAGCAGGCACACAGTGTACCAGCAGCTAGCAGATACATCTGGTAAGCATCCAAGCTTGAAACCAATTGGTGGTTGTGTTAGTGTGTGTGTGTCTGTGTGTGTGTGTGCCAAGATTTCAGCCTGGCAGCGTTGGTGTGCACAGCAGTAGAGTGGTGAATGTTAGTGGCGATGATAAGCCCACCCACTCATTCCAGCCAGAGCGATAACACGCACTCCCAACATCTCCCAAACACTCTGTGCCTTTACCAAGCAGCCCCAAATCATTTACTGTGCTGCTGCAGGAAGTTTTGTTACATTTTCAAACAGCAGTCTAAGAGAAAATGCAGCAAGCTGCAGCAAGTTACTGGATTCAATCTCATATATTATAAAACAGCAAGTGTGTGACACGAGACCAGCAGAATCCAAGCACTTTCCAAAGACTTTCAGAAAGGGGAGGAGAAAGAAATATTCCGCAGGCCTCTTGTACAAGAGCTGCCTGCAGAAAGCACTGAAGCACAAGAGCAGCAGAGAACGAGAGAGTGAGTTAGTTTGAGAGAGAGAGAGGGGGGGGGGGAAGGAAAAACACTGCTGCAAAAATACCAGCTAGATGAATTATGCATCTCAAGTGGAGTCTTCCAGAAAATGAAAGTGAACAGAGCTGAGCCAGCACAAGGCCAGCAGTGCCTCTACCTTTACTCACAGACTTTTATGTACATCAGCCTTTTGGGGACAAGGTGCAGCTTATCTTTTGTGGTTGTACACAAGTCTGGTATCATAAGAATTACACTGGTTGCATAAGAAGAAATGCCATATTTGTATGCCTGCACTGAGCAAATGACACTGATGTGAAGTAAGAACTCGTTTCACAGACAGATGTAGGTGCACACAGATATTCCTGAACTGTGCACGAAGTGAATAAACGAACAACGGTTCTTAGATTGTTCCTTGACGGGTGAAGGGTGCGGTGCTGATCACACCAGCTCATTACATAATAAAAGCACACAGTCTCAGCTTTCACTGGCCTCGAAGGTGCTCTGCAGCTAATGGCTTCCTTGCAGCTTCAAATGGCTTTCCAAGTACAGCTATTGTCTGTTTTATCTAGCGCTCTCTCTCATAATTAAGCTCGATGAAAACGTCTATGAGCCACGTTTAATAAGTCAGCAGTATGGTGTGTGTCTGTTGATGTGAATATAGCACAAAGGTAACTGGCCTGAAGTGTCACATATCCCACTGAGCAAATAAGGTCAACAAACCCATACACACACATGCACGTGCGCACAGGCGCACACACAAATTTCATGACTCAAAGCGTTAAACAGAGTGGAGAAAAGGAATGGAGCCAAGTATTACAAAAAATATCCACAGGGGACTGACGATGACTTGGCATAAAAATCAGGCCCAAAGCAGAAAGCCTGGTCTGAGCTGTACAACCAAATGAACACTATTACACACCAAACAAAGCCTACAATGGAAACTCACAGGGTTACCTGGTAGAGCTGTGAAGCTAAGGTTCTAATAATAGCAGGGTGACACAAAGACACAACTTAAAAGTAGAATGATGGCTGGTAAATTATTATGAACCAATTGCTGACATGCTGACAGGGTGAAAATATGGGCATGCATAATAAAGCACAACAGCATAATCTGATGGGAGAAAAGGAGCGAGAGACATTCAGTGGGCCAGTGGGAAAATGGAGGCCCCCACCCGTGGAGTTAGCATCACAATAGGCAGTACAGGCATTGTCTGAATGGGGCGAGAGAAAGGGAAAGATTTCACGCCTAATGGGTGAAAATGGGGGGAGTAACAGCCCTGGAACTGTTACAGAGGGCCTGAGCTCAGTCTGATCAGTCAGAAAGAGCAATAAGGTCCAAAAAAGAAAAGAAAGATACAACCCAACCACACTATCCGTATACACACAACCACTTCATATACTGCTACTACTATTACATATTTTTTTAGGAAGACAAAAATAATGTTGTGATAAAACAATATTCTACATTATTCTACTAATTCATAAACATGCAACAAAAAAAAAAAAAACAGCAAATATATACTGCTCACATCAATCCTTCAGACACATTCAAGCAGGAGATCACATTAAGCAATTTAACCTAAACCCATTTCATTAAGAAAGCTCTCTGAACTACTCATTACCAAATAATTACACCATCCTCCAAGCTGAGCTCACTAAGCACTGAGCAGGCTCTTTTTATTAGAGAAAACACAGATGGACGACTTACCAAAACCCTCAGCCCATCGTGTCCAATAATTTCCTACGAACTGCCGCCATGTTTGTGTTTTCAAGCTTCCTGCTAGTCCAGAACAGTGCACTCCAGTACAGACAAAACAACTCCATGCAGCCCTTTCCAAAACACCACCTTTCTTCCTGTTACCCACAATCCCCAGCTCAAAGGCCTGGCCCTGCCTCCTTACCTGAGTCTGAATCTTTCTGCTCTCCATTGGCTCCGACAGTGAAGGGAAGCTTCCGCTTTGGAGCCTTCTCTTTCATGTCTTTGATGCCATCGCTGCGGTCCAATTTAGGAGTCTTGTTTGACGAGCCTTTATCTTTATCCTGGGGAAAGGAGACGAAAATGTTAGAAAAAGATTTCGGTCAATGTTAAACTTGTTGAGCCAATCAGCAGGGTTTGGAACTGGAAACAAACAACTAGATCCTGGCTGAAAAATGATGATTGGCAGCAAGAAGAAATTGTTGTTCTTTGCCTTTTTATTATCATAAGAACAAATATGATCAACTTTATCAGGTGAAAAAGCTGTGCGCCAAATGAAGGTCTTGTTTAAACCTACCACAGATTAATAAATCCATTTGAACAATGAGTCATTGTAGTGGCTATGGTTCTGTGGACTGAGCTAGCCTGCTAACCACTGGCTAACTGTTGACTGAACCGGTGTTTAATACTATAAGCAACAAGGCCAACATTTGGCCAGCAAGCGCTAAACAGCATTTAATCACAAACATCACACTAACTGTTCCTACAAGCTTTTAGTCATTATCATAAAGGTCACAGCTCCTGTGTTTTAACAGCAGTGACGTTCAACTCCATGCTCTGCTCAGACGCAGTCTAATACGTTTCTTTACGCTGAATGCTCTGCTACGTTTTAGGCGAGCTTTGAAGCAAACAATCTTTTACATATAAATCACTTTTTGTTGTGTGTCGTCAGCGTGCTAAACAGTAGCCAGTCATTTTCTTTGTTTACTCCAGAGGAACGCCATGAGTTTTGATATTATGATATAACTAGTGATTTACCTTAATGTTGAAATCTTGGCTGGCATCCAAAAAGCATGTGCAAGATATAAAACTAAAAGAACACTTTTCTAGCAGTTCATTTATGTACAATTATGATATAAATAAACCCTATTTTTCCCTATCAAGCTTATTATATATTAATCCTGCACTGCAAAAACAAACATGAAATTTGACTGATTTGTTGTACCTAGCTGAAAACTTGTGTGAAAAGCACACATGCAGCATGAACTAGATGAAAGACCCTTGCACCCTGTAAAGTAGACTTGAAAATGTCGAGGTCATTTTATCAGCCTGGGGTAATTATAAATAGCTAAATTCTCAGTGCAGTATTAAATGGTGTATTCAATCTAAAAACACTTTTTAAAAAAAAACAAAACAAAAAAAAAAAAAAGCACAGCAAAAGCTGTACTGGATGTCAGATCAATACCCGCAGCAGCGAACGCTCGGGTGTCGCTTAACCTTCAAACTGTCAAACTTCTGACTGACACACACTTTGCTATTTAGACCGACCGATGCTAACATGCAAAATTGTCCTGGTGTGGTTGTGATGTGACGTGTGCTGTGCTGCTTCTGGAGTAAAATGGACATGTCTGTATAAACGAGGTAGTTGATTGATGTGCTTTTAAATGAAGGCTGTTAATGTTGATGCACTGAACCTTACTGGAAATGTGGTATGGCTTTCGTCACACATACATCATACCTGCCACCACCTGCTCCTGCCTGGGCAAGATTAAAAACCACGAGCTCTGAGAGGGATGTTTTGTACAACTGCTGATCTCTCTAAATACAGACAGTGACGATGCTTTTCTATTTCAGATATTCTCACGGTCGTCCTCTGCGTGTAGGGCATCGATGTTACCCAAACAGTGATTTACATTTACGGCATTTAGCAGACACCCTTATCCAGAGTGACTTACAACTGAGCAACTGAGGGTTAAGGGGTCCAGCAGTGCTCAGGGGCCCAGCAGTGTCTTAACCACTGAGCTACCACCACCCAGTGATTTCAGTCTTGGCCTTGAATCATGTACCGGTGTACTTTATTTAGGTCTACCTGTACAATCATGCAGCTATCAGCCAATCATGTGACTGCAGAGCAATGCACATAAATACATACAGATACAAGTATGAAATTTGGCATGTTTGTTGGTGCCAGATGGGCAAAAAGTTCCATTAGTTTACACACGATGCTGCGACAAAACAAAAAACACCTTGTGAGCCGCAGTGTGAGATTAGAGGATAATGACCAGACTGGTCTACGATGATAGGAAGTTCAGACTAACGCAAATCACTTCTTTACAGCCACGATGAGCAGAAAAGCATCCAACAATACTCAACATATCAAACCTTGAACTGGACAGAAGGCCAGGTGATGTTTATTTAACGGTCCAGTTAAATGGATGATTCTGTGCCCATGACAGCCTCAGATTCTTATTTTTAACTGACAGGAGAGGAACTTGATGTGGTGGGCTGCTGTTGTAGCTCATCCACCTCACACCTGTGATGTGTTGAGCATGCTGAGATGCTTTTCTGCTCACCATGGTTGTGAAACAGTGATTATATAAGTTAATATATCCTTCCTGGCAGCTCAGACCAGTCTGACCAAATTCCTCTGCCCTCTAATATCAACAAAAGGTAGGTGCTTCCACCCGCAGAACTGTTGCTCACTCTGTTTTTATGTTTTGCTCCATTCTGTATAACTCTACTGACGGTTATGCGTGAAATCTCAAGAGATCAGCAGTTTTTAAAAATAAACCTGCCGTTTGGGCACCAACATCCATGCTGTGGTTAAAGTAACGGAGATAACGTTTTCCCCCATTCTCATGTTTGATGTGCCACATTATTATCTGATTAGAAAACTGTGTGTGTGCACTTGCACGCATATTTATGCACACACATGTACACGTATGCACGTACACACAGCTCTCCATGCCTTGCCAAAAGCAGAATGAGTGTCTGCCACCCACACCATCAGCGTAAATGCTACATACACACACACACAATTTAGAAGTGCGTTTTAAGTGCTGGCAAGTTCTCAAGAGTTTCAGGCTTCTATCCTTAATCCATTGCCCTCTTTCCACTGTAATTTACAGTTATATAACCGAGTGAACATGTGATGACGAGCTCACTCCTTTCCTCCCTAATCAATGCACTGTAATCATCCGCTGGCACAAAGCCTTTAACGGCAGTGCTTCTGGAAATCATGACACCATTATTACATAATTCAAAAATATGAATAACTACACTTATGCAATGTATGGTGTTATTTATTTATTTCTTTTTGCTGCCTTTTGTTTTTCTGGAGGCAGCCGGGACAGCTGGAGCTCTGGCAGGCTGCTGGCAGTGCTAATGAAGGCTAATTAAGGAGCTCTTTGTGGAAGTTGAAAATGGCAAGATAAGGTTGAGCAGGAATGCAGCATGGCGCTGTTCCCACAACCTGCCTCTCCCCCTGCGTCCTTCTCCCAACCTCCCTCCTTCCCGAGACGAAGAACACTCCCAGTGTCATGAGACCACGATGTTACCGCCTGCTCACACTGCCTTACTGTAGGTCGGTTGTGAGAACGTAAAAAGAAACGTCGACATTCTGCCTAAAACAATTGTAAATACAGTCCAGGAAAGTAAACACAACCATACTGACCATATTTATATTTATAACAGAGTAAAATATTCAAATATACACACTATCTATAAACATAGATATATAGACAGACATGTGTATCGGCTGTATTATACTATATACACATTTGTAAAGCGATAACCCATATTATACTAAACCAGCACTGTATATTGTAATATATGGGTTAGTGCTATATGTTCTTACACAGTGATAGTGTTCTAATAACACTATCTAAATAATAAGTATTGCATTAAAAGTGATGTGAAAAACACTAAAACATGCATAAAAATAAACACTACTAATAATTCAAGTGCTAATATTGACGCAAGACATGAATAATACAACACTGTATTTGTATACATTCAAGAGTAAAGCATGTAATGATGTAGAAATCCAAGAGAGAGAGAGAGAGAAAAACTGAAAACCAAGCTGAACGGAATGACAGCTGTGAGCCGCCGTTTCGCTTCAAAGCTGCCTGCGTGAGTGGCTGTGTTTAGTGACTGGTCTCCTAGCAATGCTCTCATGCTCACTCACTCTTGCTCTCGCTCCCTCCCCCTTGCAGTGTCTGATGCAATCCTACCCAGAACTCTGTACATACATATACACACACTCGCGCACACTCACACACACACACGTGTGCTGGAAACATAACTCTGAGCTCGAGCTAACCACTGACCCAACATCATTGTTCTCCATCTGGAGCTGCTGTTAGAGCGAGTGCAATTCTGTATCATCATGAGAACGCTTAGAGATACGAAACATGTACAGAAAGAGTAAACACAACTAGTCACACTGGGTTTAGAGGGAAATCTAGCAAGTCTAAAACACATAGGAGAGAAGAAGCACTAATAGCGATGTGGAGCAGAGAAGACATAATGTGTGCGTGTCTCTCGAGGACTGAATTTAGGTCATAATCAATACAGCAGGAGCTCTTTCACAAGCCCAGTGTCAGACTGTCTCCTAACTGCACCTAATGGTTTTATCAGGTCATCATGATGAGCTGGGTGTGTGTTATGAATGTAACTTTATCTCACCTTCTTCCCACCCTGCTTCTCCACCATGTCGGTGCTGAGTGGGAAGTCCTCCAGCTGGGGGGTTTTAGAACCCCCACCCTTGGGCATCGTTCAGCTCTCGCCACGCCAAACCACATTCACGCCTCCATCGCGTCGTCATCGACTGTCTGATAGATAGAGAGATAGAGAGAGAGAGAGAGAGAGAGAGAGAAAGAAGAGGGAGAAAAGAGGGAGAGACATTAGCACCTGTTTGCCTGTCTCCCCAGAAAAAAACTTTTCTGCTCAGTCACACAACCCCAAGCTTTCCATTTCCAGCAATTACACACAGCTCGGCTGTCTCGCTCCCTCAGCAGTGCCCTTTAAGTGTAGGTTAGCTTTGATTGCTATGCCAAACCCATGGCATTTTGTAAAAATGCAGTTAAATGCAAACGTTGGGGGGAAAAAAAAAGCTGGGAAAAAAAAGCTGGGAAAAACAAAAAACAAAAAAAAAACAAGCAAGATGATGAAATTTGTTGTCAGCATGCATGCATGTTAGAAATTTTGCATTTAACACTAATACCCTTGGCCATGATTACACAGTAACAGTATGGAACAATGCTACATTTGCATGTTTTTATGTGGACGACAAGTTTATGTAAATTGATTTAGCCTATAGCTGAGCAGTCGAGCGCTTTAAAGCTTCGGCGGCTCTCCGAAAGGCGCCACAACCTTTAAATGATAGAGCTTTAGCCTCAATATATTTCAGATCTTTGAAAATGTAATTAGCCAGTCAATGTTATTTACAACCTTATTATAATACACACGTTAATAAAACAGACAACCGACTGCTATATTCATGCTAAATGAAGGTACTCCAGAATATTAAATTCTAAGCCCCACATGCTGTTTGCGTTTTGTCTGTTTATACGCAGCATTTAAAGATCAATATATAATTAATTTGAGTTGTGATTGAATTATTTATCAATTTGAAAGAAAATAAGCTTGTGGCACAGTGGGTAACAATGCAGGGTCGCATGTTTAATCTTGTTAAATTCTCTTTTTATGTTCTCCTCGTATCTGTGACGGTTTCCTCAGCATTCTCTGGTTTCTTCCCTCCTCTGTATAAACACATCAAGTAGATTGGCTACATTAAGTTTTTAGGGAGTGCGTGTGATGCTCTGAGATGCACTTGAGTCCCAGCCAGGGTGTATTCCTGCCCGTTTCCCCAGTGTTCCCCAGGAAGTGTATCATTTCTGTTGATAAAATGATGCTGAGCTGATATTTCTGTCCAACACGACATACAACTGAGACTGAGCACCTAAGGGCCTTGTTTAAGAACCCATCAGGTGCCCAATGCCCACATCACTACCACTTATCCTGAATCTACCCCAAATAATTCAGCATTTAACTACCGTCATGCAGCCCTAGCAAAAATCAGCTTGAAACAGCAGAGCCACCCAAAACCTAATAAAAAAAATAATCAGCAGACAGAAAAAAAAGATTGGATCTTCTTTTATTATGGTGGTGAGATCACAGGATATTAACCTTGAGAGCAAGACGGAGACGCTTGGCACACTGCAGTGCATAATACACACTGCAGAAATGTTGGGAGGGCCTTTAACGCACACACGCACGCACGCGCACACACACACATTTTCGAGCTCCTCTGTATTCCTGCTGTGCTAAAAGCATCCTCTCCCCTGTACGAAGCGCTTGCACGATATGGAACATGAATAAATCATATGCCGAGAGGGCCATAATAATTCTCCCTGCCGTAGTGTAATTTCTCCAGAGTGCCGTGCGTAACAGAAAACAGCTCCTCCCTCCATTCCGCTCTGTTTCTCCATCTCCCTCTTGCCCTCCTTCTCTTCTCTCCCTCCCTTCCCAGGAACGCTGGCACTCAGTTGTGCTGTGGCGCCACACACACGTCCTTCTGCAGCTCTCTACAGCTATTTATATCCGTTCCTTGTGCACATGCGCACACGCACACAGACAGACAGAGACACACACACACACACACACACACACACACACACACACACACACACACACACACACACACACACACCCTCATAAAGGCAAAGACAAATACAGCTTGTCTCTCTTCCTGGCATGAAGAACATGAGATGTCCTCAGAAAACTCACCAAATTCATATTTCAAAGTGGCTAAAAGGTCAGTCAGTGGTGGAGATAAACAGAAGCACATACACACTTCCACACTTCCCTGAAAATAGGTCGACACATGTTCTGGAACAATCTGCGCTACTGGAGCCTATTTTAAGACAGACGTAGATAGAAGTTTGGCATTATTCATCTACATTTCCAGAAGCTGAAAAGTGTGTGTGTGTGGTGTGTAATTAATTTTTCCATATCTTATTATATGTCCCTTCGTGGTCTCTGCCACGGGAACAGAAGTAAGAATCAGACGTTATTAGACTTTCAGATTTTGATTTCTGTTGTTCTGCTTCCTGTGAGCTGTGTCTGGACAAAATTTAGAAAGGCTATTGTGTGTTGTGTAAGTGTGTTTGTGAACTTTTTCAAGGCAGGAAGAGGGACACACACGAAGAGCAGCAGTTGCCTGAGAGGAAACAGTTACAGCCACTCTTCATTTCCTCTGTCTTTTTCCTCAATCATAAGTAACACAGCATCTGCTGTCAAGAGTGTGTGCTCTCGCGTCTCTGAAAGAGCCGCTTCTGCCTGCAGCAAGCATTAATTCATCACATGAGGGCTACTTTCTGCTTGTACCCTACTGTCCAACATGCACACATCAAAACAAGCCCTTCTCCACGGCAGAATATACAATGAGCTTTTTTTAACGTTGGTCCTGTGAGGAGGAGGAGAAGGAAGAGGAGTGTGGACCTCTCATGACTGGGTAACATTAAATTCTCTTTCTTCAGGAAATAATGTCATGTTATTTGCATATGTTTAAGCTTTGCAACTCACTGTATGAGGAGCGTTAATTAATTCATGGGAGCAAGTTAGCATTTCAAATGATCGCTGGCCAGTGCTGTCTGCCGCTAGGTCACCTTTAAATTAGCGCCGTAGCAGGGATCACACTCAAAACACACAACAAAAAACGCTCAATGGCATCAGGGTTAGTGGCCTTGACCAGAGATAACTAACGTTAACTCATTACCAAAGATTCACATCAGCAAAATCGGGGCTAAAATCATAAAGCAATCAATCATAGAGTTCACCTTGCTTAACACACCAGAAATCACTATCTAATGAATCAAATGACGAGAAGTTTCTGTAGACCATACGATCACTTGATAACTCTGGGCAGATAGAGGATGTTAGATTTCATTTCTAGCTGCGAGTTCATTCGCAGTTGAGGCCTCACAGGGAAAGATATGAGTGAGGTCTGAGCTTAGGGTGCTTCCTCTCGCCTGCTGACGGTGCAGAAAGGCCTGCGCTTGGCCAAACACAAAAAGCTGCATTTAATCCTGCTGTCCAAACCGGCTTGTCCCTCTGGCTCACACACACGCAGACCACACAGATTTGAATTGGAAACACAAGCATTTTGCCCTCGAATCCCTTTGAGAAGAAGCAATGAATGCTTATCAATACAAATCAGTCAAAGAAACAAAGATGACCCCTGAACCGAGAGACAGGAGAAGTGTAAATGTCCCGTGAAACGCTGTGTTCTCTCCAGAGATTAGTTTATTTCTATAACTGGGACAAATTTCTCCCTCTCACACAGTCACCTTCAAGCCCTTTCCCAGTCTGGCTCATATCCTGACAGAGAGCTCCAAATACACTGCCGAACGCTTTCAGCATGTCCATTATTTATATATATATATATATATATATATATATATATATATATATATATATATATATATATATATATATATATATATATATATATACACTTAAAGCACTAATATATAAGTGCTTAAAGTATTTATAGCTGCCATGAGTGTATTGTTGCAATAAGTATAAAACGTGTCACGGTGATGGAAAAGAAACAAAGCTGAGGGAAGTGTTTTCACAGCCCCGCTTTCCCTGTATCTCATTCTCTCCGTCTCTCCCCCACCTTCCGCGGTCAGATAGAGGCCATCGCTTCGGCTCACTGCGGGACATCTCATTCTGTCACTCTCTTGCACGAACAGGGACACACAGCGAGCGCAGCACTAATATGGGCCGACTCTGGCGACAGCGAGTGTTACAGAGATGAAAGGGCATGCTGGGCCTACTCCCCTCTTCCTCTACAAATTCCTTTCAGCATGTCTACTCCACTCGTGTATTCCAGAGGGACTGAGTGCACCTGTCCCTCATGCCTCCAATGGAAAATAGCTCCAGCTCAGCAGCTGCACCAAGTCAATGGGCATTAGACAGAGCATCTGTGTGGGTGCCTGAGTGTTTGCATGCACAGACAAATGTAAAGGCTGAGGCTCCTCGTCTTCTTGACTTCAGTGTGGAAACATGCTTGCGTACAACTGTACAGAGGGAGGTTAGGGATAATCCTAGCATGCAGGGCCACTCTGGTATGAACGCATGTGCATGACATGCCATGTGCATCTATGGTGGTACTACGGTGTCAATCAGCATTCACCTTGCTTTTCTGTCCCTTATCAAAGAGGAAAATGATCACAAACGCATTTCAAGGGCATTATAAAAAGAAAAAGTGTCCTGCCGCACTCTTCCACAGGCTACATTTTTTAAACAACAGTCCATATATTAAACCTAATAGCTCACAACAGAAGCTTTTAACCCTATTCATCCTGTTAGGATTCTTGGACTGGTGTCTACAAATAAACCTAGACGGCACAAACACGTGGCATGACATGACCACATGTCATGGGCTTATTTATAATAAAGCAGAAGAAAAAAACAAAAACAAAACAAACAAACAAAAAAAATCTGATCATTTTAACGCAGCACATGTGAATGTTAAGTGAGGGTTTGTAAAAGCTACAAGTCATGTTATAATGAGCAATTTAACTTCAAGCTCCATGTAAAGACACTGTGCATAAGTATGCGATTTGGGACGCACCTCCTGAACTTTCTTTTCCCTTTCAGTTTTCTGTAAATTTTTATTTAATAGATTTGACGCTGTCTACTACTTGACACGTGCGTACTTGAGTGTCTGTGTACTCACACACATTCAGAGATATGCTGTCCAGACCAGTGGCAGCGACAAATCTGACAGAAATACTGTAGCCTTGTGTATGTACACTGAACGGTATTAAAGGTAGAGGCTTGATGAAGCCCAGACACTCAAGCTGCGTTTCATTCTGTATCCAGCTGCTTTAGTAACCGAAGCCTTCAAATGTCCCTGTCTCACTGGACAGCATTTTAATTGAAATGGCATCTTTCAGTGTCAGGTTTTGAGTGCTGAGAACTTATTTATTCATTATTTCTTGTAAGCTATGACTACAGGCAAAATGTAAAATTGTGATACTTTTGGAAAGTGCTCATTTTTCGTCAGAGGGCAGCTGTCTTCCAGATGGGTTAGCCTTTATTTAGCAAGCTGGCTGCTTACCAAAGTTGCAGTCTACTGATCTGAGCGGTGTCTTTCCTCTTGTGTCCTGCGTGTGCACTGTAACAGGCTATTTGCATTAGCTGTGAGTGTAGTCTGGACTTTGGTGTGTAAATAATGTTGCTGAGGTCAGCTCCTGTTTCCAGGTGACGCCGAGCTGCGACTGGCTGAACGGCTGGCGAGCGGCACAGACTCATTTCATTAGAGGCTTTTGTGTGACGAGGGGAGAAGACAAACAAGGCAGAGAAGGGGAACGAGGGGCAGGAGACTAAGTCTCCTATATTCTTCTTCTTCCATAATCTCTCCATCACAGAAAGGAGAAGGGAGGAAGAGTGGTGGATTTGGACTTGTGGACAAGCCCATCATATCCTTCGTAAATATGATGGGAGGCCAGAAAGAGAGAATGAGTTGTAGTGAATTTATCAAACATGTGGGCAGCTGAGCTGTGTGTGTGTGTGTGTGTGTGTGTGTAGCACCAATATAGCTTGCGGCAAAGCTCTGCTGCATTGGAGACTACCTCTGCATCTCTTCCTCCTGCAGAATGTTATCCAACTAACTCTGAGATAAACAGGAACGAAGAGTATCATGAGGGAGCTGCTTCTCGCTCTCTCTCTCTCTTATACAGACACAAGGCCTGTTGCCTAGCAATTCAGGGACAGGGGCACGTGCTTCTTAGTAGCTGACACAGTGAGAGAAAAACAGGAAGGGAGGCAGGGACAGCAAGAGCATGAGACCGAGATATATTGAAGAAGTAAGAATAGAAGTGGACTGGAGTGTTAATGAAACTGTGTGTGTATTTCAGGTCGTCCATTCAGGTCACGGACATTCGTGTCCATCACTTCACCTTGTGCACTGCAACAACACAAACAGAAAGACACACAGCCTAACGAGTGCTTGTGCATGTGCGAGCCATGTGACACAAGGAGATTCCAGACTCAATTTCAGCACCGGCAGGAGCAGAGCTGTAGGCCCTCTGCCCATTTTTCGTGCTCCAATTGCCTGCTAACAAGGGAGACTCGATGCAAGGAGTCATGTGATGCGCCACGCTGGGTTGTTTTGACTGGCGAGGAAACTGAATTTACAATTCAAACTCTATGATAAATTCACAAAGATTGATTTATGGCTTAAAGGAAAGTAAAAGCAGTTCATAACATAAGAGTGAAATGGCTAGACATATATTTGGACACGTATAGCAGTCTACCAAAATCCTGTGAGGACGTGATAAAAAGTGCTCGGGGCAACTTTATGTTTGAATGTATTTGCATGGAGAGATGCAGTAGGCTTCGAGTGTAAACAGCAGAGTGGGCATGTGCTCAATGCATGGCTTAGATAGCATTGTATACTGTTGGTTTGCAATGCAAAATGTGGCTAATGTGGCTATGGTGGCTTATGTAAGGAGGGTGTAATTCAGCCTGGGATTGGTACAAGCATGCCTGACTGCAGGTTAAGCATTCACTTAGTGCTCTGTTTCTGCAGGCAGCCTGCGTGTCTGTTTCAGCCGGAGTCATGGGAGAAAAATCAGAAGAGGAATCAAACACATATCCGCTCTGCACGACAGATCTAAACACAGCACACCCAGGTAACTTGCTCATGAAGCTATGAAAGCTACTCAACTTTCTCCTCTTAAACAGCAGAAAAGTGTGTACAAGCAAACCCAACTGATCAGGAGGCTGTTATATGAGGATTAGACAAGACGACAGCGGAACGGCGCAGTCATCCGTTTAACGCTGCCGTATTTGCCTCTGTCCTGCGTTCAGCCCGGTTGCCCTCTCTGCTTTCCAAATCTGCTAATCAAAGACTGACAAAAATCTTTCCAGGACATAGCACTGTGTGTAGCTATTAAAAATAATCATGGCTATGATATTGAAAGAGAGCAGGCTAGCGCTTTCTCTAAACCCTCTCATTATGTTTACAGAGAGAACAGCTGGATCGGTGTGAGAGGAGGCGGACGTTACTCTTCCATAAAGGCAACACGGATGCCATTAAAAATAAAGCTCTTTTTCACATGTCAAACTCGCACATGCATCTCAGATCACACGCTAGAATACTGATAAAACCCACCGGAGCTCTGTTTCGTGATTTCATTAATGCTTGAATGTAAAATGCTGTGTGACGAGCGAGCGGCAGACACACGGGAACGTTTTAAAGCTAACGCAAGCCGCCATCTTGTTTTTTCCATCACGGTCATGCTTAAGACCAAGAGTCACAGTTATTATGATGTAACTGTATGTAACAGTCACTACATGGTAATGTTTGTATGTATTTTATGCAACTTTTCCTGTGTTAAAATCTCGTGCTATTACACAATACTACTTTTGACATTGTTTCGAATAAAAAATAACCTTAAATAAATGAACAAATGAAATGAAGCCAAATGACAATCCTTCCTTTCTGAAGCTCTCAAAGTGGTGCTAATGTTATTATGTGTATTTCTTGTGCCTAGACTGAACCAGATTAAGTGAAACTGCATCTAGTTGTGTAGAAGCCCTAGAGCTAGGAACACAATCTCTCCGACTCTCACATGAGAAACAAACCTCTACATGGTCCATCAACCCACAAAACATCAGTCAGTATGTCAGTAACCTTTATGAAATAAAAATACAAGTGCAGAGTCACTGCATAAGCCTCAATGGTACTGACTATAACTTTCCCTAATAAGAGCTTATCGTGCCTCTGCACCATGGACTGCTCGCTGGGTGTTGGGTGATCATGTGACCGTTGCACAGTAGCTATAAAAGTCACCTGCAAGACCTCATGGGATTTGTAATACCCTAACAATAATGGAAAGAGTCATCGATTCAGAAACAAATCTCCAATTTGAATTAAGTGGCTGAGCTGAATGACATAACAGCAAATCTCTTCATCCAATGCCCGAAAACCTGGACGTATTTTATCCTCTCAAACTGGGATCAGTTTCAAAATACTCAAGTCTCACACAATTAAGTTTGTTTGATGGGATGTCTAAATTCTCATGTTTCAAAGTATTGGCACTGCATTCTAAACTTTTCTGTATGGAGTATTAAAAAAAAAAGAAGAAGAAGAAGAAAAAAAAGGAAACAACAAAACAAAACAATTACTATGTAATTAAAGCCGCTCCAGCTAGTAAAAGCATTCAGGTTTCTGTACATGGCTGAGAGCAGGCCCGTAGTCTCCTTAAAGGAAGACGGAGAATGATAAACCTGTTCAGCTGGTACAAAGACAAATGAAATACAATATGAGGCGTAATGCAATGACAAGAAACGAGTTTTCATGCCTGGGAGATGGTTTCCAAAAATGTACCATGACTCTGGACTAAAGTTAGACAAGATCACATGCACATGAGCGCTCTGAAAAATACTCTCACATTTCAGTGACTGAGACTTTACAAAAACGCTGACAGGATCTAAGCGGACGAATACATTTCTCTTATAGCACAGCGTACAACCTCGTGCGTTTGTATCGGTCATCCTGATCTCTGATATCGTTGTCTGAAGGTGAAGCTGCAGTGTGTGTGCATGTGTGTGTGTGTGTGTGTGTGTGTGTGTGTGTGTGAGAGAGAGAGAGAGAGAGAGAGAGAGAGAGAGAGAGAGAGAGAGAGAGACAGTTCAGAGCTCATGGGGATGCACAGAGTACTCAGGTGTGAGGCAGTAGATCTCTGTGCCCTGAGGCTGGGCTCTAGGCACCTCTCTCTGTCCGGCCGGTCCGTCTCTATTCCACAATTTACAAGCACGATAACCAGACACTAGCACAACGCTGCTAGTAATGAATTAAAGCAAGCTGGGAATATCTCTACTTAAAGCCATCACTGCAACATTACACCGCAATTCACGACATACTCCTACTTAAATGATTAGCATGTAGATTTTAGACTGAGAGTCATTTGGTCTCTGCATTCAACCACAAGACTGTGATTAACTCAAGTCGTGTTGAAAGATCTTACCAACTCTTACAGACCTGCTGTGTGCTGAAGGATGATTCACCTTGCTTTTTTGTTAGTACACTGCAACTTAAGTGTGGCATTTAGAAAAAGTAATGCAGCACACGTGTGTGTGTGTGTGTGTGTGTGTGTGTGTGTGTGTGTGTGTGTGTGTGTGTGTGTGTGAGAGAGAGAGAGAGAGAGAGAGAGAGATGTGAGTGGAGCTGCATTAATTAAGGATTATGGGCGGAGGTAAAAATAAGCACAGAACGTAGCTGGATAATGAACAAAGCACAGGGGAAGAACAGAGGGAGATGGGATGTGACCTTTCACAAACGTGAACATAAACACCACATCAAATAAAAACACTACTGAATCCTGCCGTTCCTCATCGCACCAAGTTCATGAGTGATAATACACACACATACACACATCATGCTATTGTGGATAGAAGATGCTTGGAGTAAATGCCATTTAGATGCTCCAGAGACATTTGGAAAATTCCACACAGGGTTTTATGTTTTATAATAGCTTTTAACGCTGAGGTCTAACACAAGGTTATGGAGTTTAATGATTACTGATGACTGTGTAAGGGGTCTATGGACTTAAAAGTGTAGTAGGCTTAAAAGTGGTACCTAACAGTATAAAAAGCTTGTTAGCTAGTAAACTAGTTTGAATGTAGCATACATTTAGTCTTGTGCTCTTTGTTTAAGATACAAGATAAAATCTAGTTATAAAGCCTGGCTTTGCTTGTTTAGTCTGTATGTCCATATACCTTTGTGCTACTGGTTCTGAAAAGATGGCTAATTAATCCATCCCTGCAGCCATTACATGCTATGGCTACAGTGTTGGGGTGCAACCCATGTGAAGCTCGTTGCATACAAACATACACACTAAATAAAAGGACTTGATTTGTGGTTGTTGCACACACATGCCTGTTAAACACCTGGGAACAACAAATTAATAGCCCTGGACACAAAATTCGCTCGTCATAGACACCTGGGCTACTGATTTGTATTCCCTTGCTGTTTCATTGCTAATGTTCAACCATTTAAAGGTGAGAGATTTTATCTTTTATAACCATGACTTCTCAGGCTGCAGGAAGACAGCATCTGGCTAATTTGCCTCTCATAGCTCATGTAGGTGTTAATGATATTCATAATAAGCCATTATTCCGTTCTGGTTCTTGACTGCTTGGGGATGAACTTTTAACCCGACGCTTACTGACCCCACCCTCCCCCAAAGGTCACCTCCTGATTTCAGATCCATGCACTACACAACACAATAGCACTCAATCTTCTTGTGTAGACCTCTGTGTCTAGTGGGTACAAACTTGTTGTTTATTGGGGTTCTCTTGTTGCCGGCTGACAGGCAGCAGTTGTTGCTGCAGGAGGAGGCTGGGTGTAAACAACACCGATGGGTGGAAATCCGATCCCTAAGAGTGGAAAAAAAAGCAGGCAGGCAGAACAGCAGAGCCACCACGGCCCATTATCCCTGCTCATTCCTGATGGAGCCTCTCTGGCGGGGGGCGCAGGCTCAGAGGTATTAACACACACTGAGAGAGGATAGGGTGCGTGCATTAGGGGGCAGCATGTCTGTGTTAGGAGAAGGAGAAGGTGGAGGTGGGGTTGTGTTTTGAGCAGTCTGAGTTCAGCCAGTACGTATCTTAGATCGCTGTATGAATTAAATATTAGGGATAAAGATAAAAGAGGCCTGAGTGCAAGGCATGGAGAGGTGGGGCAACGCCCAAACTACTGTACTAAAGGCTGCACTGGATCCTAATTACTTTCCCAGAGTGGCCACATATGTACATGACACAGAAATGTAAAAGAATTCATTTTAATCGGCCCTCTAAACTTCTCTCACACTTTACAATCAGTGTGAACTGCTAATCTCTTGTTGATTTGTTGAGCCACTGATAGATAAATGACTGCTGTGAAACAAAGCAATGATGAAAATCATGTGAAAAAAGAGCAGTGCGGGCACACAGGCCCTGGGCCGTGTCTCACGGTCGACAACTGAACCACCTAACAATCAATGCTCTCATTAGGTAGAGTAGAGCCACGTCAATTAGCCACTTTTAGCCTTAGCTAAAATCACAAAGCTGGAGAAATTAATTCGACCAGTTAGTGCGTAGCAGATTATTAAATCAGTAATGACTTGGCCGAGGGGGTTTGAAACACATCGTGAAATTGAACACAACACAAAATGTCAAAGTCTAGCAACTCCAGTTCCAGTTCATATTCACTTGTTTATGATGCTTTTTAATTATACAACTTACAAATTAAGCAAAATTCAGCTCAGACGTGAAGCAGCTGGGTGTTAAGCAGTCTTGTCTAGGACAAAACTTTGTGACAGGAGATGGAACTTCAACCTAGAACCTTCTGTAATTTTCTAAGCTAGCTTTGCCTTTATGAAACTGTCTGGACTTGTTGAAAATATGACATGACATTCAATACCTGCAATTTGCACATAACACAAAACGGTGCTTAATTATTGCAAAAAGTTATTTTACTCTTGTAAGACGCATCTGAAGCTGTAGCAACGGATGGTTCATTTCTCCTGGATGTCATTCAGATTTCAATTTGTGGAAATATCTGGAAACACACACAGTGAGCTCCAACCAAAGTCGCTGGTTGTCCCCATGCAGGCGGGATGCTGGAGCAGGCATGGAAAAGCCACAGTGCCTGCTATGTGGAATAAACACTGAGAAAAGTGATGGCTGCTATAAAAGCCATTCCCACTCCATCTTGCCTCAGAGTGTTTCCAAGAGCCTCTACTGAATATTTCCTCAGCCCTTTAATTTACAGTGAGAGTTTATACAACACGCCACCTGTCCTCACTTCAACCAAATCAAGCCCACTCCATCTGTCCCCTTTCCCCTGGACGTGGCCACTGGACTCGGAAACTAATTTGGCTTCTGCCGTTTGGATGGGCTGATAAATTTCCCATGCTTCTGTGTTTCCTTTACAGCTATTACACCCTGATGCATATGAACACAGATCATCCAACTGGCACCGTGAACATGGGATGTGATAATCTGTCAAAAAGGCGCTGAGACAGCTTATTCTATCCAAACCTCATCATGGGAAACTGGCTGCATGTGTGAGAGGACGTGGAATCCAACAGGAGGTGTCCTGAATGACTTCACTGTACAGATCTCACTCTGTAAAAAATCCTCTCTTGCACACACACCAGATCGTAAGACTGCAGCAGGGTGAACGATCTAAACACATACAGTACACAGTGCGCATCCTTCCCAAATGATGAAAACACACACATTTATGCCAATGACAAGAAAACAAAAAGACTGGTGTAACTCAGGGCTAGGCAACATGGCACTATAATACTGACAGAATTTAAAATGGAATAAAGATGGCATTTTGTAAATAACAAAATTTTTTTTATTAAAATTCCCTTTTAAATAAATATATTGCCATTTCTAAACACAAAAAATACATTCAATGTACATTTGTTCATTAATAATATTATTATTATTATTATTATTATTATTATTATTAAGATAGCACCTATAAATACCAGCAAAAACAGTAGCTTCGGGTGGAAATAAAGGATTGGACTGAGTCTGTAACAAATGAAGAATGGAATTGGATTTTGAAAAGTTTTTTTGAAACTGGAACTATTATGGAACTGGAACTTTATATATAGAGAGACATTTTTGTATTTTTTTGTTAGGGATGTTTTTATTAATACTTTCAATGCACTGTGTGTGACAGCTGTGGTTGTGCTCTTAGCTATGGCCTTTTCCCCCTTTATATTGTTTGCTTCAGTTAAAAACACCCCATTATTCATTTCATAAACACACACACAGACACACACACACAGACACACACACAGCTGAATGTTAAGCCCTATCATATTTCAGTCAGGCCTGGAGTGGACAGCCAGACATCCCTTCTTTACAAAGAACACGCTGTCCTTCGATTTTGTCAAGCTGAGGCTCCCTAAAGTGCCGTGGTGGGGGTAGAGGGTCAGCTCTTTTAGGGAAAGGTCAGGAAATGACCTCTGTATCTGCACTGAAACACTTAACACGCATATGCACAAGCACAAAATCGCAAGCTCAGTGGGGACAGACAGGAAGGATCGTACTGGTACAGCTACAGAGGTACAGTTTGTATAAGAGCAGAGATAACCTGAAGGCATATTCATCACGACATTAAAAATTTCAAACGTCTTAAATCTAACGGCATCTGCATGTGCCTGTATTATTATTTTTTTTTTACATTACAATTCATCTGGAGCTGTTCTCACTAAAACCCAGTAAGCTTCAATGATGTCCAGGATATTATGGATGCAGCTTCTACATGGTCACTGTGTGTGTATGTGTGTGTGTGTGTGTGTGTGTGTGTGTGTGTGTGTGTGTGTGTGTGTGTGTGTGTGTGTGATTTGTTATTCAGCAACACTCACAAGCTTCTCGGGTTTAAAGATAATTCAAAGTCTGTGACAAATGTTTAACACTATTATGCACCCTGAACGTCACAAAATATCATCTGTTCATCTGCACATGGCCAGCCGTAAGTCAGGGAAACACACCCTTCAACCGGCTGTGTGCAACTGAGTAGTTCTGACTTTTTCCTGAGCAGCCTCACATCACACCTCTCCGAAAAGCTCCAGCTTGAGCCAGTCTTTCATTACAGCACATACAGCCTACTGAACAGCTTTCACACCCAACCGCTTCATAGCCTCATCCACTGGAATGCTCTACTGTAGCCTGCATTAAATCCTTCCAAAACATGTCGAAAGAGCGTCCTTTTCATCCGATGTTTAATACTTACTTGGTCATTACACACTTTTTCCTTCTTGCTCCAGAATCTAAGACTGCACATATTGAAAAGCCCCAAAATACACATCACTACAAGAGCTCGTCTTAGCTCCAGTTAACTAGTGTTGCATGGATCTCATTTGCACACTAGAACATTACAGGCTCTTATGTTTTATGACACAATAACACACCCATCTGTATAATATGACAAAATCATTGCAGGCACAAATTTTACACTCTGGCCGGTCTGTGGGCTCAAAAATTTCTGTAAAAAATAACCTGACAAGTGCACTTCTAAGGTCTCAGCATTGGGCTGTGTGTCTGTGGAGCCATGCCTGAAGCTCATGCTCAGTTGTAGACCAGAGGATCCAGTAATGGTGGGATTACAAGACTCAGAAGAGAACTAAACACAATATAGCACATAGGCAAAAAGCCTGGAACAACAATTTGAGGAGCGACAGGAAAATGTGGATGCGTTGTTCTAAACATTCACCTCCTCTCTTAAAAATAGCAAGGTCATAATTAATTTCAAGTTCTCTCTTAAACTTCATTTCATGTTCCCTTTTATGTTTTCTGTACATTCTGATTTGGTCACATGTTCACGTTAAGTGCAAGCATGTTGGCAAATACCTGAGAACATGTGCACACAATGTCTGAACACGTTGGCAGATTTGCAGTAGCAGATGTATAATTTAGCCTTTACACAACACAAAGCTGAAGCACTACTCACACCCCTTAAACTTGCACTCTCTCTGTCTGGAATTTCCTGTTGATGGCTTATTGCTAATGCCCAGAACTCAGAAATTTCTGCAAAAAGCTGCAAAAGATTTTCAACCTAAGCACAGCAAGGAGCGAAAGAAAGCGAGTGGAATATCAAGATAGATATTACGGAATACATTTCTCACATTATTCCACAGGCTGAAGTATAATCTAGTCATTAGGAGTGTCGCACTGCTGCTTATTCACTTGAAAATAAGCAGAGAACAAGAGAAGGCACAATCGTATTAGGACTAAGAGCTACAAGGCAGCAATCCGGCTGTATTTACCATGACGTGTGGGCTGTAAACTGAGAGGAAGAGCAACTTCACATAACTGAATAGTGTTTTCAGTACAAAATGCCAGACCTATGGCCTTACAACAGGAACCAGTGGGTCATGGGATCAGAGAAAGCCTATCAGCTCACAGCACAAGTGCAGCAGTGAGCCTGGGGAACAGGGGAAGCTGATCCTCATGTGCAGGACTGAGGAATTGCCCTGTGCACTCGCTCGCCTGCTGTTAACACAAAGCTTCCATTTTGAGCTGTTCTGAGAGCCAACCCTCATGGTCTGCTTCTATGACGTCAGCCTGCTTGCTTGAGGTTTAGTGTTTCTCACAAACAAGTTCCGGGACACAATTAGAGGATGATTGTATATATAGAAAACACGTAGTGATGTAGGTTGGATTAAGATGCTATCAGAATGCTGTACCATGTGGAGACAAACACACAGCAACATGCTTGCAAACAATTCTAAAATTAGGTCAGCGCAGCTTGACACTTCTGGCCTTCTCCCACAGTCCGACGATGGCCGTCTGCCCTCTCGGGCCCCGCAGCACCCCCCCACACAAGGGGCCCATTTTAGTGCTCCATTTCTTTCACTCTCTCTCACACACACACTCACACTGATTCCCAGTAGAGGAGGATTGCATAACAGAAGAAGGGGTGTGGGGCCTCAGCCTGTTCTGAGGGAAACAAAGACGGAGCCAGAACTCACTCTTCTTGTAGCAGAAGGCCTCATTCATATGCAGATCTTGAACCATGTGTGCATAGAAAGAGCAGAGATCTGCCTAGTCTGGAACCAATCACACACACACACTTGTGTATGTGTGTGTGTGTGTGTGTGTGTGTGTGTGTGTGTGTGCGTGCACAAAAGGACTGAACAGAGTATTTGAACAGTGGATCCAAAAAAAATTGGGATTACATAACATCTGAAACACCACTGTCAACAACTGAACCATGGCGGTGTTGACATGTCCACAGTAAACTTGTAGTTGTAGACTTATAGTACAGTAGATTTACTCCACAAAAAAAAAATGTAAGAAATTCTTCCAGCCTCATTTTTATTTTTATATAAACCTTAAGCAGGCAAAAATGACTGGATGAACTAAGCAAATAATAAGCCTCTCCTACAAACACTTAAAATCAAACACAAACCATCTCCAATGAAAATGTACATCAAACTCCAACATTTATCACCAGTGACACTGACATGCACTAACCACCACCTTCTCCATCAAACAAACATCTAATATTCACCATGACACCAACATTCCTCAAGAAAAATCCAATATACACCTTGAAATTACTCACAAAACACTATCATTCATCACCACACAGCAGTCTCTATTACAGACCAGCAATCCCCATTACACACAGATACTCGCCAGCAAAAATCCAATATGCACCATCAAATCCTAACACTCATCCACAAAGTACTGACATTCCGCATCACAGACAGACAACTCCCCTTTAATCACACTTGAATTCCAACATTCTCTTTAACATCATCATCATAGAGTGACTTAAAAGCTAACATTCAGCAACAAAATGCCTGCATGTACACCAGAATGCCTGCATGTACACCAAAATGCCTGCATATACACCAAAATGCCTGCATGTACACCAAAATGCCTGCATGTACACCAAAATGCCTGCATGTACACCAAAGTGAAACCAAAATGCCTGCATGTAAACAGGTGGCACTTAAGCATTACTTTTAGGAGAAAATTCTAGAAAGTACACACGGGTCCACTTGTGTTTGCTGGTGTTATTGTTGGATAGCGAGTTGGTTTGCTTTGGGCTTTAGACAAATAGATGTCATTCATTATTGGGGAATTGGAGAACAGGCACCAGGTGAGTCGCTTTTTGATGTGATGACCAAAGCAGCGAGCTGTAGAGCAGCGATGGGAAGAGTAAACACACCTACACTTCAAAACCGCAGGAACAGCAATAAAGAACAAGAGATCCTACACAGCCATACTCCTCCTTTACAGGCAGCACCTATAGAGGATTAGGAAAACCCCAGTGCAGCCTTGTGTGGTGAGCGCAGGTCTTTTTATTGGAGGACCAAAGCGAGCGATAGAAGCTAAGCCTCTTGCATGCCATCTTTAATAAATGCGAGCGCAGGCCAGCCAGTAAAATAGACTCATTCTGCAGTCTCCTTTATGAAGAGAGAGCCTGGGGGAGTGCAAAGCTTTAGTGCATGAAGAGGGAAAGGGGTGTGTGTGTGTGTGTGTGTGTGTGTGTGTGTGTGTGTTGCTGACGTACTGAATACTCAAAAGCATGCATCAGGAAAGGCAGAAGGTGCTGGTCATTCAACTCGTCCTCATTTTGGAATTTGTGCAAATCATGATTAAAAAAAAAACAAAACAAAAAAAAACATATCATGCAAAATCATACAAATACATTTAATTTTCTGCTGCTTGTCAACATGCTAACATCTACAGCAGCTCTGAAAAACAACTGCAAAAGCCAATGCATCCAACCACAATCTTTCTCCTGCAAATCTCAAAGATGCCATGGAGTGCAAAATACGTGGGCATGTGAAAAACAGAAAAGGAGCCAACGTGACCTACATAAACAGCACGTGGAAGAGGCTCAGGCTTCCACATAACTAAGTGTTTACTTCATCTTGTATGCATGCAGCTCCCTGCGATGTGGGAAAGAGGGATGGGGGGGCAATGAAGGAGAAGAGAATGGGAGAGAGAAAGAGAGAGGGGGAGAGCAAGACTGGTAGGGTCACAGAAGCAAAGCAATCATTATTATGTCCTCCTGATTGACAGGGACTCTTTCCCCCCTTCAGTACAGCATATCAGCTAGTGAGAGGAGAAATACACTCCGCCTCCACGTCCTCATTCACCCTGCACTGCCTCGCCGGCTCCGACACCAGCTCACGCACACTCTACAATCTCCTGCGAGCAATTTTTTTTAAAAGGAGCGAAAGAAGAGAAGGTACGGCATTCATTAATGCAAGAAAGAACACCACCGCTATATTAGTTGCGTCACGCAGTTTCTCAGCTCAGATAAAAACACTACAAGGTTTTTTAGCCACGATTAGCCAGTGTATTCATGGAAGTACAAGTTGGATTGCTGGTGGTGATAAAATTAAACATAAACCTTTCTACTCATGGGACAAATTGAGGAGAAGAGAATTAGGGAATGCTGGAGAATGAAGGGCTATGTGGTGTAGAAAAAGAACCATTTAAGATTTAACTATGAAGTGCTACAGGTACTAAGGGAAGACTAAAAATCAATAAACCCAGACATTTTGCTTATTATTGGTAAAGCAATACTAGACATGAAGAATTTAAATTCAGGGGGAAAAAAGTGCTTCACAGAAACCACTAAAGGATTCAAATCCAAAACATACAAATACAACATAAAATGCAGCCTAATACTTAGTCCAGACAAAAGCAAGCCCCAGACCTGCTATAACAGGAAAGCCTGAAGAGCTTCTTGTGCAGTGAGACGGCCACTGCACGCTGTCTTTAATCAATATCCTCTGTAGAGGTCTTCAACTTCCTTTGAAGGCAAGACCTGGGTCTGGTTTCCTAATCAAGCTCTCAACCCTCCCTTCTTTCCTTTCCAATACAATAGAGTCGTTGAGTGTGTGGAAGTGTGGAGGCTGTAGTGTGTGTGTGTGTGTGTGTGTGTGTGTGTGTTGGGGGGGAAGAGAAATTGGACAGAAGCAGAGCGGTGGACCAGGAAAACAGGGTGACGCTCATGGAGTCTTTGCTAACAGGCTTTTGGCCAATCACATAGGGCTTTAGTGAACTGGCTGAGTGCACAGCGGGAAAACTCGTAGGGTCAAAGTGTATGTGTTCCTGAAAAGGCAAGTAGGCAGCGGCAATGTCTGCCACTGCTCAGCTTTTACCCACACCGCAGACAAAGAAGGGAGAGAAAAAGACCGGATGGTGAAAGCGAAAAGCAGCACATTGATCAACCATGGGGAGAGCGCTAAACAAACCCAGCGTGAACAGCAGCAGCACGGCAGCGCCGTATCGACGGCCTGAAAAATAGAGCGTTTATCGTGAACGCTTCAGCCAAATCACGTTATTACTGCCCCAGCACAGAGGAGAGCTATTAGCCAAGCCTGCTTAAGGCCACATTAGCCCACATTCGGCATCGGTCTCTGGAGCGAGTGCTAGTGTACTCCTCACTTTCTGCTGTATCACCACGAATGATGCCAGAACTGGGACTGAGCACACACACACACACATTATATATATAATGGGAAAAAAAAATATAATATAATATAATATATATAACTGGGACTGAGCACACACACACACACACACGCACACACACACACCCCTCTATGGAAAGTGGAGCAGCCATGATACAGGCATTAGTATTTAGCAACCATATACTAATGTAATAATCAAAATTTTATGTGATTCAATTCAGGAGAAAGTTACATTGTGAGACAACAGTAAAAAAAAACAAAAAAAAAAAAAACGTACCAAATGCTGCTGCTCAGATGGCGTTCTGATCTAAGAAAGCAACCAGACATGTCCAAATGAAATGTTAATATATAAGGCTGCCTGCTGAGATCCTGTCGTCTAGCTGATTTCTGAAAGCTTTGGAGAAAAATGGCAGTAAAGGGGAAAAAACTGGCACAGTGGGGGAGAGACTGCTATTGAGTGTACAAAGTTATTTGTAAAAGATTCAAACTTTTAATAATACTCGATTGTCATTGAGTATTTGTCCTCTCATCACTAACAGAGGTGCGATTTCTCTCTCTCTCTCTCTCTCGCCTGTCAAACTTGTGTGCTAACTATCATGCTAATAGTTTGCTTATAAATGGACGTCTTGTATTGAAAAACAAAGAAATCTAATTATAATATTATAATATGATATTCAACCAATTTACAGGTTTTCTGCAACTCTATCATTAAAAGAAATTGAATTACATCAGCAGATTTCCCTTTTTTTGCTAAGACAGCGTGATATGCTACCATGATCATTTACTAATGCAACAAAAATATAAATATTACTTTAGCCAGAACTGCACACAATCCTGCCAACAATCCCACAAACTGTGTTTCCGTGTATCGTTTCTGATCCTGGAAATAGAAACCCCGCCCTCTGAAGTCTAACTTGCACTCACTGGAACAATCTGGGTGGTGTTTACAGTACAGAGCTTTAAGTGTGGTAAAGTGTGGCTTTAAGATCTGCTCTCACACAACTTTACTGCAGGTGATTGTAATCGATGCTTGTGGAAAATGGTGCAAAGTGGAAACAAAAGGATGATGCGAGAGCTGAGGAGAGAGCACGACTCTTCAAACCACCCAGTCGAAAGGATCGGGTCGTCTCCCCACCCTTCCATTGCAACACAACAAAGCTCTTATTACACACGATCGATACGGCAGCCACTTAATAAGGACGACCGACTGCATGGTTCTCAGCTCCAGCCATAAGAGTCTGAAGAGCTGTTTCATTGAATTTGTTTAATATAATCCTAATCCTACTGTGTGGATGAGGGAGAAGCAGGAGAATGCACAAAGTAACAGACAGAGTAATGACTGGCTTTGCTTTACAAGCTTTCCATGGGGGAGACGGTGTGTGTGTGTGTGTGTGTGTGTGTGCGCACTAACTCTAAAGAGACGCTGTGAATTATTGATGGCAGAGACAGCAGGCCAGACTGCGGATCGCTAATGCACGGGAGCTCATAAAGGAGGATGGATAACATTACACATGACATCACCGGGCAGACGCCTAAAACCGAGCAGAGCCTCTGTGCCACTCCCATACTATCCCAACCCATCCCATCCCCAGCAGCACACATCCAACGAAACGCAGACAAAACACACTGACAAAGCATTACGACAAAGCCTGGGCTTTGTCTCTCAGCTACACATGGGTATAAAAGGTTTCTACATTTGGACTGTCACGTTTACACAGTACACACAAAAACAGACAGGAGCACCGTATTTAACACACATCCTACAGAGACCGGATCATCTTCCGAATGATCCTTCTGCACATATTCAGGGATTAAACACTGAGCCGCTCTGACCGGAGTATGCAGCATGCTGAAAAATAAAGGAAGATTCTGTACTGTACTGGAAACCGCGAGCATGTCTGACTGTGTGATGATTTAAACAAGCAGTTCACACACTACTAAACCTTCCGCTTCCCTTCATGTTAGCTACATCAGCCTCGTGGTTCCAACGCAGAAATAAAGGCGTGAACTACGGACGCCAACCGAGGGGGGAAAAAGTGTGTCTTTTCATTTAAGGCTTCATTAACGACCGGAGTAGTTTTTCCTTTGTACATAATAGAGATGTTTCCCATATGCACACACTGGAATTAGTAAAATAGGGAAGGGAGGGAAAAGGAAAGAAAGAAATCCAGCACTCAGTTTTCACTCGAGAGTTTCAGCACTAATTTCGTGTGGTTGGAGTTTATAAGCTAAAGCAATGGCTCTGATATATTCGTGAGCAAGGATGGTCAAGTGTGGTTGTGAATGTACAATAGTGTTTCCTAGCAATCTTGCTGAGGGCTAAGAGTTTGTTTGAGTGTGTTTACAGAGTGGACCTCCCACACTTCTTACACACACGCACTGTCACACACGCGCGCACACACACACACACACACACACAAACACGCACACACACACACACACACACACACACACACACACACACACACAGAGAGAGAGAGAGAGCAAGCAAGGGAAAAGTGAAAAGAAGTGCAGTTTCTTCACTTTCTCATAGAACTGTGAGAGGGAAAAATGAGGGAAAAAAGAAAGAGGCATGGAACAAAGAGATGGAGGCATGTAGTGAGCGAGAGAAAACCTGCGTGTCCTGTGCGTGCAGTACTGAAGGCCACTCGTTTCTGTGAGCAATTCAGCTGAAGCATAAAAGAGCCTGTACACAGCACATCCACAAAAGCAACAGCCGCAGCGCACAGAAGAGTGTGACTGAGGGGCCAGTGATGGGGAAATGCATGCTCCACTTTACCAAAGAAAAAAGCACACACACACACCTTTGCAAACCAAACACACACAAACCCTAAAAACAGGGCTAGATCTTAAGACCAGGATACATAGCCGTTATGTCTGTTTGAAGCTGCAGTGACTCAGAGCAGCCCAAAGCCCTGTACTGTATGTTCTTTAACCACACAGCACTTAACTGTCAGTCAGCATCCTGATTATGAAGAAGATTCAGGGATTAGTCCTGCACTAGTCCATCGTCTGCACATCTCTATTTACATACAAGCTGAATACGTTTCTTCGGTTCCCACACATCAGTTTGCTTATGTAAGTATACTTGAACACATCACTGTTTGCTCACAATAACGCTGAATCAGCGCTGAATAATCCCGTCTGTGTCGTCATGCGATGCTTTTATTAGAATTTTATTAACACTCGTGTAAACCAACGACTTTGTGCTGTTATCTTCCTACAATTACATGTGTTCTATTTCTCTTAAACCACACCAATTTTCCAACTTTCTTTGTTTTTGTTTTTATTTGTGTTTAATTAAACAATGACGTTTATAGGTACACCGTCAACTATCAGCTGATAAAACTGAATGCCTAGATGTAGAAATTTTGATCCACTGCTTTCCATGTGTGTATATACTGTGGAACATTTTGTTACAAACTACAACATGAAATGATTTTTGCCATCATGAAAACTGGCCATGTGGCAGTGAGTAGGTTAAACAGAGCTGTGTACAGCCACGTTATTGCAGCTTGTGTATGGCCAGCCCTCTCTCTCTCTCCTCTCCCCTCCCCCTCACTGCGGCAGCGCAGATGGTAGCTGTGTGACCTCGCCGTTCCTGCCTCCTTGTTTTGATCCTGCAGTCCTGATTGTTCAGGCTAATCCCATCCTCCCTGAGTCCTTGGCTCAGAGCCAGGACTGTTATTAAGCACACAAAGCCTTTTCATTCCAGCTACTGTCATCGCCGCTGCCTCCCCGCCTCTCCCCCCTTGCTCTATACACTCACCCCTCCCTCCATCTCTCTTCTCCAGCACTCCTCTTTTCCTTTCTTGTGTTGTCTCCTTTGCTTCTGTCTTTATGGCTTCCCGCATACAGGCCTGATCAGACAGGCCTCTCATTTTGTCATTTTTCTCTTCCTCCGTCCGTCTTTCTCTCAGACTTTTCTTTCCCCTTATACTCTTTGTGATGTGTGCACGTCATTACATGAATGTGTATGGTAAAAGGTCAAATCTGCGAGATTTTGCACACAAATAGTGTGTGCGAAAACAAAATTTCTGATTGAAAATATCAGTTTAAATTATTCTTATTATTTTATCTCTCGCCGGTTTTATTTTTAAGCTAACGTTGAAGCTACTCCAACCTGGCCATGTTCAGGCATGTTGCTAGGCAACCAATACAAGCCACACTGCAGGTGTGTGTGTGTGTGTGTGTGTGTGTGTGTGTGTCATTCTTTGCAGGCCTTGAGCTCGGTCCCTCTTCATCTCAGACATGTTCATGTACCTCTATTCACTCACAGCAACTTGTACACACACTCTTCATCTTGTATGCACAGCACTCTGTAGCAGCTCTAGAGAACAGCAGCAGCCTGAGATTACAGCAGGAGATTGGAGCGCAACCAGCACAATGTCCTGAATTCATGATGCAGATGCTCAGGTACAAAACCCTCACACATCCTTCACATATCAATGTGGAGTTACTGTGTTACTCTCATAATCTCATCAGACAGCCCACCAGGCAAGCCGATACTACACATGACCGGCCAGACCTATGTCCTGGTTGCCTAGAAACTGTCACCATTATACTTAAAGGGACCATGAAAAAGGAAAGTATGCTTCAATTGCCCAGCTTGATTGGGCAATTTCTAAAGTAGGTAGGATAAAAACCGCTGTGTACGAATAACAATTCAAGTTGTGGTCTTTTTGATATCTTAGAGGTTTCCAAATCAGTGATGAGCAAGCTGGCAGTAAAGAAAATAATAAAAACTCCCTACGCAGCTAAAAAAAACCCCAAAAAACAAAAACAAAAAAAAAAGCAAGCTCTCTATACTCTTGGCTGCTTGTTGAGACTGTTCAGATTCTGTGAATTCTGAAAGAATGTTGTGGAATTCGGTCAAACCCTTCAATACAAACACTACCTCTCTTCCTGCTTCAAACAATCATCGGTCAAAAGACGACAAGTCAACATACAGAATCAAATCGCAGCTCATAAGTATTTAAAAAGGAAAAGACAGCAGTATATTTAGCCTATGTGCACAGACCCTTGGACATTGGGTATTTCCTGTACTATTGTTCCGACGTTACTCTGCCGGTTCTTACCAGTCAGGAATAACAAGAAGAAGAAGACATGTCAGCTAGTTGCATGAACCAGAAAGCAGGTTAAAGGTAGCTGAAGAAAATGGAAGAGAATTTCAGGGGACAAACCACCAGTCAGTCAATCTGATGAATAGTGCCATATTTTGGTTACCTAACTGAATAAAAACTGGCAACTAAGACAATAAATTAACTCTGCATGGCAGGCTAGATATCTATTTAGGTGCATTAATACAGACCAAGAGAAAAAAAAGAGGATATAAATTCGACACTCTCATAGACTGACACCACTTCTGCTCATCTCAGGCTACTTAATTATAAATGACTGATTAGAAATGTGCCACCTTTACATGCCAGTAATATCCTAAAAAAAGATGGAATTGAACCGCCGCAATATAATTGTGAACACTTCAAACTCATTATGCCTTCAAACTCATTATTCATCTTTATTCCTGTACCGTAGTCAAGAAGAGGCCAACAAGAAAAGGTCTCCGTTCTGTTCAGCTTTGTGAGCAATGTGTTGAAAAAATTGGTCGTAAATATAGAAAGCCATGGTGTTTTGGAAGGCAAGCAGATAACACAGATGGAGCAGCTGCTGCTTGTGTGTGAGACATGGTGAAGCAGCACGAGATCAGGAAGGTCTGAGGTCACGATACTGGACAGGGAACTGGGGAAGAGGGAGTCGATTGATCCATGTTGATTGATCTAAAGGTAACACTAGTGCACAGAACGTAACCCATTTAAATGTAAAGAAATGCTACTTGGTTGATGTTGATTTGACATCATTTGCTGAACTTATGGGTGTGGAGACCTTCTTGATTCTCTGGGTAACAATTCTCTGGTTTTCTTTCACAATTCCTGTGTTATTAGATTGCTGAATTTTTATTGGCTCGTATAGGGGGTGCAAATAAATGAATACATTCAAATAAAACAACACAAACAATAAACACCAGGTGTTAGCATCATAGCTCTAAATTTACAATAAATTGTAAACGATACAAATCCAGACTGAAATTAGTGAACACAATTCAGAATGTCAGTTTTCTTTGTCTGGATATAAAGCTGTTTCACAGCGTATGCAGTGAAATAAAAGTGTTGATGAACCAGGACAAACCTGGGTTAAAACCAGAGCATTCATTTGTGGTGATAATTGTGAAAGAAGCAGATATCAGCTTCATGAGCTGAATTCATGACATTAGCCAGATGCTTAGTCAAGTTGCCTGAATTGGCTGTTGTGCAGTTTTACATTCTGGCAATTGTGTTTCTTCACTGCCTGTCTTCATCCACGTGCTAAACGGAAATGTCACTATCACTTTTAAAACCATCTTTTTCCACTATTTGAGGGGATAAAACTTTTAATCATCTGTGGATTGTTGCTGATGGAGCCACTTCACGGGCCTGTAGGCAACAAATAAAAATGTAGTGTATTCAAACGTAGTCATTAGAGATTCAAGCCTTTGAAAGGATATAGAACTTTAATACCTCCTGTAGCACAAATCTCAACCCCCCACAGCTGGTACACAGAAGAAAGTGACAAATAGACGTGAAGTTGCCCACACCTACGCAACAGCACGAAGCCTTAAGAAAAAAAAACTAATATTTTGACAGTCAGCGTCCATTACTGAAAGTGAAGCCTGTTTAGTGTATAATTTTTCCTTCATCAAACATCCTACTGAGGTTAAAAAAAAAAAAAAAAAAAGAAAAATAGTGGAGGGAAAAAAATAACATGGCCAAACTAGAGTGCCAAAGCCTCTCATCACAGCCACATGCTTCATCACACACACTCCAACTCTATACATCTACTAAATCACACACACACACACACACACACACACATAGACACACACACACACACACACACACACACACACACACACATAGACACATAGACACATAGACACACACACACACACACACACACACACACAGAGGGGCCTAGTTGCCAGGGCCTTGCCACAGCCTTAAATTAGCTTGCAGCAGAGGAGTAGAGTGTCAGCAGCTGAGGCAACGCCTGAGGCAAAAATCGGGACTGGAACTGCAAAGCACTAAGCCTGTGGAGACATTCTCCACCTCGAGTTTCAATTCAGACATTAAAGCCTGAGATAAAACAAACTCTGTGAGCACAGCTGAAGAAGACATAAAAAGGAGCTTAGTGGGGCAGACGGATCTTGTAATGGCTGCTGTTTTTCTGCTGCTCTCTCCTCTTTCTGCTGTCTTTCCTTGTGGGGGAACGCTCTCGTGTGAACACTCACAGGGGCATGAAAGCTGAAGCAGGGCAGAACAGAGCCAACACCTGCTCCAGCAACAGCTGCTCTCCATGACTTTGACACTCCCTGGACTTCCCCACCCACTCCGCTCCTGTTGGTATTGCCCAACACTTGCCTGGCTGACACTTTACACACCCACAAAAGTGTACAAACACACACTCCCTGAGTTTTCCTCAAATACCTTCTACACAATATTCATTAGAAATCAAAACGTTTGTGGACTTGTGAAGTTGTAACCCTAAAATGTTTGTACGAGACCATAATTTACCTCCAGTGAGACCATAATTTACCTCCAGTAACAGTTAGGTAGCAGTTCTGCAAAAAATTGCATCCAAGTACAAATAATGGCAAAGAAGCTCCTAGTCTCATCACTAATATGTTGAATATGTAGATTTTACTTTACACACCCCAGAACTCTAAAGACACCATGGATGATATAAACGTTAAACTGTAGGACAAACGCAGGTCTGCTCCTGTTCACTTAATACGATAGTTCGATGTTGATATGTGCATTATGTGGTAGCTCAATGGTTAAGGTGTTCGACTACTGATCGGAAGGTCATTGGTTCAAATCCCAGTCCACCAAGTTGCCACTACAGGGCCCCTGAGCAAGGCCTGAAATAAAAAAAATGTAAGTCACTCTGGATAAGAGTGTCTGCTAAATGCTGTAAATGTAAATGTGCATTATGTCTTTGAGGAGGCACAGAGAACAAACTGCCCATCTAAAGTTGATTAAATTCAGTGATGGCTTATTAGAGAGGATGCAGACCCAGCAGAAGCAACTCCTGCTTTCTAAACACAAAGCAGCACGGCTCCTGTAGCACAGCCTCTGTTGTGGTTTATCCAATCACAAACGCTTCTGTAAACAATTTAGCCAAAGAAGGCTCGTTGGACCAGAGTCTAGCTACAGGGTTTGAGACTTCAGCATTTCTGGGTTGATCAGTGGCCCCACAATACGGCTTGTTTGAAAAAGTCAGAAATCGAGAACAGAATGTTTAAAGACGACCAGGAAGAGAAGCTTGCGTTTATTCTCCGAGTCTGTGGTGCTGGTCAAAAGTGGTAACATCAAATGCTAGCACAAAAACTAATTTTCATTTTTTTTGTTTCTTATTCACAGCTATAAACTAATAAACCTTTAAAATGGCAGCTGATGTGGCTGTTCTGTCATTTTAGCTGCAAATTCCTGCTAAGCTTGGGATTTTTTCTGTTGCTGGGGCCTCACAACTTTTTACTGGCATATGCTTCTGAAGATGTGGAAGACTCCTGCCAGCACTCTCAGCTAAAACATCAACAACTACATCCACATTTACACCACCCTCTCCACACACACACACTGGAACCACTTTTACACAAAACACAAACAATAACTTGCGAAAACCCTCAACACACCTGCGCTGACCTGCTCCAACTTGCAGCCTTCGGTGAGCGCTTCTTGTCCAAGAAAGCATTGCTGACACGTCGCATACAATATTCTTCAGTGGCACGCAAACCTGAACAAGTGTGAGTATGATATTGTGTGTACAGATGCCTAACCATGTGTTAATACTTTAAGGTAAAATGTAAGCGCATTGACTCACATGTTAAATGAAATGTATTAGCGACTGTGTTCATTCATAGCGTATTGTTATATGGTACAATAATCAACATATTAAAACTTCCTATATGTAATGTGGACATTTTGGTTTGTTTTTCCCTTTGAAGATCACATGACCAGATATTTATAGTTTACTGAGGCTAAGCATTGTGCAAACTTCTATAAGATCTGAATGTGTGTGGAATAACTCAATATAGTACAAGTCTAGTATTCTGCTCAGTAGTGCAGACACGTTCCCGTTGGCTACGAAACCAGAAAAATTAGGACCGAATTAGACATGAATCGGCTGAAACTGTCTGTCAGGAGCTTCACTGTCTTTTCTGAGCAGATGTGTAAATATAGAGATTAGGGACATGCCTGGCAGCTGACTTGCTTCTGTTTATCTGCTGTCTTAGCCTACAGGCCACATGGCCGCGCACACGCACATATGTACCGTTTCACTTTGTACTGCTTTAAGCATTTACGTACATGCTGCTATAGGTTCTTATTTTTTGGATTTATTGGTCCGTCAAATACATCACAGATTCTCCTGCTTCCTGTTTGCTCTCCACAGACCCAGTGTACATTTCTTTCTACATCTTTTTTGTGTTTTGAACGCAGTGTATAATGTCTATACAGACACAGCCTGCGGTATGAACAATGAGACCCTAGCCTTAAGGGAAGGACACACACACACACACACTCACACACACTCCTCATTAGAGGTGATTTAGGGACAGATTTAAAACAATTAGACTCATCCTAAAGCCTTAATATGGACAGGCACTGTAAGTCTGTGGTTGCTATGGAAACACGTTCTGATGTGATGTGTATTACATGAACAGATTACAATACCAAAATAAAATATGGTTAAATATTTTTAAGCTAAAAAGAGACAACATACTGGAACCTACAGCACGAAAAATCTTTAAAAACATAATGGCGTAAAAATGGAGATGTGGCAAAGAGAAAGGGAGTGGGAGGTGGCCGAGATTGCTTGAGTAATAGTGGTGTAATACGGGCCTCCCTATAACCCATCTCTGACTCTCTCTCTCTCTCTCTCTCATGCAGTCTGTCTCTCTCTCTCCCTCTCTCATGCAGTCTGTCTCTCTCTCTCCCTCTCTCTCCTTGTTTTTTTATCCGTCTGTTCGTCTGCACAGCCGGGCTTCAGCAGAGCCAGTGCTGCAAAGCTGCCTGCTGGGTGAGGACGATGCGTGGAAAAAAGAGGAACAGAAAAAGTGCACAGTGTGCGTGTGACTGGCATTTCAAGCGGCACAGAATAACATCCTGGCCAGCTAATCTGTGCGAGTGTGACAATTTATTCAGGCTCACGTTACTGTCGAGTGTGAAATGTGCCGCGGAGGAGGAAGTGCAGGAAACAGTGCCTGAGTCTCCAGCAACACACTCGGGAGCCTTTTCACTGCCGTCTCTCTTTGCAGCCTCACTCTTAGCCTTGTAAAGTCTTCAGCTGCCTTCAAACTTAGTGATGAGTCGCACATCTGTTGTATGCTGTAAAGCGTAACCCCCCTGTGTTATAAATTCACACGAAAATGACACCTGCCCTGGATCCATGAACAGAGGTAGTGTAATGTGTGCTCTATGCAGTCAGTCATGAGAAACTACGATAGCTGCGTTCACTTCACAGTGCAGAAGCAAAGAAAACACCAAACATGGCAGGAACAGCACACTTGGAGCTGAAGTCTGTTCAGTGCATATTAAACAGACAAATTCTGGGTGGAGGAAGAAATAATGCAAGTCATGATAAGACGAAACACAATCTGCACTAGTATAATAAGCCACATTTTCATAATAAACAGACAGGTGTTCTTTTCCCAGGTAAACTGTGGCACTGGATCATGCAGGCTTCTCAGGTTTGTTGTGATGGCTCAGCTTTGGACTGAGAAACAGACAAACACCTTAACATAATATAACCTACACGCTGTATGTTTTGCACAGAAGTGGTTGATATTTACTGGACTGCAGGTTTGCATGATGCAGTCTTTGATCCTGTTCGACCTTGTAATCTGGTGCAGTCCATTCATTCCAGTGCTATCTGATGGGCAGCACACATACCAACAGATGCCCACAGCTCTGATTAAACCAATGCTCATATTTCCCATGAAACTGTAAGCTGTGATGTTTTCTGGCACGTGTTTATGTGAGATGCTGATTAGCTCGCTGGAATCTGAGGTACTTTCCCCTTCTGCAGTGCTGCATGTCGGTCATGGTTGACAAGGCTGAAGGTCTCAGGACATGCTAATGGCCAGATCTCTGGAAAAACCCAAGCGCTCTGCTGAAGAAGGTGGAAATCCCTGTATTGAGAACACAGGGCCTTTCATTCGTTCTCTGTGCACCAGTTCTGCTCACGGCAGCTTGAGAGCCATGGGATTAGACAAATGACCACTTCAACTGAGCTACTTTCATTCAACCCACATATTATTGCACTACAGTGTCAGGGAAAGGACAAGAGGCACCACAAACTAACAGGACTTGGTGAAAAGGAAGGGCTAAGAACAGCCTGGTCCTAGCTTGCAGATTTAAAATCATCTTATACAGTGACCTGATGGGTCGATCTAGATGATTGTGACATTAGACCAAACAAAATAAACAGGTCTATTTAATGATGCTGAAAAAGTCAGATTCTCATGTTAGGCAGGTAAACTTACATCAAGTGACCTAAAATTAGGACACAATCCATGGAAAGCCGAGTAATTCAGGGTTATGTCAAATGCCAAAAAGCCCAACAGCGGTAAGTCTCGGAGCTATATCTGCAACCTTTGAAGCTGGTTTTACGCTATATGATTTCAGTGGCCTTTAAGGATTATTACTTGTCACACTATGCAAAATAAGCCCAATAAAATCTTGGCTTAATTCTATAACGGTAACATGTTCTAAAGGTCAGATTTTACGATATAGGTCCTCTAATGATGGCTCAGTTACTTCATCGGTCAGTGTGATCTGGAGCTGGTAAAGAAAACAGGCTCTCATTAACAAACTCCTTTAAATGGAGGGTGAGGAAAGAAGGATGTTTTCTTCTGTCCTGTGCAAAATATTCAATGTCATGACTTTGAGTCAAGTGTTGCAGTAGCTGTGCAATTTCAATCAGAATTTTTGGACACTGCTACAAATTATTCTCATTGTACCCAAATGCTTTCTAGGCAGGATCATCTTAACTCATGTTTAGTTGGCAGGTCATGTAAACCCAATGCCTAGATGTGCTTAAACATTCAAACCTTTAGTACAGAAAGATCGTACCATTTAATGTCTGTTCGATAAACATGCATGATCTCTGAAATCAAGGTTTCCTAGACCGAAATAATGAACTTTGTATTATCATTACCAGCACAGATGATGATAAAAGGCTGGCAGTGTCACGCTGACATTTTCTCTACATCCATTCCCTCCACACCCTTGTGTCATCTTTTCACAATCAGCCAGGCCACATGTTAGCACTTCCCTCTCTCTGATGTATTAGTCAGTGGAATTGGGAACCAAGGCTGAGAAACAGGTGCAAATGCATTCAACTGGGAGCTCGAGCAGATTATCTGAGCTTGGCTCAGGGGAGACAGGCTGTACCTCTGCATATGTAACGGTGTGCATGTGTGTGTGTTTGTGTGTCTCTCAGCAGGGGCAGGTGAATAGCAGATCCAGCTCATCTCATCCCCCATCACGTAGCACACCGCTGTTTGCTCCTGCGCCTTGCACACTATCCATGTAGTCCACTAGGCCGTTGCCAAGGTAACTGCAAATGGTGAGTGGTGCAGCCTGGGCCGATTACTGTAAACAGCGCCAGAGAGATGGATAGAGATAGAGAGCGAGTGCGAGAAGGGCAGAGAGAGCAATATCTCCACTAACGGATCACATTTATAAATACCTTGCACAATTCTGCTGTAATATAAACAGCAGCGTTCAAAATAGTCTCTGAGGAAGAAGAATAAAAATACGACGGTGGCCACGATGAAATACATTTTTCGACCCTAACACAAATACTTAAAGAGAACGCTTAAGAAAAACTAGGGCAAATGGTTTGTGCTAGTTTAAAAAACAAAACAAAACAAAACAAACAAACAACAAAAAAAACGCTGTGAGAAACAAAGCAATCTGTGTGTGAGGTCACAACAACAAAAACACTTCTAAGTCTGGCTGTGTGGACGTGTTGACTTGCTCGCCTGATTTTACCCAGTGTGTGTACACACACACGCACACACACACACCCCGCACCGCAGCGTAGCAGGCAGAGACAGACTCAAAGCAACGGCAGTTGAGAGTTGTGTAAAGCAGCAGTCAGACAACACTTTCACCTCACCACCAGATTATGGGCGTTCCTGCTGTCATGTTATTTTGGAAGGTACTACAACAGCGAAGTTAGCCAGATCGTGTGCTTCTGTGCATCAAAAAACAAGAGAAATGGAGATGGATTTCCGGTGAGGTTGCAACTCTGCTATTTTATTTATTTATTTATTTTTAGAAAGCAGAGAAGTCTTCTGCTCTACATGTTTACTTGGATCGTGGTTTAGAGGTTTGCAAATTCTGTGGGTTAAAAGGCACCAAAAAAAAAAAAAAACAACTCCGCGCAAAGCAGTTATTTTCAGATACAAACTGCGTTTCATTTCATGTTCTAATGTGTTGGCTCTTTGCCAGTGGAAATGTATTCACATGACTATAGAATAGTGTGACTTGGCAGAAACTAGCTGTAGTGAAGCACAAAACAAGATTGTATACTAGTGAAAGCACAGGCACAGGGCAATCCAGCATGCAGACACGTCTCCTTGTCCTGATGATTTAATTCTGTTGCTCTTTGCAGCTTTTCTGTAACATGACAAGCTGTTTTATCATCTAATTAACGTTAAAAGGGAACAAGATACAGGCTGCTGAGGAAACAACTGTTTATAGCGGCTATAAAGTAAGTGATAACGGGAACTTGTCTCGAGGATGTTCCACAGGTTGACTTAAACACTAAGATTAAAGCTGGCAATGCTTTAGGCCACGTCACTGTTTCCTCCAGTTTATTGTTTGTGAGCACATTTATTTTCTTGTTGCTGGTCTATCCTTGGCCCTGAAAGATCGCCCTATAGACGGAAGCGAGTTAAGCTCTTTTATGCTGACGAGACTCGGTCTCCCTCGAATTTCTCAAGGCTGGCGTAATGATGGAGGCTGATGTGCTCTAATCAGCACAGCTATTCATTACGAATGCATCACACGTGACGAGCAACACGAGCGGAAATATGAACAGGTCGCCGCTCTCTCACCCGTGGTGTCGGCTGAGCTCAGCAGTGGTGTGGGGGTGAAGGTGAGGAGGGCATTTGTGCACAACAGGCACATCTCTCTCTCTCATTCTCACTTTCACTTTCCACACATCATCCCTCCCTCCCTCAGTGCAGCGCGTGTAGGGTGCCGGAGTGGAAATATTCACAATGCAAGCTCATGCCTTTTAATGGACAGGGCCTTTCAGCTTCATCAGCACTGTGGTCGAGTGCAGCAAGAGCTCTGGCACAGGAAGAAAGCCTACATTACACTGGAGCCATTTCACTGACGCTTCAATGGTGCTCGGAAAAGCTGCGAAGAAAAGGACGAGAGACAAAGAAAGAGCACCACGTAGGAACAAGCTAGAGACAGAATGAGATGCTACACAGCTGTACAATGCAAATGAAGGGGGGGAATGAACAAGGTGGATGGAAAGAATGAAAAGGAGACTCGGTGAAAGAGAGAAAGTGTAAAAGAGTGAGAGAGTGTGAGTCATAAGAGCAAAACATGCATTCAGAGAAAAGAGGAGAGGACTCAGATCTGAAGCAAACAACCATGTGAGAATGTGCAGTTACCAGACAGTTAAAGCTTTTGCATTAGCAGCTCCTCCCTCTCTCTCTCTCGCTATGACTTCTACTACAGCAACACAACTTCACATTTCTGAGCACTTCAGGGCTGCTGAGTGGCATGTGAGTCAGGGGCTGATTTTCAGTTCTGACCTCATTTTAATGTAGCATGGTCACTAAACATTAATTATCCAATTCTTCTATCGTGGTGCTGTTGAGTTCATAGATTAGAAAGAGACTTTCCAGTGTGAGCATAACCTCGCCCAGTCACTGATTATTTTCCTGTAACAGCATGCCTCGTTGTGCAATGATTGCATAAAAAAGTGATAACTTTATGTTGTAGTTAAAAGTACAAAATGCACCTCGTTAAAAAAAAAAAAATGTTGGCAAATTGTTGTGTGTAAATTGCTCACAAGTGTATTATTCCTTGTTTGAGGAAGCATTCTTTTACTCCGTAATTGTTGGAGGTTGTTTAGTTCTCTACAGCACACTACTGCAGCTCTCAGCATGTTTACAGAAGTCACAATTTTGTATCATCATGTTAACATCCATCAAAGTCGTCACTGCGATACCCAGCACGCATTACTCCAATTGTTCTTACACACAACCACTTCTTTCTGCATTACAGTTTACTTCAGTGCATTTAGCAGACACCCTTACTCATAATACCTTACAGAAGCGCTGTATGTCCCATGAAAAACACGTCCTCATGCTAGAGTAGCCTCAGTCAGATAAAGACCTGCCATCTTTAGGAGGTTCAAATCAGACTAGCTTAAAAGCTTAATAGATGAATAAAAATCATAAAAAGTCATCATTCTTAAAAAAAACAACCAATCATTATAGTTTTATTTTCCACTTCCACGGCCCCACACTCCCGTCTGCCAATGAAGACGCATTATGAGAAAACTTTTATTTAAATGGAGAGGACATGTGCGAAACGGCATCGAGACTGCGGAGCTCATACTGGCCTTTGGATTAAATCTATTGCTAAGATGAACATCTTATCAAAACGCAACACCACCAAGTCATCCTCTGCTCCACAGGCCTCAGAACACTCATTGAAACCTCTTTAAACCCCCCATCTTTCTCTTAAACGAGCACACAGGCCTCTTGCATGGTCTCATTCTGTCTCACCATGCTGCAGGCCAGCTAACAGGAGAGAGAGAGAGAGAGAGAGAGAGACAGAGAGACAGAGAGAGAAAGAGAGAGAGAGAGCGCGCAATAAATCTGGCTGATGCAATCTAATGGAACATTGTCTTAGGATGGGCTCAGTGCTCAGTAAATAATGGACTTCTTACAGTCAGGAAAGATAATGCTCCCACCCTGGGGAGAGAGAGAGAGAAGGAGAGGTTCAGAAACACCATTAGTGCCTTCTCAATGGAAACACACAGACATTCACAGGCAAGCCACATGCGAATGCCTGGAAAGCTGCTCTACTCCAGCTCCTGTATGCCAGTGTTGGGTAGAGGCAGTGATGGAGGGCAGCAGCAGCACTCTCAGCCTTCACGTTGATGTTGACTGGTACCATGCTGACGGTAATGAGAGAGTGGGAGAGAATCTGAATGCCAAGTGTGGAAAATGATAAATGAGGCTTCAGAGAGTTGGAACTCACTCCAGGGTAACACCGTGACAAGCAAGCTCAATGTAGAGTGCGCTCTGATCTGACGCCACTCTGGACAGCATCGAGAACATGTCATTTCAGCAATGCGTGTTCTCTCAGACCGACCGAAATAGAGTGAGTGGTGCAGTCCATCAAATCTTGGCTACCCTGACATACAGAGCACAACTTCCACATATAGCCATAGTTTAATTGCCATGTACTCAAAACGTATGGCACACTGGCCTGCCGCAGCAAAAATAACCTCAGTTAAAGGGATTCCAAAGCCAGGTGTCCAATTCCACCTAAAATAAAAACCCTTGCTAATACACACAAACATGCCAGTCGGTCAAGTCCGACTTTCAACACCCAAACTCTGTAACTCTGTCCAAGACTGGAAAACGCCACAGTGTAGAAGCTCATATCCATCAGAGGCAGTGGACCTGGAGAGACTCGCTCATTCCGTCTCAGATTCCAGGTTTTTCTATGCTCCAGAAAGAAGCAAGTCATCAGTCACACAAATGATGTAATCAGTGGCATGATTACCAGTTTTAGCCTCACTACAGCTGGATTTAAAATGAACCCAAGCTATTGTGACCTCTGCTGAAGAGCAGCACAGGAGGTGTGAGGAGGGGGAGAGACCTAAACCTTCTCTGGCTAAAATGAAGAGGTCAGTATGCACAGACAAAGGTCAAGAAAATGGCCTATAAGCTGCCAAAGCAAAATGAGAAAGAGAGTCGCACAATGCTGAAGTGAAGAGAGTGTCGCCCTGCCCCCCCTTAGTAAGTGGAGAACAGAGAAGGAGGGGAAAGGGAAGGGAGGGCAATGCGACACTTGGCCAAACCCCTGGACCTCCTTTCAGGACAAATGTCATACTGTTGCAGCCTATAGCACACAGGGCGCTCTTTTATAGCTGTAAAAAGCCCAACCCTGCATAATAAACCCAGGCTGAAAAGAACTCTGTGCTGAATCCTTTTCAACACTCATCTGATTCAGTCTTCTTCTCCAGGCTTACTTTGGTTTGACTGGGCCACATGGATGACTAGGGCTCTAACCAGAGGGTGGGGAATCTTGCCAGGCATTGTCTCAAAAAAACAGATGACATAACTTTGACCTATTCTTGGGAGACTTGTGGGGAAACAAGACTAAACATGAAGTGAAAACACAAAAGTGGTTTGGAGGGCCACATACAGGCATGCTTAAACCTGGGTTCAGTATTATGTAAACTTAGCATCACACTTAGGGATTTTGACCAGTTATCGGTACGAACAACAATGAGCTTGCGTTAGCTGCATGTGTGAACTGAATCGCGCTTGACGTTAAGATATTCAATGTGAAGACCTTGAGAATGGAACCTGAATCTTCAAATCTCTTTATACTGAAACCGATCACCAGAGAGCCTGGTGCTCCTTTTCAATCAGGACTCCTTGAGTCAGTATTGATCTTCTAACTGCTTTGATTTTAAAAGCTACAAGCAAATCGAAACAGGGGACCATCCATAAAGTTTTCTCAGAGAGGTTGATCATTTATATCAAGGACGTAGCAAAAGGTACTGCAAGGAAGCAGGCATAATCAGACAACTTTTCCGGCTGTAAAAAATTAACCAAAACGCCATTGTGTACACACAGTGAGTATTCACCAGGAAATATTTTCTCTCTCCTTCCTGTGTTAAAAAGGTGCCACCTTGCCATTTACAAACAAACACAACTTCTGCAATGGCTCACAATGACTACAGCACATCACATGGCACTGTTTGTATAAGTGTCAGGATTGTAGGATGTATACGTGGACGAGTGACGGAATATAGGAGTGGATGCTGAACTTCCCCATTTGGAGGGAACATATGTCCCCTGATGGTCAGTAGGCAATCAGAACCCTGTGAGCTCATGAGTTGTTATGGTGGATGGGAATACAGCATGGAGAAGCAGGACTGAGATGGAGGCCTGAGCCTGCTTGAGTGGACAGATGGGGCATGTGTGGCGTGGGAAGGGTTAAAGTCTGTGGAGGCCCCATCTGCCACCTCGTCTGTTCTCCAAGGCTGGCTGATGGCCGCTGCTTGGCTCCATAACAGAAAATGGACACAGTTGTACTGTGACTTCTCTATTCGCAGCTGACCAATAAGCATACCCAAAAAGGCTAGACCCTTTCTCAAGGACTTAATATAAATCTGCCCAATCTGTGCTACTGTAATAAGTTTTGAGATGTGCATGTGAGCATGACTGACAAAGCCAGGTCAGTAATCACAAACCAACTCTACAGCACAATCTGTTTGGCTGAAATAATACCAAAAAGCCCTTCAAATACCAAGGTGACAGCAAAAAATGAGCTCATTCAGTACTTAAGTAAAGCAAACAAAATGGCAAAGAAACAAGAGTGAGTAGGAAGAGAAAAAAATTCCAAAATATGATCTCCCTGCACAACATACAAGCTCAGACCCATTCTGTGTAGATCCGGCTAGCCAGTTGGAGCCTTTCAAAGCCACCAGCAGGGAAAAGCTCAGCAATGGAGAGCCACCTGGATCCGGTAAAACCTACATTTTAGCTCAGCTCACAAAAGAGGTACAACAAAAGACTTCATAACCACAGAAATGCTTTTGCAGAAGCAATGCTTTAATACTTTAGTGAAATGCAACAGACGACAACAAAACATTGTGAGATGGAATAAACAAACAAAAAAAAAATCTCACTACAATTAAGGTTTGGGTGGATCAGAGTTTAGGTTATTACTTTATGAAACTGAACTGCTAGAATAAATGACACGTACTCTGACTAAAAAGCATTGGGGATTGACTGGCATAGTAACAAGGATACTGTATACGTTAATAGGGGAAAGAGCTTTGTAAAATTCTAAAATAGCACCAAGTGACATGAGGCAAAGGTAGCTTAAATGGTTAAGGCTCTGGGTTGATTGGAAGGTTGGGGGTCAAGCCCCAGCACTGCCAAGCTTCCAATGTGGGCCCCTGCACAAGGCCCTCTGCATCATGGCTGAGTCTGTGCTGACCCCAATGGCACATGAAAAGAAAAATATTTCACTGTGCTGTGCATTTCCTCTGGGTGTGAACATAAAACTACGGCTGTGTAAAAGCTTAGTATAACCTAAGCTATAATTCTAAAACCTTTGTTTGCAGCTACAACAAAAGAAAGAATTAAGAAAGGCCAGCAACATACAAACAGCTCGACCGTGTGACTGTGTTCCAAAACATTTCCAGGGCATCCATGAACCTTACAAGGTACAAGTGCATGGCTCCAGACTGAGAGAACAAAAAAAAAAAAAAAAAAAAAAAAAAAAAAAAAAATTATTTCATTACATAAAGTATAAAAATGAGAGATGGATGCATTTTGCCGAAAAAGGTCAGTGGACAAGGTTTGGTCATTAGTGAGATGGCTGGCAAAGAACAGAGAGAAATACATGGCCTGTGTTATATTACATTCAACACTTGTATCTGCAACAGGCAGGAGGGTTCTGGAAACAAGCCTTTCTGCTCAGAGTCAATTCTGAGTTTTTCCCCACTGAAGTACTGTAGAAAGCAAAGGTCAGCACCTCTAATGAGAGGAGCGTGTGGCATGCGGACGCACCATGGGATCGCAAACAAGGACACACCATCCCAGGAGTGCTATTGGCTTGCTACCAGGCAAGAGACACTCGATACACCAAGGTTGCAATGCTCTGCCTGGTGCTGGAGGGTGACACTGAAACAGGCCACAGAGGGTTAGACCCCTGTATTACAGCTCTCCTTAACATGATTCCTGGTACTTTCATGGCTATTTGGATTACAGGAAAATATGTTAAGTGCACAGTTTCCTGAAACCAGAGCCTGACTGACGTAAGCATTCGAAAACACTGCTGTTTTTGTGGGAATTTGTATCAGCGACGAGAGACACAACAAGGAGAACCCATCTCTTTTAAATGCAAATTTACCTTAAACATAGCCCAGACGAAGAGAAACTGGGTAATGCAGTTAAGTGCACCTTAAATATCTCCAATACTCCAGAGCAGTGTTTTCATAGGGGTGTGATCCCTAGATGCTCCATTGTTGTCTGTAAGAGAGGTCAAGGATTTTAAGGCTCTTTTACAGGTTCTTGCTCTCCTGGCCCTGTGATCAAATGCTACATTTACTATCTCAGCTGCAGCACCACTAAAAACAGCACAGTCATCATGATCCAGACACAGCCAGTTCAGAGAGAGAGAGAGAGAGGGAGAGGGAGGGAGGGAGAGGGAAAGAGAGAGGGAGGGAGAGAAAACACAGGACAGAGAGCAAGAGAGGAAAGGGCCAGGGGGAAAAACCCAAACGTCACACAGGAATGAAGAGGATGAGATGAGATCTGTGTGGAAAGATCAGCAGGAGAGGGTGAAGAGGACACGCTGAGCTGCAGATACACAGCTCTCCATTTAAGCAGAAGAAACCCACAACACTTTCATTAGCATAGCGTTGTTCACATTCCTGGAAGAAAACTTCATCGGCTAGCCTTATAGTTCGGAAGTTTGTCTAAAGTTAGATTAAATAGGTGAAAAGGTAAACATTTGGGTAGAATTTATCGGCGTTTGGTTTTGAATCGAACTCTTCTGCCGGATGACAGGCGCTGGTGCAGCTGTTCTTTTCCTTCAAATTGCAGCAATTGACATTTCTCACAGCAAAGACAGAATAAGTCCTTCCATTGTATTTTCAAAAAAAAAAAAAAAATGGGTGGGGGGATAAAACGTTGCATTTACAAAGAATCCAATTACTGTGTGCACATCGAGCTGAAAGAGCTGCTATGAACAACAATGTGATGCTTCTAAAGCGCTACATGTTCTTTAATCAGAGTGTCAGAGAAGCGTACGCAGCTTCGGACGAAAACCACGTCTACCAGGAGTCGCAATGGGAGGGCTGCTTTTAAGTTCATTTACAACAAAAACTCTCATTTGTTCTGGGGTGGGATGGTTCATGCTTTACCGGACTTCTCTGTAATAAGCAACTGCTGAATTCTAACAAACGCTACACGGTGGTACACAATTACAGTAGTTAAGTGCCGTAGATATCCGTGTGAGTCTCGAGCATCGTTTTTTAATATTCGGGCAGGTTTCATAGAGTATTCTTGAGGTTGTGTTCAAAACCGTGGCTTGACAAAAGATGATATATGATCCTTTATATGAAAATAATGAAGAGTAGTATAATGACAAAAAATGCAAGATAGATCAGATCTTGTGTTGGCATATCAGCCCAGAGAATCATGCACAAGGAAGCTATAATTACTACTATAAACTGTTGTGATGATGTTTAAACACAGTGATTGATCACTAGTTTCACATGGAGACATTTGGTTCTTTGGCTACTGGCACATTGCTACATTACAACCACAAAAACCTACAAACACACAGCAAATTTAGTTCCTGTTGAAGGATTCGATTTGAGCCCAAAGGGCGACTCTGGACAATCCTTTTCATGCTCCAGCTGTTCACTTGGGTGGGGAATGAAAGCACACATTTATATTCTAGGTATAAATATTCATTTATAGAACAGAGAACTTGAGATCATAACTGTGGCCTATGGAAAGAACTGAACGTTTTTGTTTTTTTTTTTGATCAAATGTAGCCAGAGGAGAGAAGTCAGATTGGATGAAGACGACTTTAGGATCAGTTTTAGTAGCTGCTTAATTCTGATCAGCCGTGGTAGTGTAAATGGTTATTATGTTAAGAAATACAAGCAAGTTATAAAATATTGACTACAAATACAAAGAATACTAGGGTATGTGTTGCTGGGTAAACTGTCTGTGGAAATGGGTGTTTAACTGGGAGAAGAAGAAGAAGAATAAGAAGGAGAAGGAGAACAAGAAACAGGCAGAGTTTAGTATAGCAACATGAACCATCGGTGCAGAACTAAGCGATCGGTTCAAATGACCTTATTTATTGTCATAAACTAATCACGCAGAATTCAGCTTTGCCCGTCATCTTATTCTGACTTATGAAGCAGTACAAGTTTTTTGGTATGAATTTCAGCTGTATATTTAAAAAGAACCTACTCAAGTTGAGGTTGATGTTCAGTGGTAGTAACCAGCAGGACGTTCAAGTGTCCAAAAACTGCTAAAAGCATAGAAAAGCCATCAGCAGTGCAGAGCAAAACAAAGCAAACACGCCTTCACTGCCATGAGTCATCACACATCCACATAAATCACTGCAAGCTGCCTTCCAAATTTATAGGGAGTTATAATAAACACACAACAAGCATGAGGGGGAAGTTGGCTGGAGTTTTTTAAAAACAGAAAAGCCCTTCGCTGTTCCACATCCACAGCTCATCCAGACATTATGTACAGATCCAGACCTTCTAGAGCTCTGGTCTTAAAAAATTTATGTCGAGTGTTTCTCTCTCCCTCTTTCGTGTGTGGGAGGAAGAGCAGAATAAGGACAAACGCTGGCCAAAGACCTGAACGGAGCATGAGAATGAGCTTCATTTTCCTGACATCACATTCCATTCGATGTGAGCTGAATTTGTCTTCATGAAACAACAGTCCTCATTCTGTTCTTTTGGTGGGAACGAAGGATAAGAAACACACGTGTAGATTTTAAGGCTTTTCCTGAGCACTAAAATGAGAAGGCTAATGAATCCATTCCTCTGCAAGGAAACAGACCTCCACCTGGAAAGCTCTACAGCTTCATTTAAGCACCTCCTTTTTCTCCTTTTACAGCCCACATCAAGTGAGCTGTTAATTGTTGAGCAAAGGTGACCTCGGGACAGTGTGGGGTACAATGTTTGTATCCTAGCCAATCAGATGCCACGGTGATGAATGAAATAGTGATCTCATTCTTTTGGATTAAGATCTTAAGAGCTGGTTTCTACGCTGCCAGGATTTTAACGACGTGCAAGAGCCTGGCTATAGACAAAGGGTCCGCTTCAAAATGGTCTATACAGGATTATACAGCAAAGGTGTTCTTTTATTGCGGCTTATTCTTAAATTAACTCTGTACTTGCCACTGTGTGTTAAGCACAAGTATAGATAGTAAAGTAATGAGTAACACATCAGACAGCGTGCTGCAGCTCGACGTGAAAATTCACCTTATTCTGCTTATAATCCAACAATTTGCCAGAGATTACAGTGTTGAATTTATTAATGAATGATTCAACACACATTTGAAAGGTTTATCACTGGATTCAATGATAGAGGAAATAACCAAAGAGACAAGTTAGTTCCTCACATGATAAAACAGTTGTTCCCTCTCTGCCATGTGTTTGAGCTGTTGCTATGAAAACAACGGGGTATTAAAAACCAGTGGTTCAATATTAACCGAACCGATATCATTCATTGTACACAAAAAGTGATAACGGCAACTTGCCTCTTGAACATTTGTCCATCATTAAATGTAACAAGCTGAACAGCAAGACACTCATCATTAATGAATTAAACATTGTAATCGTTGACAAATCACTGCAGTGTAAGAGAAATAAAACACTTCACGATGTGCCATTAGAGGAAAATATTCATCCATTTTGGGACCCTTTACTTTTGTTTTTTGTAAATATTCAGCAGAAACCTATAACATCGTATAAGTTTTTAACACCGAAAAAAAACACTGCTTTAACAGAGACATGTCGTACAAATTTGTACTGTGACGTGATCTTGATATTATAGCATACTGCACAGCAGTGTTATATAAAGTACTACAAAGCAATACTTGAGTAAAGTACAAGTATCGTACTAGAAAAAGACTTTGGTAGAAGTGAAAGTCACCTTTTAGAATATTACTCAAGTAAAAGTCTAAAAGTATCTGATATTTACTGTACTTAAGTATTAAAAGTCATTTTCTGATATGTAATGTACTTAAGTATTTGAAGTAAAAGTAAAAAGTAAAATTTCAGTGATTTTCGGTAGGCATTTGACCATGGACGGTTCCAGGGTTTCATCTTTAGGGGGTTTTAGCCCTCAGTGCGAATTTAAAACAAGAAGAGTTTTATATTATATGACTACATAGTAAGCCAAAAGTTATGGTATTAAATGGCAAAAGTGGAGACCAAATTTTATGCATGATGTAATGATGCCAGTCTTGAATCAAATCAGTTCATGTATTTGTGCATTCTCTACAAACAGTGTGTCCAATGAATGCAGTCATTAATAAACAAATATTCACAAGACAAAGACCAAATCAATAAATGTTATTTTTATTTAGTATTGATATTGCATTAATATTTTGTTTGTGCCATCAACTCTGGTAATAAGAATAGTGACATTTCTGCTTTAGGTTAGTGGGACGAACTGCTTTGAAACTGCGTGCGTGTGTGCGTGTGTGTGTGTATACACACTGTTCCAAAAGTCTCCACCTTTCCATAACAGGCTTCAGTAAAATAATCAAGACAATAACAGTATGCTGATTTCAGCCTGATTATCTGCTGATGCCCATATGGTCTGATATTTTAATACACGATGACTCACAGCCAAAAACCTCCTCTGACCTCCATTTTTGCACTCTGCATGCACAAGAAGATCCGGCAGGCTTTACATTCCTGCTCTTTCTTCAATCTCGGAGTACACACGTCCACGCTTAAAGACGCGAGTGAGATGCCATTTTGCAGGGTAATGATGCGCGGATTTCTGCTCTCTCACCACAGAGCCGGGCCTGTTCGGAGCACACAGACTCTTTGAATGGAGCATTAGCATGTGGCCCACCAGGAGGGAAAGTAGGGGAGGGGATCGGCGAACAAAGCCCCTATAGTCGTCTCAAGCTGAGCTATGAGACTTATGTAATATGACTGGCAGGACCCACTTCCTCAGTCGGAGTGCTGCAGACTAATCCTGTTGAGGGAAAGGCCCAGGTGGGGGAAAGAGAGAGAGACAGAGAGAGAGAGAGAGAGAGAGAGAGAGAGAGAGAGAGAGAGAGAGAGAGAGAGAGAGAGAGAGAAAGACAGAGACACAGAGAGAGTGTGTGTGTGTGTGAGAGAGAAATGCTTGTAATAAGCAGAGGCAAAGTGGTGAAACGAAGCCGATCACAAAAGAGGGCTATCTTTTATCTGCAACCAATGACAGCAGCACTAACTGACAAGACTGCAAATAATATCTGTCCTGGTGGAGGATGTACACAGGATTCAGGGAGTAACAAGAGGGAGAGAGGAGAGAGAAAGAGAGGGAGAGAGACGTGCAGGCTTTGCTACACATCAGCACAAGCAGGATTTAGAGCGGTTAAAAATAAAATCTGATTCTGATTTACTGTACCGGGTGCCTGGAAATCATGTGACTGCCAACACATGAAGAGGAGGAGATTGGGAAGAAGAAATATACTCACACACACACACACACACACACACAGGCAGACAGACAGAGCTGCTGGCATAATGGCATAATGAGCTTTATGGTCTTTCTTTTGGGTTTCACTGATGGTGAGCAGATAAGAGTGAATTCAGAGGGAAACAGCAGTAGCTCATATAGCTGCAGACACCAAGGAGAATTCTCACACAAAAGGTGGAGTTACTTAAAAACTTGTGAGAACGCGGAAAAACGATCACGAGTCAATTTTTTCCCCCAGACTTTCCATTACAAGGGCAGGTATTAAGATTTCTTAGTAGGATAATCATCTAAACCCTTTATCAAAGTGACCACAGTGCTGGAGCTTTCTGATAAACCTTACCGATTGGGTGAAATGTGTTGAGGTGATAACATAATGGCCTCGATACCTAGCAAACTACAGACTAATGTCCCTTAAGGTTGGCCAAGTTATCTCGCTGCTCACATGTAAAGAATAATAATCAAATATGATGAGACACTCAATACGTCAGTACTTGTACAGCCTGCATTTGTTATTACAAAACGTGCACCCATCATCTGTTTCTATCAGGCTTAGAGCACAACAGAGGGCCTCTGTGTGTGTAGTGCAGCAGGTGGTGAAACTCGGAGGTGCGCTCTAGTTAAAGCATGAAGTGTGTTACATCTGAACATAGCAAATGAAAACATTACCAAAGAGTAGCTTTAATTATAAATCGCCGGCTCCGGCAGAAATGTGTCTGTAATCCTGTAAAGTAGCCGTGTTCTCAATAAAGAACCAAGTCACTGAATAATATCAGTTCTGGTTGAATAATGTGGTATACTACATATTTGATAACAGGAACATGTGTACGTTCTCTACAAGTCTCTCTCGTACAACACAACACCAACATTAAAAAATCAGAAGTTGCATAACCTAGCTAGCAGGAAAGGTAAAATCTCTAGGATCTCTAGAAAGGAAGTGCTACACGCAGATGTATTTTAGTCTGTGATAAAGTGGCCACATGGATGTGGCTGTGAGGCGAGGGAGGATGAGGAACAATAGTTAATTCTGTCTGTGTGTGTGTGCGTAGGCATGATCCACCAGGGCCTTCTGACGCAGCGTCACATGAAGCGCATGATAGAGAGGGGAAACTTCATTAGCACGACAGAGCTGACCCACTTTTAGCAAGGATTTGAAAAAAGAAATTTAAAAAAAATCCCATCTTCCCCCAAAAAACAAAAACAAACCACACACACACAAAAATTGCACACAGGAGCAGGCAGGCAGGGCCTGGACATGCACTAAGCCCTGCTTTTAAAATACATACACACACACATTCCAACACACTAGACTTGCATGTTTGTACTAGCACAGACCACATGCACACTTTCTACACAGAGCTAACGTAATTCTAGTTCCCCAACAGGCCCAGTGAGCAATTTATACGTTAACAACCAGGTTCATTTTCAACTCCAACGCTGAATAAGATTATTTCACAAGAAAAGAGGCAACAGCCTGCGAGACACGCCCTAATGACAGACCGATGCTGTGCCCACCAGTGTGGCCTCGACTGCCGCAGAAAAAGAAACGGGGACGAAAAAATTAAAACCAGCAAACAAATGGAAGAACACCCTAGGAAGTATGAAAGGAAGGGTATATTTACCGATTCCATGGCTGTCTTCAGAGGGAAGTGATTAAAATCCAAAAGGGAGGGGGGGAAAGACAGGCTCTCACGGCGAAGTCTGAGGTATCCTGAAAAACAATCAAATCAAAAGGAAAGCAGGGGTTAGTTGACTGAATGCTAGCATTTAACATTCCTAACATGATGTAACGTGCAGGATAAGCTTTCCCTGCTCAGCACCAACTGACTGGATCGTCTGTTCCAGTTTGCAGGCGTGTGGACAGACTAACCGTGAGAAGCTACCAGGGCTAAAATCAGCCATAACTAGCACTGAACTATGATTTGCTGTATCAGTTATTATTAGCTGTGGTGTTCTGTAGGATGAAGCACTTTGGCTGTTGTGTGTTTGGTTTTGATTTGTGAGTCTCCACGTTGTGCTCTAAGGCCAAAAGATCATCAGCAAAGTGAGCTGCAGAGCTTTTCACAGCGAGACACACTGCTGTCTCTAGCCTCTTAAACAGGATACACCTCAGCAACATCACTCAACAGTTACTTGAGCATGGGAGCCGAGATGAGAGTGATGTATAATACCGCCTTCCTGTGAACGACTCTACAGGATTCACATGCACGCAAATAAATGCAGCGCTGCAAATATGCAGAAAACACACACAACTCAAAACGCCCCTAGACTCCGACCTGATCGGGACGTGTTGCCATGGATTTTGTTGTCAAGGACATTTCGAACAAAGATCTATAAACGAGCCAACCCCGTTTTGCATCTCGTCTGATCTGATTATACATATATATATATAAACAAACAAACAAATAAATAAATATAATATGTACCAGGATATTTGGGTGTGCTAATAAAATGCCAGTAACCTCATATCGTTAGGAATGGCGAATCGTATGTTAATACTAGTGAGCGACAAAGTGAAGTGTGATTTCTTTTTGTGCTGCATGACACAGAGCCATAATTTCTGCCAGAGCAACAACACATCTGAATTGAAATTTCATGCAAATGATGAACGATGCAGTCAAATGACTCCAAACACTTGGCTAAAAGAACTTTCCAGACAACTCACTTGCAGATTTAGCTCATATAATGAAAGATGTGTACAGAGCAATTAAGAAGATGAATAAAGCTCTGAGTGCAGTACCAGAGATTGCTGGTGTCTCTGGTGAGTGCACATAGTCTAGTACTGGTAAACAGTTAACTGTTAATAACCAATCACCACACTGATCGTTCATGGTTTCATTTACGTTTAACAAGCTTATAAAAATGTATAAATTACTACCAGAGTTTCTTGTCTAAATGAAAAGATTAGAAACACACAATCCTTCATTTAAAACTGACCCACACATAATTCTTTTCCATGATCACACGAGTCCCAAATGCAAAAAAAAATTGCATGGCCCTCAGAATAGCATGAAGTTTCACTGGATTTCATGTTAACTTGCTAACTTTTGTGATCTCAAAACGGTTAAATCCTGGAGGAGCTGATCCGTGCTAGCTGCAACAAAACATTCACAAGAGACAAACTACAACTAAACAACAAGAATCAAGAAACTCTGAGTTTGTAGTTATACTGCGAGTTAGTTTAGCTCATATAACGATGTATAATTATGAAGACAACGCCATTCGATAGGATAAAAATCTCTGCTTGATTAACAGAATTGACAGAATTCCAGATAGAACCAGCAAATGATCCTTTAACAACAAAGTGTCGATAGGAATAAATTCACTTGTACCTGATTGGCATAGAAAAGCATTTCAGCCTACAATGAGTGAACTGGTGAAAGCAGATTAGCACCAGGCCTTTAGCAGTGTAGTGCGGCCGTGTGTATACGAGGATCATGATGCTTTTCCCAGCAGCGATCTCACAGACTGGACTAATCCAGTACAGAGTACACTGCCTCCAAAAGAGGCCTGTAATCTTACTGCACAGAAATCCTGACCACACACGCAGAACAGACACCAGCAAAACCACTAAACACAGAGCAGCCAGACACGGCACAGACCACCGGCCCCATCAAAAGATCTGCTGGATATTGTAAACATGACAGGAAATGTTCCAACAAAGTCTACAGTCGACGGTGACTTTATTAGTAACACCTGTACACCTGCCCAGTCATGCAGTTTAATCAGCCAATCACGTGGCAGTAAAGCAATGCAGAAAAACATGCAGATACAGGTCAAAAGTTTCAGTTAATGATCACATCAAACATCCGGATAAAGATCTCGTTGACTTTCACCGTGGTATGTTTGTTAGTGCCAGACAGACAGGTCTGAGTATTTCAGAAACTTTCCTTCATAACAGTTTCTTAGTTTGGTGCAAACAAACCTAAGAAAGAAGAAAGAAAAAAAAGCTCCCAGTGACCTGGGGGTCTGCAGGCTGACACACTGCTGATGAGAGAGATCAGATGAGAATGAACAGACTGGTCTGAGCTGAGAGGAAGTCTATGGTAACTCATATAAACACTTATATCTGTGCTGAAGAGAAAAGCATCTCAGAAAACAGAAGACATCAAACCTTATGGTGGATGAGCTATGGCTGTAGAAGATCACATCAAATTGCTCTCCTGTCAGCCTGGAATAAAACTCGGAGGCCATCATGAGCACGGACCAGCCCAAATGCAGAGGACTGAAAAAAGATTGGGTGATTTTCCAATCTTCAGCAGTCACGTATGGTCTGTGCCCATGACATCCTGTGGCTGAGATTCTTCTTCTTGACAGCGGGATCTCGAAGAGGTTCTTCGAGGTGCGATGTGCATACTGAGATGCTTTTCTCATCACCACGGATGTAAAGAGTGATTACAGGAGTTACTATACATTTCTCAACAGCTCAAACCAGTCTGGTCATTTTCCTCTGACCTCTATAATCAACAAGATGGTCAGTTTCCTCTGACCTTTATCAACACCAACACTAGCAACAACATGGTATGGTTTATTTTTTAACCCAAAGGACACAGAGGACAAGCATAAGATGAATAGATGGAGTATAATATCTGAATGTTGACCAAACAAATGAAAACAAACGGCTAACAGGAACATTAGAGCGACTAATCGTACAGAACCTGGCACTCATACTGAACATCCTTTTAACACATTTTTGGACTTTATCTTATAGATTATACTGGAGTAAACATTTGTAATTGTAATCTTTTAGGTGTCACCCAAAAGAGGATGTTTTCCTTTTGGACCTGCTTCCTCTCAATGGTTCTTCCTCGTGTCAGATCAAAAACGTCTTCTTTGCCTTGTACGCCTACATCTACAACAGCAGCTTTGTGGTGCTGCTTTGTGACAACGATGCCTGAAAAAAGTGTTAGACAAATAACAATGCATGAAATGATATAGCTGATAATGAGGTGGACATTGATAACTAGTAGCAAAAACACAAGCACAAGGATTATGATGAGGATGATGATACAGCATTGAAATGAGTGACCATAACTGCTCTCCAGTGAGACAGGAAGAAGTCTAATCCAGTGTTACATAATAGTTAGTTACCCCATCAAAAATTATTTTAAAAAAGTAGCAGTGTAAGCACAAAAATAAAGTTAGCACAACCCTAGTTACAGACAATCACTGCCATGTTTATAGAAATATCAAGTAGTTCACTATACTGTGGAAAATAATACTAATAAAAGGTTTCTAAGCAATAACAAACAAGCCTGTTTGCGAGCCAGATACGAGTCTAAAAGGTCGGTTATTGGTCCACATTAGAAGTATACACTGAGAGAAGAGGCTGTTCTTTTTAATCTCTCCCTCCCTGCACAGAGTGCACGCACTGCTGACCTTAAAAGGGAAACTTCAGGCTCAAGGAAGAGCGCTCATGCACTCTGAATTACCCCTCAAAGGCCTGTTTATTTTTGCCGGCGAAAAAGGATGCTTTCACAATTCTCTTCGAGCAGAAAGGAAAGAAGTGGCACTGTGGGGAGGGCAGGGTTTGCTCCGGCTACCCACATCCTGGACAACTCTAAACATCTCCATAAAACTGGCCAGACCAGGCACCACGGAAAACAGCTCCCCCGCACAGATAAGGCAGCGTTTAGAGGGAGCATTAAGGCATGGAGTGCGATGAGGTTACAGTCAGGACCAGGACAAGCACAGACTGTATACACACAGACACACTCATAGGGACCCAGACACACACACACACACACACACACACACACACACACACACACAGAGGCACGCGCACAGAGAGAGAGAGACACACAGAGATACACACACACACACGCGCACAGAGACACAGACACACACAGAGAGACACATGCAGAGACACAGAGAGACACACACACAGGTACAGAGACACACACACAGACAGAGACACACCACACACAGACAAACAGACACAGAGACACACACAGAGAGACAGAGACAGAGACACGCACACACACACAGAGGCAGACATAGACACACACACAGACACATGGCTTCCGTAACTGGCACAAAGCTCTATGTCCCTCAGGCTATTTGAACATATTTTTAACATAAAAGGTTATAAAAAATAAATAAATAAATAAGTAAAACAGAAGTATACATTATCTACAATGTCACACGACAGCATTTGACAGTCTAGTCATTCTCCATGGCTATACAAATGAATGTTCTGTCTCAATCATCACAGAATAAGTAGAGCGATGAATGTAACGGTGAGTTTGAGCTGTAAAAATAATCTGATATCCCCAAAAAATTAGATGGACAAACTAAATTGGTGCGAGAATAGTGATAAATACAAGAGACCCTTGTGTGCGCTGCGGTTTGTTTAACTGTAGTGAGAATACAAGAGAACAGGACCGTTACCATGGAGACGTTCTAAGCACGAGAAGTACTACAGTGATAACACAATACAATGATTTCACTACAAGGCTATCACTCATTTCAGCTGGGTCGAACCCCAGGGCTGATCAAACTGACCACATTGATGAAACAAACACAGTAAAGTGTGTTACTGAGTGTTACTGTGGCCTCAGCATGTTGCTAAATGAACTTGTGTGGTTTGCATAAGGTGCAAATGCAATCCCTCATGAGTAAAGGAAGCACTGATCAGTTTGGACCTGTCTAGATTCACTGCAGCACACATACACAGGCCTGTATGAGCAAAGCTGCCAATATCGCTAGCAAGAAAATCCTAGCAAACACAAAAGGGGAAAAAAATAATGTTACCTCCACAGTGTGCAGTAGGCAAATGTGTTTCCAGGTGTGTGCTATGCAACAGTATGAAAACAATGGGGGCAAAGGCCTTCTGTGGAAAATAAGTAGTCGTACTGTCCATAAACACCCACTTGTATTCTTTGGGGTCAGAAGAACAAGGCTTGTGAGCTCACAGGCCAAACATCACTTGAGTAGACTCTGCCCTTTCCCTTTCGGTGAACTGGCTCTTTGTATTTAATTGGATGCTTGCTTTTACGGTTAAAAAAAAAAGAAATACAGAAAAACATAGTCTTTACGTATCAGCAAAAGGTAAAACCCCTTACGTGCAATGTCCAAGCCATAAAGGTTTCCACAGCTTGTTGTTTGGACTGAAGCTGAAATGGTGCCTTCTCAAATTGTGCTACGATTCGTGGACCTCAGCCTTTCCAAACCAACACTACACTAATGTGATAACCTGTGAAACTCAAGCTTGGTATTAAAAACAAAAAAAACCCTACAACTCAGTGCTCCCAAAACTATTTTGGTCAAATGTCACCAAAGTTGTCCTAGGTTACATAAAATATTTGGCTATAAGATGCCTGAGAAGCTTGAAGAAAAAAAAGAGAACTCCTGACACAGGACTTTTTGTTGAATCGAATGAAGGTTTGATTATGAAATCTCAGTGCTGAAAGCTGGCTTTATTGAGCTTGTCTACATTTTGCTGAAGATGTAGAAACAGCAAGATTCATTGGAAGGAATACATTTAAAACATAAAATACATCTCCAAGAGGGTTAAAAAGTGAATATAAAAAAAGCAGATGCTGGAACTCAAATAATGCTCAGGCTAAGTGTTCAGCTGATGCGTACAGGCCCCGAGCGAAGGCGTTTAGTGGATCCTCCAGTGTTCATGTCTATCTGCACCATGCTGACTAATTAGGTTTGACTCAGCATGAGAGATTAAAAAGCCAACACACAAGAAACTGCTGAGGCACAAAATGATTCAGCAAAAGCACACATTTTTCCCAAATTACTGACAGTCCCTTCATATGGACTGACAGTCGAGAAAAGAAATAACAGCATGACTCTGGCAAACACGGTTTTTAGCATCCACATCTCGCACAAATACAGTTATCTGAAATAAGATCTGCAAGGCTGCTCATTGTGCACTACACACAAACCCCAGTCTTTCCATTTAATAGAAATGGCTTCTGGCTAAAGCCGTCTCGATCGTTTTCCCCTGCTTCTGTGTGAATTTTCTCTTTCTGCATGCCAGTTATGGCGGAGATGGCTCCAAACCCGGCCTCCATCTTGTTCGAGACTACATAAGGCCATCCTGCGTCTGCCACGGAGAAGATGGAAAAGGTGCAGGACCGTTTTTCCAAGCCTCGCCTCATAAATTAGATCAAGAGCTTTTCAAATCAGAGCTGCAGTGCAGGGTTTGGGCTGAGCACTGAATCTAAATGGAAAGGTCTTCTACAAACGTAGCACTCTAACACATCGTGTCTGCATAGCTACTTAAGTGAAGAGCCTTACTGAAGGTTGATCTCATTCTTTTAATTACTCATTTCTTCAGGTGTATTGTATGCTTATTAAAGAACCACACAATACCACTGAGACAGAGTCAGACTCCAGGCTTTGACAAAAGGAAAAAGACAAAAACTTCCTAGTGCTCCTAATGTTCCTTTTCTACTGAAGAACCATGTGATGCTGGTAATATTTTAGTGTAGCATAACATTCACACAATGTGTTAACCACTTGGTTGGCCAATTCTTGATTCTGATTGGTCAGATCAGGAGGTGCTGATAAATAACTTTAGATATTATCACTGTGACTATAGCGTTTTTCTTAAGTTCGATTCAGACAGAGATTATTAGTAAATCAAAGACGCTGATAATAAATTTGGGGCCAATATTCATTTACTGTAAATTTGATTGTTGTGTGAATGAATACAATCACTACATCAGCATAATGTTTAACAATATCAGCATGAATGCTGCAAATGCAGTAACCTCAAGTAATCTATAAATAGATCAAACTTTATATAGCGCTGTTTAAAATAACTAAAATAAGCTTCTTAAATATTGCCGGGAATGACGAGAATGCTCAAAACGGCTCCACAATACATACATTTGCATAAATTTAGTAAAATGAAAAACCTCAGTAGAATGAGGGGGAAATCTCATTCCAGTGTCCATTAGGTTCTCAGCGGTCCCAGATGACGAACAGCAAGTATCGGTGTAGAAACACCGCCTTTCAGCATGTTCTCCTGTGAGACTGCTCCTATTCACTTCATTCATTGCTGTAGCTTCACTGTAAACACGCTCATACACAAGCGGATTAATTCCTGCGTTTCTCATAAACACACTGAAGCATGTTTGATTGAATTTACGCAACACACGGACCACAGTTCTACCAATCCGGTAGCGCTGTGGACAGGACATTGAGACAGACTACACAGGTGTTGTGTCGTATATTTTTCAAGCGATCATATAGTGCTGTGGGCAGAAAAAGACCGGTGTTGTTTCTAACCGTGGTCATGCCAGACGTGTATAACTTAACAAAAAGTGCTTATCGGTTCGATAATCGATCACTACCAGCTTCTAATGTCATGGTGAAATGTGGAGTCTCTAGTATCAGTGTTTGGTAGCATTCAGTAGTAAAACTTTTCTTTTAAGTTTTCCACCATGGGAGCATCTTCAGGACTGTCAGCTTGTGTGGTTTCTCATTAACAAGCTGCATGATTAGTGATACGTTTTTTTGTTGTTGTTTTTTTAAAGAACAGCATATAGGCAATACTGTTTCACACTGAGATCATTACCTAATATGCTGAAAAACTGGTGTGGCAATTAGGCAAAGCAGCAAGGAGTGAGAACGTGTGAGAAAGAACTGGTACTGAAAAACAGAGGCATGTATTATTTAGTACAGTAGTTCAGTTTGCTGCGAGATTCAACTCAGTCCCAACTGTAGTGTAAAATGTGTTGAACAGCAGTGGGGTTTTTTCCATTTTTAAATAATCTTTAATTGCAAGGAGCTTTAAAGGGAATGAATTATTACCCAAGTAAAAAATATCCAGAAGAATAAACCTTTTCTGTATTACAGTCAGCCCTGTTTCCCACCAACATTTTTTCCCTAAAACTTTATCACTACATACTTTGGATATAAAGGTAGTTATATTCAATTGCAGAGCATATATATAATAAATATACTTCTAAAAATTCAATTCACACGATGGTATCTGTTATATAAACTTATGTAATTAAACTAGAAGTAATTCAACTCTGCGTATTGTTAAAGTGTGTGCGATGGGTGACTGGAGAAAAGTGTCCAAAAGATAACGAGTTTTGCATTTAAAAAGTAGGATGGTCCATCAATAGTCTAACATCATTCAATTTCTTTAAAAGAGCCTTGACAAACTCTGGCAAGGTTTTACTTGAATATTATTGGATGTTTTGGTTTAGAATGAGAAATAATATTAAAGCAAAAAAAAAAACCAGAGTTCACTTCTAAACCAAAATTGGTGGCAATGAGTCTGACTTCTGAAGCGGCATTGAAAGAACAAAACATAACTGACCTCACTAGTCCTGAGGCATGAAAACAACCAATGAAGCCAATAAGCTGTGCACGTGCATGCACACACACACACACACACACACACACACACACACACACACACACACACACACACACACACACACACACACACACACACACACACACAGAGAGACAACAATTGTCTGTGAGTACAATGTTTTCAGTAATTTTCCACTATGAGCTCCACCCAACTAAAGACTTGCACCTCTGCATATGTCACATGCTCAAAGGAACATTGCTGCATCGGTGAGCTTCTGTAAATAGTGTCTCTCTCTCACACACACACACACACACACACACACACACACACACACACACACACACACACACACACACACACACACACACACGTTTTAAATTATTAAAAAAAGACCAAAGTAGCTTTGGTATATTAAGAAATATAATTCACTGTCAGTAAACTGCAGGATTTCAAACTACAGAGGCATCTGATTCAGTGAGTAGTAGTATGTAGCTCAAATGACTGTATTTGGCAAAAAAAAATGTAAAAAAAATAAAACCAAAAAAATGGCAGGAATCTGCCTCAAAATGTGAAGCGCTCAGAATGTAGCGCATCAAGCCACGCTTCCCACACACACATCTGATCAGACAAACGTTAAACTGGAATATTTCTTTCACTAAGCAGTCACACTACACAGATTTGGTTTCCTCCCTACAACAACATGTATTCCAACCACCCAATCACTGTGTCATACTACACTTTATTACTGCTATCATATATTAATGGCTGACTAATGCACACAGATAAGGTTCGTGTACAAGACCTACGAGGTTTGCTTTTGGTTTTGAGAATCACTGAGCTGCAAGATGGCTAAAATGATTATGGATACCATTATTCAGATAACTGGCATTTCTAACAAATATTTGAGTATATTTAAAAACAAAATTGTCATAATGCACTATAATTTAGCCAGACCTGAATGTTCACTGGAGATTCAATAAACCCGACATTCACACAAGGAGGTTTTCTGACTGACTGGACAGACACCGAATCGCACGAAAAGCATGATCTAGTTTCATCACCAAACCGACTGCTTTCTAAAATTTGCTGAAAACTAACACAACCTAAAGTGTAGAAAACCTGGTCAGATTGTGACTTTGAACATTGTGGAAGCTTGAGGCTAGAAAAGCGCACAAAACAAGACGCACTGTGTCCTGTGGGCTGAGGTGAATAGTTTACTAGATATTGCCACTGAAAAGTTAAACATCAGTGTCTCCCTGCTCTAAAGACTCCAGCAGTGACACTTAAATAATCACAGTGTGACTTTTAAACACCACCGTGTTCAGGTGCACAGTCTTCAAAAAGGTTTGAGCATACATACAAACAGTGTGTGTTATGTCTGAACTGAACACACAGATCAAAGCATCCACAATGCATTGTGGGATTAGGGAGTGACGAGTGCTCTATTGCTACCCTCAGGACACAGCCATCCTTTATCCTAAACCCCCCAAGGCCACCCCTTCCCCTCTCCACCCCTGGGGCATCAGATTACGGGAAGTGCCACGGTTTCCATGACACACACACAGCTCGCCTTATCTGAAAGAAATCAGGCTAAAGTCCAGACAGCACTTTTCCTGCACTTATCTTGCAACACATCTGACAGAGACCCACAAACCTCACGTCCTGATTCTTCGACAATGTAAAAACGTCAATTTGCTAACAATGACCCATTGAAAAAATATATAGAAGCTGAACTAGTGGCTGACAGTGTACGCTGTTTTGTCCAGGTCCACCGTCTCCAGTGTCGACCATCTGCATCTGAAAGCGTTTGTAATGAGCCCCTGCTCTGAACAGCAGCAATTCAATATGAGAGAAACCAGAGTGGAGTCTGCTATATTTCAGAGGATCAGGTATCAACAGCAGCAGCTTGCTTATTGTAATATCTCACTGAGGCTAAATAAATAGAGCTATCCTATCTGTCCTCAACCAGGGAAGGGAACCGGACACGGGCTCCTGAGAGAGACAAGGAGGTGTGTGTGTGGAGAGAAACAGAGAGAGAGAGAGATAGCAATATCACAGCTAGCTAACGTATTATGATACGTTCAGCCGTGTGAATGACAAAGTATTATAGATCAGTGCTAAAGAAATACTGGAGCATTTTAACCGAATCTTTATCCACTGCATCTGCAGCTTACATGTGAATAACCACACAGGTTTACATTAAACAAGAACCACCAAAATTACAACAGAAGTGAAATTCCAGTCACAACAGGTATGTTTACGTGTGGATGTCGGTCAACCCGGAAACATTTCAGAAAGCGCTGCTTATTGCAATCTGATTCAAATATTCGTTTGTATGTGCATTACATATACATACACATATGCCCACAGCACTGAGCATGTGTGCAATGTATTTCTGAATCTAACCGAGTGTGTTTACATGGCTAATTTTTGTTTCAGATCTACACCACCGCCTTCGAGCTGATCGGAATTTCAGCCTCAAGCTCAATCGGATAGATTGGTGTGTTTACATGAAGGGTTTTCGGTGCGCCCGAGCTATCCATCTTACTAACGAATTATTTGGTTGAGAGTAAACATAATGAATGTTATAAAAATCCGAGTACACAGTAACCTGGAATCAATCTTACATTGTCATACTGATGTAGATGTAGAAAGGTCATGTAGTGTGTTTTTATGCCGAGGTATGGTAACGCTACTGGAAATTCTTTAATCCGAGGTAAAAAAGTTTTGCCTCTGACGGGATGAATTCTACAGTTTAGCTTTAACTACACAACTGATGCAATCATTCTACATTCCTCAAACTGATATATATTTATCTGTACTAGTGCTTCACCCACAGAACCAACAAACCTCCAATCACAATACAGAAGAGGAAAATGTAAACAGATGATAACTTTAGGCACATGATTAGGGCGGTCTAATGAAGTCTTGGACGAGGGAAGTAACTAGACCTGTGTTCCAAATGATGTATACACTATGCACCTCTATTATGCACCAAGCACTCTACAGTCTGGTGAATGAACTGTAGATGGGTAATGTATCAAATGACTAATGTTAACGTTTATTTTATTACTAACTGGAAGTATAAGACGATTATATAGTATATGTTACACCATACTAACATAAGACTACTAATACTATTTCTACAAGACAATAGTGTAGAATAGCTCATGAGTATGTGATTTAGTATACAACTTAGATTCTTTTAACAATCAGACAAACCTAGCAGGCAAAATGTAAAAACAAATAATGCTGCATTTCAACCTTTGCGTCGTCATTATATCCGGTTTTAGCGCTTATACTCCAAGTTATCAGCTCAATAAACAACTCTAACCTGGTCAGAAGCTAAGTACATGAGCTTTGCATAAAGACAGGACTTTAGACTCGGACAGATTGTGGGAGAACGAGAATGCCAATCTGCACGTGCTCAATAGGAACCGAGAGGTCCATCTGGCACAGCGGACAGCTAGGCACTGCTACAGCCCACACTCCTGCTACTCTGCCAGTCAATGTGCATGAACACAAGAACGAAAGAGAAGAGAGAAGAAAAAAAATCTATCCTTCATGCAGAGTAAAATACTTTTATAGAGCAACATAAAGCTAAGCCTCAGTATACAACGTTACCAAGCAATGTAGAAATAAAAGAGAAGTGTAAAATGCCATTCCACAGCATACAAACATTCAGAAATTCTAAGCTTAATTACTCATATGTACACACACACACACCCACACCCAGGATGAAGCCGTAAGGCTTTATCGATTGACAGAAATAACACAATTGCATGCGTGCAGGGGCGAAGGCGTTGCAAAAGAGGAAGAAGGGAAGCGAGGAAGAGGAAGTAGCTGAATTGGGAATCTGTACCATGCCTGACACAGTTCGCAGCTCTGTTTATTCAGTACAGCCGTGCTGGGCAAAAAAACCCAACTTCAAACACCCGCCATTCGCTAGTTGTCAAGGTAACCATTTCTCTAGACAGAAAAAACCCACATAATCCTAGAAATTCAAAAGCTCTGTTTAATCACAGAACGTGTGCTTCATCCAAGAAGAGTGATTTAGCAAAGAACATTACTGTAACTGAGTAGTGGGCATGAACCAGGCACATAATCTAGATCATTAGAATTAAACATCACAATCCATGTCACTGTCTTATCACCGCACTCTCACCGGACGAATCGCAGCATTACTGGACAGAAATGTAGCAGAAATAAAACAATAAATGGTTCTGTCCAACATGTGAACAACTCAAAAGGAGTCTCCATTTTCTGTGCACAAACCTGAAATGGCAACATCATGCACTGTCGTCCCAAACAAAACAGTGATGTAGCAAATAGTCCTATATTTTTTCTATGATCCTGATGCAATATTGGAAAACATCATAGAAGCAAGCACATGCCTTTTGAAGTCTCCTGAAAACTTGATAGAGAAATTTATGTTTCATAAAAAAAAACAGATGCTATTTTTATACCTTCCAGCTCTGAGAGATGCTTCTGCAGAGGAATGGATTTAGACAAGCATCTGATTGGTTTCTAAACAGAATGGGAAAAAGAATTCTGTCCCCTAAATCAATTTCGAAAGCCAATATCAGGAGCTTCTGTGATAAAAGCTGCTAGCACCCTCCAATCCTAGCACATGCTCTGCAACCAAGTCCCTGTCACCATAGCAATTTCTAGCGACTCTGGAGCCTGAAAGGCATCTTGTCATAACGACTCTGCCGCTTTAGCCGTGACATTTAACACACATTCATTTCTCATTTCTGTGCAGCATTCATTGAGAAAGAAAAGATGAGGGAGGAGAGAGAGAGATACACAAGTGTTTAGTGTGAAGCTGCAGATTCGTTTCGATGTAAATTCAGGGTACGCAAGAACAACAAAAAAAGGACAAAAGAGAAAGAGTTACAAAGGCGCATGAAGCAGCAAGCGTCAGCAGTGTTTCAAATACTGAAAAACGTTAGTGTCGTCCGTGTTTCACCGTGTTCAAAAGGTTCTAATCAGATTCAACATGATTAAATAGATTTCATTACAGAGACACCATATTATCATAACATACCCTGATCATAACAAGCACGAATCCCCTTTCACCACAGAATTAAACAGAATCGTGACCAACATGTCCATTCGAATAAGATACAGATCCAGGCCTATATTAACTGGGGTACTGTAATTTTTAGTCATCATTTTATTTATTTATTAACTATTGAAACCAATTACAAATAATGAACTGAACATTACTTAACAACTGGCAGTGACTTTAATAAATAACCATAAATAAGGAGAGAAAGAAGGCACGTGGACGAGAACAATTCATTTCAGCGCATCAAGATACACAGTAATAGGTATGTAAAAGGTTCCACGTTTGTATGAAAATGTCCAGGTTCAGTTAGAATGCCAGTCATATTTTCCATTTTATAAACACATTCAGGTTTTTCAATCCCTTGGGCCATTTTTGGAGGATGTGGTTTCATCCAAGTAATTGTTCTGGTTTTTCGTGCACTTAGTAATAGTATATGTAAAATATATCTCAGGTTTTCACTTCACAGATCCTGGGGTATCCCTTCAAGCAATAAAAAGATAAAACAATAAAAGACAAACGAACAAAAAAAAAACATTGGGGTGAAAGGCAAGTCTATATGCAGAATCTTCATAATCTCATCCTTAACCCCTCACCAGAATTTGGATATTTTCAGATAATACCAGAATATAAGTGTGCGCATATTAGAGTAGGTAAAACATGGTGTAATATTTCCAGACACCGGAATATATTTTCTGTAAAAAAAAAATAATAATAATAATGACGACTTTCAGACAAGACCAAAAACCCATTATATAATAATTACACAACGGCAAATTCCCATGTCAGAATACGAATAGAGCTCAAGTCTGAATAAAACAGAGCGGTCGTCTAACACAGCTACACAATACGTTGTTTGAAGTTTTTGTGTAGTGAAGTATTTGTCCTACTGATACTTTTACTACAACCCTCTAACATCCAAAGGAGCTGCATATGCAGCAAGATGTGATTTCTATCGTGTTGTTTAAGTGCTCACACCAATCAGACATGGGAGTGTGTTGCAATGCCGAAGAAAAAAGTTATATAAAAATATATTCATATTAATAGAGTGACATACAACACAACAGGTTCGTCGGTCTGATTTCAAACAATGTAAAGCACATTACAATCCACTGTTCGAGTCTCAGGTACAACACAGTATGTGCTTACAGTGTAAGAGTGCATTAACTATACGATAATGCTGCAACAGCACCATGAAAACACACTGATTTGATTTTGTACACTTGTACAATATTAGAAATGCAGCAACACCGGTGAAATCTGCCTCGGCTGGCCGTTTGTGATTGGATCAGTGGAGACAGATGTTAACACTAGATGTGAACGAGGCCACAGTCATGTGCTGTTATATGATTGTACCTCGGAGCTGCAGTTTCTTTGATGGCAAGCTGTCAGAAATGTGTGACTGTACTCATTCCAGCTTATGCTCGTTGCCTATACTGTATTGATTTTAATACACTGATAACACGCAATACAAATCTTCTCTACTCTGTATGGAATAAATTGCCAGCACATGCAGTGCTCGAAAAAAAATCCTTGACTGTTGTAAAAGCCTTTTGTTTAACAGCCGTTTCCTAGCAGTGGAGGAAGGTAGAGCAGCGTATCTGAAATTAAAGGGAAAGAAAGCTATTCAGCATTAAGCGTCCTGCCTACTCATTTAACAAGCCTGTGAATGCCACACATCAACTTGAGAAGCACAGAGGGAGGCTTCCAGAGGGGTTAATCTTCCACCAATCTTCCTCTTTCAGGCAACTTGCATCAGGACCAGGCAGGGCCTGGGGCAATTGTCTCAGACTGGGGTTTCTAATTCTATCGCAGTGAGGGCTGGACAGGGTCTCAACCGTAATGGAAGCTGATCTGGAGGGCAAACAAAGGACTCTAGGTGTGTGTGGGCTGGCAGTCGCCTTTCAGAAAGACCCCATCTCCTGCTCGGCCCTGGTGTCACTTCCAATCGTCCTCGAGCTGAGCAGCACCACGCTGCCCCCGCTTTCTCATTTTCTCCTCATCGGAAACCTGTCTCTGCAGGAGAAGTGGATATGCATGAATTAAAGCTAGAGAGAATTACGATCGAGTTAACACAAGGGACTGGGAAAATGAATCTGGCGGATGGAAAGAGGGAGAGTGCGAGTGAGAGCGAATATTGCTGCAAGAATTAAAACGAGCAACTGCTCCAGCATTTAGTATGAGGACATTAAGACTTCTGAGGTGCTGTGGTGACCTTGTTTGGTGGGGTAAAACACTCGAAATAAAATGACCCCAAACACCAAACGAATTCATGAAATTCAAGTAATCAGTGCATAAATAAACTGGCATGTTTCACCTGACCTTAGATTAGATTAAAATCTACTTCATTAATCACAACAGAAGGCAAGAAATCCAGCACCAAGGGACCGAACACAGCAACCTGCCGTCTTTAACCTTAGACGATCAACAGATTCATAATGTTTTTTTTGTTTTGTTTTGTTTTTTAAATCCAACACACGATTGTGTTTGCTTAAAATTCTTCCAGATTCTCATTTTTTTATTTGCAAATATTCCATTTTGTATATTTTCCATTGGCATCAACAGCTGGCATCAACTACCCAAGAATAATTGAAGTAAAATCCAACCTTGCTAACCGTTTTGAGCAGAACTTATAGACGCACGCATTGCAGCAGCTCATTCGGAGATGCTGCTCAATTAGGATCATTATCACACATCGCTTTTATTTATTCATATCCAACTGATTCCGGGTAAACTCTGTGAATAATAGTCGCTTACCATAGACAGCTGTCAACTTGTCAGCGGATGCAGCATTGTATCATACATCAAACCCGACAAGGATACGTCTCAGAGATGCTTTAAGCCACTAATCACCACTCAGTAACCTATTCAGATCCGGATATTATCGTGCTTAAAAACAGAACCATGTATAGCACAGTAGCAATAGATGCTTGCTTGAAACAATTCAACTGCATGGAGAAATTTCCAACCTGAACATCTGTAGCGCAGCAGCGCATGTCCTTATAAGTATTAACACATCGCACATATTACAGAATTTATTTACATCTTTCTAAAGTATGCAACAGTATGAAAAAGATGTGTTTATATTCCGCTATAGATTTCATTTGGTAGTCAACACGATGCTATTACACTTGATACACTATATTACCAAAAGTTTGTATACACTTGAACATAAAGCCCCAATCTGTCCTTGAATAAAACTCGGGATCTTAATCTGGCATCGGTCCTCGTTTTGCTGTTAATCTTCTGGGAAGGTTGTAGAGATGTGTTCAATCAGCCCGGAGATCAATAATGAGATCAGGTGCTGATGTCAGGTGATGAAGCCTGAGGTGCAGATTGTGATCCAGTTCAACCCAAAGGTGTTCAGTGGTGGTTTGAGGTCAGGATGCTGAGGTACAGAACCGAGTTCTTCCTCAGCAGCCTTGGCAATATATTCAGTTCACTTTGTGCACAGGTGCATTGTCATGCAGGAACGGGGTTTGGGCCTCTTGGTTCCCTTAGTGATTTGTGTGTCTCTGACATAGAAGCAACAGTTTGGAGAAGACTGTGTGTGTGTGTGTGTGTGTGTGTGTGTGTGTGCGCGTGTGATGATGATCAGGTGTCTACAAACCTTTGACCATATAGTGTATCGGTACTGAACACAATGATACCACACTTCAATTCAGCAAGAAAGCAGAGAAGACGTCCAGTCAGAATTGAGTCTGGTAAATTACTATGGGCTGCCTGTTCACACTGATAGTAGAGGACAAGTCAAAGTATTGAGTTCCAAGTCAAAGTACTGAGCGAACACACGACAGTACTAATGCTTGATCATTGAGTGTCAATACATCAGTGCCATTCCTATACATCTCCAACACAACCTGAGGGAAGAAATCAGGTTGCAGGAGCAAAAAGGTAACCATAACGACACCTGCATCAAGAAATGAATGGATGTTTCACTGTTATTCAAAGATGAGCTGGTTTTTGATTCCCATAAATAATGACATGTAATGTCAAAGCCTCGTCTTTGTGATTAATAAATATATAACTGGTGCAAACCAAGCATGGAAAGACTGATCATTAATCCTGGATTTCAGATGAATAATTACAGACCTGCAACTATTTACAGGTCCAAACAGCATTCAGTACTCATTGGATAAAGGGTCATGTTGGTGGATGCACTAAATAAAAAAGGCTGGCAGAATAAGAAGGTGAGACTTGATGACGTAAAAGCTTATCTATTATTACTACTTATTTGAGAAAGTGTAATATAAAAATCTGTCCCGTATGAAAGGCAGCATTAGTAAACTTGTTTAAAATCTATTCTTCTGCACAAGAACGTGACAGCCGTATCACTGAAGCAACCTCGTTAAGCCTCTTCCCCATATGAGACTTTCGTTGAAAGCTTAATTTAACTGCCTGTATTTAATGAACATTTTATTCTCAGTTCTGATTACCGCCTACTGTAAACCTGTAGTATTCACTGTAATATAATAATTGGGATAATATTGTCAAGCATACTAAAGCACTGTAATTATATGCAAATGTAATATTCTAGGGCATACGTAGCGAGCAGCTTGAGGCACAGAAGCAAGAAGCACTTCGTTCTTTCTCAGGTTAGATCATTCCAGCAAAAAAAATGCCGATAACGTTAGCCCACCACACGATAATGTTAGCTCACACCCACTTCCAGGATTACTCTATAGTCGTGCTTCCTACACTATTAACTCGGGGTAAGAAACAATGATCGATGCATCTTGATAACATCTTGAACAATAGCTAGCTCTTTAAACAATTCTGCAACAATTTAGTTCCTAAGCAAAAGTTCTTAAATAAAAGGTACAGTACTGCCCAGACACAATAGGTCAACAAAGAAATCAAAGAAAGAAAGAAATCACAAACAGACAGAAATGTCTTAAGACAAACCATAAAAAATAAATGTTGCTAGATTAGCAAGCATGCTTCTGTGTACCAGCTAAGCTAGCTAGCAGATTCAAAGGTTCAAAGGTAGCATTCAAACCTGAGCCATCTTTTTAAAGTGACTATATGGGCAAGTATATGGAATTAGAAAAACAAAATCAAGTGGCCCAGCAACCCTGCTCAACATCGAACCCTGAAGCAACTTTGGAAGCTTCCACATAATTCAAAGAGGGCAAAGCAAATTACACATTTTCATCTCAAAAAAATGTGTACCTGCTACTCGGGGTTTTTCTCAATATAACACAAACTAGAACCAGGATACAGCATGTACTGTGTGCTTAAGAGTAAAAATGATGATGGTATATACACTATCGATTTAGTCTAGAAGCTAAACACATCAGCATGCCTCAAGACATTTTAAGATTGCATCGTGATGATTGAAATTCGGAATGAAACATAAGGGGTCTAAAGTTTCCCACCCTGACCAAAACCCTGTCTATTTCAACACTAAACTCACTGTCTATCTTCACTCTTAACTCACCACAAGCTCATTTTCACGCAGAATATGCAGCAGAGCCTGGCTTTCCCTATTCTCGCAGACGGACGCACGGCCCTGCACGCTCAACCGCAGTAACACCCTGCTTCATGCTTCCTGTCAAAACAGAAGCAGGTGGAGAAGCATCTTCGAAGGGGAGGTGCGAGGTCAAAAGGCCATCTTATAATAAATTGAAGAGAACATCATGCGAGCCTGCACGTGTTCAATTATTCATTCTATTTTAATGAAACAAAGAGCACAAAACATGACTACACACACACCCACACACACGATTCTCCCAAAGCAGAAGGTCACAAATAGAAAGATCCCAATCAACTCGGCTGAAAAGCAAAAATGCTCAGGAGTACAGATAGCAAAAATGGCGTAACGATGCAACCCTAAAGTGAAAGAGGTAATTTCTACTAAATCCATGCATATGTAATCACCAACATGACCCTTGGGCTCTTGTTTTCCACTGCACGCTCAGCCTACACACTAAAATTCAAATGAAGCTTTTGGAAGGAGGCGATAGGACTGGTATATTCAAATTAAAGTCACTGATGTACTCTAGGACAGAAACAGAGATAAAATTTTCAAAAAATGTTCTCAGATGCAGGAAATAAGACTGCACTGTCTAACTTCAACCGCATCCCTATCGTCAGGATAAACACACTAATCCGATTTGAACAAATGGTTTATCATTTCAGTCTAGGTGCAAGAGCGGACGATTAAATAAAACAAAAAGAAGAAACTCAGATACATGGGTTAGTCAGAGCAACTCTGAAAGTAAGCACAGCTACAAGTAGGTTTCGATACCCTTCACTTCCTGAGGAACCGGAGACAAGAAATGGGGTAACAAAAGGGGTAAAGCCTCAGCACACTGCAGAGGAGCAACTAAGCATGTAGAGAGCACATCGTGGCTGCAGTAATGACTGGTTCACATGAAAAAAAAAATGAAATATCTGATTGCTAAATCTTTTGGATTTACTGAAATTGTGCAATATTCACTCGTGGCGGTTCTAAGAGAACATCCTGTAACGGAAACATGTCAAGGTCACGTGACCACAACAGCAACAAAAGGCAAGTAACCGACAATTTCCCTTGTTGCGCTCACAGAGAACAATACGGATACACATTTCTTTTTAGAGCCAAGACTGGTACCTGAAACATGAGCTTTGTTTCTCGTGCTGAGGACCAGTAACCCTGAGGGGTACTAAGAGCGGAGCCAGGGCCCCATAACAGTGGTGATCTGATAGCAGCTCACTATTATCAGATATTACATTTATTACTGCATTATGAAAGATGCTGGCCTGTTTCACTGGTACAAATAAACAATCTCAAACCTCAATAAATAATAATAACAACAACAACAACAACAATAATAATAATAATAAAACCAAATGTAGTTTTGCCTTAACCTTGGAAGCAAAGAATTGTACAGGATTAATATGCTGCAGAATTACAATTTTACTTTACTGGAACAAAGGACATGAAGGTCCCTTTGCTCAAAGCAAGCTCCATGAAGACATGGTTTGCCAAGGTTGGTGTGGAAGCACTTAAGAGTCCCAACCTTAACCCTACTGAACACCTTTGGGATGAACTGGAGCACTGACTGCACCCCAGGCCTCCCCACCTTACATCAGCGTCCAATCCCACTAATACACTTGTAGCAGAATGAGGAAATCCATACAACCGTGCCACAAAAACAGGAGACAAAATCTGAAAGGGGATCTTCAAAAAGTACATGTGAGTGATCTTGAACACACTCCCACAAACTTTTGACCACATTTTAAAGTTTGAGATCAAGCTCTCAGGCTTCAAAAAAGTTTGAGGAAACCGATGTCTGGTCCATGTGAAAAAGTTCTGCGTTTCTTGTGCACGATGCAATGTCTGAATTGAATTTCATAATCTGCAGCATCTTCTGTATGCTGGTGATATTACGGCTCCTATGTTCTCACTACTGTGTGTGTTTGTTGCTATAAAACTGCATACTGGAGCATGCTGAATGCAATCAACTGACCTTCATGGTGCAAGTGCTTTTGACTGAGCATTGCACATGACACATCTCATGACAACATGCATGTGGTTTGCTGGTACTTCTGCGCGCACACACACACACACACACACACACACACAAATGTGATTTTAATGTGGCAGCAGAATCACAAGAACATCAAATGTACTAAAAAAAAAGCGCTTGCTACAGAAATTATTTAGCGTAAAGCCGACATTTATTTATCACTTTTCTTCCTAATCTTCCTGGTTCAGCCGGTTCTCAATAAATTCAACAGAGCTAAGACTTCACCTGAAGTGTAAAAGCGCTGATCTGACACCTTTCACTCCAATTAATGCAATGTTCACAAAGCAGGACCTAATCATCTGCTATGTTTACGTGAAGTTATTTCGATGGCAGATTCGGTATGGTGTACGTGCGTGTGTGTGTACGTGTTTTTGTGTGTGGTGAATATGCGTGTGTTGTGTACATTTATCCCAAACTGTGCAGCCTACATACACACATTACATGTAAGCCAATCAAAAATTAATGCACGTCTGGAGCGAGGTTTATCATAACAACTAGAAGTGTGGGAGTCAAGGCAGTATATGTTTAGTCCAATCAGCATACTGCTTCTTTATAAAGTTTTACATTATGGCCATCTCAGGGAAACACCAATCGAGTACAACTGTTTAAACGGGCAGTAAGGAGAAGAGTCTATGACCAAAGTAACATTGCTCAACAGTTTATATTTGCAAAACATCCTCCATTCAAGCTGAACTGGATGCTTGGAGAAGAGAAAAAAAAAAGAAACACACATTGGCAAAAACAAACAATGTCACTTGTGCTAATGACGACAACAATGATTTTCTTCTGTTTTCCGCATCGGACTCAAAACATTATTTTGATACAAAGCATGTTGTGACTCAAAAGCATGTGCGCATTATACATACATGTGGATCTCGATTGTACATAACTGTGTCAATATATTGACTATCTATGTGTCAATATGCTGTTAATCTAATAGTTAATAGACAATAGCCTGATTCTACCACCTGATGCTACACCAAACTCAAGCTCTCCACAAAAAAGCAACTTATTAGCCATGTAGCACCATCACTGCTGAATTACTGTCACATCTAAATGAAGTCTAGTCCTGTATATGTCCTGGTAACTTCACTCAGATTTTGTAAAGCAGGATGAAATACATAAGGGAACCATTAACAGATTTGTTCCTTCAACTACAAACACTGATGAGGTGGATATACTTTCCTTCTTATTGCTGATTTAAAATAAAACAAAAAACATTTCCAACATTCATGGCAACTTGTAAAACAGGTTTGAAATCACCTTTCTGGCTTCCTAAGGAGTGTGCACAAAGTTCACCCAAAGTATTTTGCCCTTTTTAAAGCATGTTTAACTAGAAACTGCAGATAGGGAACAGGTTCCTCCATAAGCAAACACTGCTAGCAGAGCACACTGTAGTACAAACCGATCAAAAACAAGCTTACTGCTGTTTTAGCTGTGGAAATGTGTGGATGATGTCATTTGAGCCATGACTGGTCAACTGCAAGCGGTCACTAAACATTTATTGAAACCTTTTTTTATTGCTCTTTGTTTGAAAAACGTTTACAAGAAACACGAGTCTTTTTCCCTCCACAACATATTTCCACAAGCCCCTCGTAAACTACATAATTATGCTTCGGTTTCGATCCATGACACCTGCAAGCCATGAGACAGCTATTATCTATGACAATATGCTTCCTAACAAAGATTCAAAGAGTATTAAAAACCCTTTGAGAACGATATTCATTTGGCTTTATTCTGAGGATGTAGCCACCCAAATTAGCTCTCTATGGGAATTCATCATTTACGCATGACGCCAGGAAAAGCTTTTCCCATAGAGGGTTTAAGTGATCCATTCCCAGTGCTGCAACATGTAGCAGTGCCTCAGGGCCAGCACCGTCTCGATTATTATACATTAATCAGAAGGAGTTTTTAGCTACACTAATTGCAGAGCTACTACCGACTGCCATATTGATAGTGCACCAATTCAGAACAGTGCATTAGTATTTACTATGTGCAGGCCGTCGCTGTGTGTCCTGTGAGAATACTCTGCTTTATTCCTGTTGAATGCTGTGTATGTGTGCATGTTCACGTTGAGTCACAGATGTTCCTGCTTCCTGACTGGGTTCCTGCGGGGTGTTCGCTTGATGTGGTGCAATGTCCTAATCACATCTAATGGCAAATAATTGTCTCAATCACACAACCCAAAATAAACATTAAATGTTCCGTCATAGTGTTGCACTCTTAATGACATTAATCACAGCAGGAGATTCAGCTACACTGATGTCATGATGTTAAGTATGATATGCAAAAGCTAGCGAAAAACAACTAGTGCACAGTAGTGAAAGCAATGACTCCTTTACAGACATAAACATGCATCTATTTAAAGCAAACCTGGAACAATGATCAAGCTTCTGGCTCTATTATGGGATGTTCAGTAGGCAACCATGGAGGAGAAACAAATATGCAACACACACACACACACACACACACACACCCTGCTGACAAAAATCTGCTGCACACTTGCGAATCTAAATGGATTGTTACTATCCCTCAACACAAAGGTCTCTGTAATCAGCAAATAATAGCCTACATGAACATGTAGTGGGAGAATAAGCTGCTTCATTCAAGCATGAGCTGCTTCATTCAAAAGGCCCAAACCACCCAAGAGCCATTAAAAATATACAAAACCCTTCGTTCTATATACCACAACAACCCATATTAATTTTAAAAATAGATGCATTTGAGGGAGAGAAATATTTAAGTAAAATATCAAATAATTGGATAGAGAAAGCTATATATTTTATTCCTGTTTCTTTTGTTTGTGGTTGAATTCCCCAACTGCCTTTTTCTGCAGCAGAAGTGCTGCCAAACGTGTTTCCAGCAACCACAGAAAACTGATGCTGTTAAAAACCACACCCCCTGACCGCAAACTGGTTTGCTATGCTGCAATACCAGGAAATGGCAAGTTCAAAACAAGCGATGAGTCACAGGCAATCAATGGCACTAGGAGAATGCACAGGGCCTGGCACAGTGCCGGAGGGGAAGATTACCACACCTGTCCCAACGTACAGCCTTGGAAAATAACACCCAGCCCTATCAGAGCAATATGGTGTGATACGACAAGGTCAAAGTGCTGCATGATCTCTGTTGACACATTGGCCTGGTTTGGGGGAAATACAGCCATGTAGCCACAGTGAGTTAAGCAATATACTGTACTTTTCAACACAGTCACTGCAATCTAGTTAAATCCAACATACAGCTCTATCTACGACTGACTTCGTATTTACTTGATTTAGGTATTTGACATTCCCTCATCTGAATAAAGAATTACAGAAATCTGTGAAATAGAACTGGGGCATAGAAGCCTTTATTATCGCCACATATACATTACAGCACATTGGAATTCTTTTCTTCACATACCCCAACTGAGGAGGTTGGGGTCAGAGTGCAGGGGCAGCTATGATACAGCGCTCCTGGAGCAGGGAGGGTTGAGGGCCCTAGCCTTGGGCAATGCTGGGCCTTGCTCAAGGGCCCAGCAGTGGCAGCTTGACTGTGCTGGGTCTTGAACCCTGATCCTCTGATCAACAACCCAGAGCCTTAACCAGTGGAGCCACCACTGCCCCAAATCATCCCATAAGTGTAGAGCCAATGTACAGGGTTGTCTGAAAAGTCAGGAAACAATGAGAGGCATAAAATACATGCACTTTAGTTTAATTTATTTATTTTTTACAACATATGCTGTACACGTTCTCTCCTACGCTTTAGGTATTCTCTCAGCAGCTGTGTTATATTTTTGGATTTGTCTCCACACATTCTGGTTAGTTACCTACTTTTCAGACACCTGGAAGAAGGACAGTATTTCTGCAGCATTATTAGGGTGAGACAGATAAGGCATATATTCATATCTTGTCCCATGTTTTGGTTGTCTGAATTAGTAGCTAATGTTTTATAATGACGTATCGTGATTGAGTTTGCTAGATTAGAGCATTAATACAAGCATGAATAAACTGTTGTCCTTTTATAACAAAGTTGGAAATGTGTTTGTACCCTTGACAGAAATCAGCAAGTTGCTGGTGCGTGTTTTGAGTATGACCTATAATGTTTTATCTCCAAACTGCTTTTATTCTTCAGCTCTAGCTAGCATTTTCACTTTGTCAACCATCAATCAGACGTGTGTAGTGCAGCAGCCGACGTGTGAAGTGCAGCAGGCAGTGAGATTCAGATTCATTTAATTTTCAGATTCAAGTCAATAAGTACTGGATGAACTTTATGTGAATAAAGATACACAAAATCGGCTTATCCTGGCTACATATTGGTTCACTGTTGCACTGTTTAAATGAGACGCGTCATATGAGCAAAATATTACATAGAACTGAAAGTTTGTGTTAGGATACTTATATACTGGGACAAGTACGAACATGAATGTCTTCAAAGAGGTCTATTCATGATTAGTGCCCACCGTAATGCAATATTTTTTATACTGATTTAATAACAAGGCTGTTCCCTATGTGCAAACCATGGCAACACATTAAGCAGTTCAAGTCATCTAATATGTAATAACACCACATTCCTGCCTATTAGGGAAATCAGGGTAGAATAGATAGAGTTGTGCATATGAACAGATTAAGGAAGTAAGTGTTGGTGTTAATGTTCTAAACTCGTACTAACCCTAGGTCGTCACTTTAATATACAGACTGCAGATCAGACGAAATCCAAATGGCAAAATTTTCCTGAAAATCTATGCTTTTCATGTAGTAATAAAACCCCCCAACCACCTTTTCATCCCCAGAAAATAGGCAACCTATAAATAACAGACAGGCATTAAAAGAGGCCGGGTAGCACAAATGGAAGGGAGGCACTTTAAGTCTTTGTGCTATACACTTGGCACCAAGCCGCAGAAAAACAATGGCGTGTCAGAGGCCTGTGGTGGCCATGCTCCCTTTGCTCTTTGGTTAGGTGGGCTTTTCAGTCATGCACAGCGCCTAGGACTCCCATCCCCCCTTCCTGTCACCACCGCATTTCAATGTAAATGGGCCGAATGAATGGCTGCAGCTGCCCCATCAAAAGAAGAGCAGGGCTAAAGAAGCCAGGGATTGAGAGTCAGCCAGGCCATGCTTGCCTTCTCCAAAATAACCCCAAACCCCCATGCCTCGTCAGGGGGAAAAAAGCCAAATCAACAGGAAATTCCGCTTTACATTCCACGTAATTATAAACCATGATGTAAAGGCAGGTTTGAGCTTTTCTTTCTTAGGGAGCTTGATTTTTACCAAACCAGTGCACATATAAACAGTGCTTAATCATATACAGCTGACAAATCCTAAATACAAATATAAGATGTAGCCAGTACACTTGTACAACAGCCAAAAAAAAAAAATCATTACAGCAATTAAGCTATAATTGTTACAGCTTGGTTCTGTAGAATTTTGTAAACATCATGGCACAGCCAAAAAACAAAAAATATTTAGAAGTAATAGCAAGGACTTTCTCAGAGAGTTTGGCCTATACTGCAGGGAGGAAGAGGGGGGGGGGAATAGAGAGAGAGCGAGCAAGGGAGAGGGAGGATATGGCCGAAGCCACCTGTTCCCCTGCTGTAAAAACACACAATCCCTCTGTAACGTGTCTCTCTCTCTCTCTTTCTCTCTCTGTTATCAGCTCGCTTCAAACACCCAGTGAGCCACACACGGATAATACATCACTCCTCGCTCAGCACATCCAATCATAACAACTGCTGTCTCCAATCCTCCCTCCTCCTGCCTACTCACTTCAGCCCACACAAGTGAATCTGCAGTCTTTGGCATGCACACACACAACTAATATTCATAGGTGAAATGGAAATCTAAAGTATAAATATACCATATATATAATATATGGTATATTTATACTTGTATGTTGTATGTTCACACACACAAACAGACACACCTCCAATGACACACTGAGATTCATTTCAAACAGGCTTACTGCAAAAGATAAAAAGAGACACTGGGTGAAAGCATCTCGAGTAAAAACACTGCGGCAAACACCGTAGAGAAGAGATGGCTCTCTCTTTTTTGATGCTTAAGATTCAGAGATATATCAACAGTACTGCAGTGGGAGCACAACCTGGGCTGGAGCGACTAAAACCTCCCTGTAAAACCCTTCAAAATGTCCAAATCAAGTACAAATCACCACTGCAGCTTCGGATTGTAAGTATGAGTGAAAGAAAAAGTTAACACTAAGGCTTTCACACATATCCTCTGTGGATTTGGCACATAGATTGTGTACATCTAAAAAAAAGAAATTATGCTATGTATGATGCAATGATCAACTCAAATGTGACATCCACTTTAGGCTGAACAATCTTAAAACACTGCTTCATGATTGAACCTCCAATGCAGCCATTAAATCTCCTAGACTGTCCAACACAGGTCATGACAATCATGATGGCAGCAAAAAGAGAAACAGAGGTCAAATGTGTGTTTCACGTGTTTTGGCCCGGCTCCATCCAATGGACTGCGTTCTTAATCCTCCTGGTGTACGTAAATTAAACAGTATGTGAGGCATCAAATATGACCCACTCCATGTGTGTGCCCGTGTGGTGCCAGGGAAGGAGGAGAACATTTCAGAAAGGGTTTTCAATGGCATTTGTCTTTCAAGCAGGGGCCTTTAAACCATTTAGACAAAAAGAGAGAAGTGAAACAGGGAAAGGAATGTTCCTGTTCACTTACACACCAAACACACAGCACTGAGGAAAACAGAAGGACAGAGGAAACCAAAACACAAGGACAACACAAGAAACACAAGAGACACACTGCTCTGAAATCAGCAGGAAAAGAGCAGACACGCGTGCACACACACACGCACACACTCTCTCTCTCTCTCTCTCACACAATATTCCATATATTCCCTGGTATTCACATTTAAGGTCATTAAAGTTACAGTCTAAAAATTATAAACCTCTAAAATATTTCAGCCAATTTATGTCACACACACACGCCCAAATGTCATATTTGCATCAAACAATCACTGATAATCTTAAAAAAAAAAAAAAAAAAAAAAAAAAATCATTTTTACACAGTAGGTACAGTTCATATTAACAATTGAAGAAAATCAAAAGTGATTCCATTATCATCAGTCTTTTAAATTAGGCCCTTCCTCCTAAAGCTATATGTAGAAGACAGCTGCTAGTAATGTGGACAATCACACAGATCCATGTTGAACCTAAAGACTGTACCCATTTATCTGGTCATGAGTTAGAGCATAACACTGGTTCAGGAGCATTGTGACAACGTTACACCTTGGTGTGCTGCATGAAGGCACTTTTCACACACGCAATTCCCTTCACAGTTCATTTTTACAGAAAACATCTAAGATTTCTGCTTAAATGAGTGCCTTATGAGCGAGCTTGTAATGGATGTCACTGTCACAAGATGGATTGTTATTGGATATCTTACTTGCCATGGCACCAGTGTAACCTTGGCAACTAGAAGTGAACCAGAGTAAATAAAATCAGGAGGTTAAATCAGGCAGTGTTCTTGACTACATTTGAGCTACAGTGGGGAAGGAAAAAAAAAACAAAACAATGCAAATTTCATTCTGGCAGAACTGATACTCTAAACAGAAAGTGTAAGCATTTGGGGCTTTCAGGGACTTTTGTCAGCGAATACATTTTTTGTTTAGACTGGTTTGAATAAGAGTTACACACAGAGCACAAGACTGAAGTCTGTCCGTATCAAAGAACCCTAGAAAACTTTACATCTGGACTTTACACCAAGTGTTTATTATTGTTGCCTGTGTACAATAGTCATTTACTACCTGAGAGGAAAAAGTGCATTAACAAATGTCACACAAACACACACACCAGTCTGCTACAGTCAAATCTCACATGCACACACACGTTTCGACAATTCTTTTTTTTTTTGCATAAGGGAAAACCCAATTATAAGATCCAATCCTAAACGCTGAACAAGCCTCTTCTGTGGTGCACAGTTCAGTTCTCAATCCTGTTTCCAAGTCTCAGTTAAGCCGCAAGCACTAAAACTACTTCATAGTTAAATCTTGACCACAAAGGAGTAAACAGATCAGCAAATCAGGCTCTCTGAATATATAACTCCACAATGGAAATCAGTAACCGTTACATTTTACACATCAAGATCTTTAGTAAAAACTATGTCCAAAACTATGAACCACAAGGACACTAAAAGGTTACATGTGTTTTTTTATTAATTAAGATAAGACATTGAACACAAACTCAACTCTTTCCAATTCTGGCGAACTTATTATTTTTAAAGTGAATCGCAGGGATTGTTCTCGTGTTATGCAAAGACGGCCAAATTCTAAACGTATCCAGAAAATGGAGTGAACCCCTATCCCCCAGGGCGACGCTCACCGAGTCTAACTCGATCTGTTGCTGTGCTCGGGGTTTGATTTATACGTGACGCAGGTTCTGACAGCGGCAGATAAAACATGCGACTAACGTTAGCTTCACATCGTCAGCAGGCGGTGAAACGGGAAAAAGCTCAGACGTTTATCCAGCCATGAATCATGGGCTTCCAAGGATGATGTGCTGATTATTTTTCTTTGGAATGTGTCCAAGGATTCTGGCAGAATAAACGTTTCAACTTAATTAGAGAACCAGATGTCACCTATTAAAATGTGCTATGCCAGTAAAACCGTTCTTCATTTCATTTGGTCAAAAATAAATAATAAATTAACACATATATCTGTGTCATCTAGTCTGTCTCAAGCTATTTACAGTGTGCAAAAACAAAACAAAAAAAGTTTGTGAGATGAAAAACTGTGGAACTGGATTGTAATTCCCCCCAGAGGCTTTTCCCTGAATATTAGCAGCCTAATCATGTGAATTATTATGCTGCTTATTAGGGTTGTGCCAAATTCCAGTTTCACGGTTTCCATCGCTACTCAAAATCTTTTCATTTACAAAAATAACCAAACAGATACGATACTACTGAACTGTGACAAACCTGAATGTCCTAGTTCAAAGCTTACACAATATCTACAGTCAGACACTTAAACACACACACACACACACAACACTACAGTCAAGAAACAACAACAAAAGCAGCTTTACACAGTTTAGAATTTCTGTAATCGATATATGATTGACCATGTTTGCTTCCCAAATTATTATTAGACAAATGCACATAACCTGGTTGATATGTTTCTGTATAAAATGTTCATAATTATTTCCTGTCATACAGCATTTCATGGAAGTAACCGAATTTATTTGTATGTATTCCCTTCTAAAAGGATCTTAACTACAAAATAACTGCAGCACCATCTAGTTTCAGAACTATTTGGAAATTTTCTTCGACTGCTGCTCTGCTATAGTGCACCTTTCAGCCGCACAAAGTGCCAATAAGTGAAGCAAGCAGTGACAAAGTCGAAACCCTGGTCTTCAATGACCCTGCAACCTCAGCCAGGACTCCATTTCCTGTCTCTGGTTCACACCATAGAACCTAACAAAACAAGCTCCATCTTGAACGTGTCCCTCTTGAGGGACTTAGACACCGACACTTAAACAGAAGACTAAACCACCCCAACACACACAGACACTATACAATTCAACTTTCCTATAAACTAACAATCAGCTCAAATACGAACAACAAAGATCCATCCACAAAATAGTGATAATCAGTGAATTTATTCATCAGACTGCAGCCTGGACCATATCGTCTTCACTGCTCTACTCCAAAAACTGGAAGCAGAAATATGATTAATTAAATTAGGATTTCTTTGTGCTTTACGTGTAATCCAATCCAAAGTTACGTGCATGTGAGACGCGAGGTTTAAACCCAGTGTTTCCATAACGACAAGGATGGTTGAGTCCGGTCAGCACTTTCAGCTTGTAATCATGTTGCTTGAGTTTTAAATTTCCATCACAACAAAACCTCATCTGAGTGCGGGTATTAAGAACGAGAGCTTGTGAGAGTAGTCACTGGCTTGTATTTGAACCGCCTTCTGAAACGAGGATCCTCTCGTTGTTGAAAATAACACGAAATGCACACTAATATAATACCACTACTGCTTTAATATTGCAAACAATATTTAAAGCTTCTTAGACAGGAAATAAAGGACGAGTTACCACATACATTTTGCCCATACTCACCAAATTTCAAATACCAAACCAAACTTATACTGAGCAATATCTACCCCAAGACGTTATTTTTAACAACCGTCCCTAAAATCTACAGACTGTAAATCCTTTTTCTCTAGATTTTTTCGCTCTCTCAAGAGCCAAAGACACACATTCAGATTCCTGGCACAGACCTACCGTTCTTCTAATTTAAACATATTACAAATATTTCCCACCAAACCTTCATTCAGATCACTCCACATTGTTTTTTCTCACGGAAGAGTAAACATGAATGTTTTTATTTAAACATATAGGGTTAATTACGAGTAGGTTACGAAGCTGCGTGAAGGTGTGTGTGGGGCGTATTTCTGATGTTCGGAGAGCTTCAACGTTTTCAGGGATTATAAGAATATGTGCTGGGAATTACAGCAGGTATCTTCTCTGCAGTGCAGTGCACACTTTCAGATCACTGCACCAAGTGAACAGTGTTCCCATCCTCCATCCTGCTCCACCTCACCCAGTCAAATCACTAAACCAGAACAGTTCAAAATCAACCTCCTGAATTAAATTCGTAAATCTGAACTGCTTCAAACCATCACCTAATACAAGCAGCTCACGTTTTTAAAACTCTCTCACACGGACATGCAATAAATCAGCATTCAACAGCTGGAATAAGAAGAAGCTCTATTTCATCACAGCACAGTGTGGAAACCTACAACACCACCACCAAATCTGTGCTGCACTTTTCTATCCAAGCCCAAATCTCTGACACACAAAAAAAGTGTATTTATTGAATAGAAATAATTCAGTTTCCATCCTATAGAACTCACACAGGAACGAGATCTCTTTGAAGCAATAATCTAAACAATAATACAATCCACACGTCCAGTATTTATGTCATATTCAGTGTATGATCTCAAAAGTGCTATATACCTGCTCTACTGTTCCTTCATGTTGTTTTTCTATTTGTTTAACTCCATAAAAACACACTAATCTCTGAGTAGCATCAGATAGCTCAGCTAAAACAACAAAAACGTTTTATTCAGGTTAACCTGTCCTATTTTTAACGACCTTTTCATGCTACTGTACCACAGTTGTTTCATTCATGTGTGTATATATATATATGTATGTGTGTGTGTGTGTGTGTGTGTGTGTGTGTGTGTGTCAAAACAGAAAAAGCACATAAAATGTTCACTTGTGTATACAACTACAATTTATGCTCAGGGAAAAAGAAAAAAAAACAAACAAACACATTAGATCACGTTAGCATCGATGCTAACGCGTCTGTCAGTAACTTTAGCATTTAGCATTAAGTCGTTAAACGCAGCTTGGTCTGCAGCATAAAGGGAAAATCCACCAACAAGAAGTAAAAAAACAGCTTTACTGCTTACCTTCGTCAGAAGTGTGAGCTACATCTACACAATTATACTTGTTATTTCCCCCCGACGCTTGATTTTCCCATTTGAGGCCTTCCTAAATCAGCGGGCTAGAGTTCGAGGGTGTCCGAATGAAACAACACACATCTCAGTCACGGGCTCACGAGAAGCCGCGGTGCACACGAGCGCGCGCGCGCGAGCGAGGGAGCGAGCGCCAGTTAAAAGATAAGCTGAAGTTAATTCCTTGCTTTCGATCCCCACGGAAACGCTTCTCCAACTAGAGCTCCAGCAGACGACTGAGAAGAAAAATCAGGAAATTTCCATGATTATAAAATGCTAGCTGATTATTACGGTAACCACGTATCGATTTAAAGGCTTGATTTGGAGATTTAGGGTAAATAAAATCCGCTTCGAGTCAAAATAATCCCCCCTTAACGTCCGTCTTCTTTACGAAACCGTTTCAAGCGGCCTTTGACTCGCTCGCACTGCTGACGAACAGAGACGCAACCAGTTGAAACCTGACCCGTGATTGGCTGCTGCAGGTGGGCGGTCACTGTATGCGCCAATCATAACGTGGGGCCGTGTTCCAAATTGTCTCCTCAGAGAACATAAAGTGCACTTAATATTCTTCACTAACTGACAGTTTAAACCCTATGTAGGTTAAGTGTATAGGACGTAACGTGCTATTTGAGACGGTGCCAATGAAAGAACGCCATTGTGGCTCGTGCGTGCAAAAACATTTCTGTAGTCAGTGGAATTAGCTGAGCCATAATGGCGTGGTTGGTACCATTTAAACATGTTGCTTACAAAATTGTAAGAAAATAATGTTTTTTTTTTATTTTTATTTTTTTATTATAATTTTTTTTTTAGAAATTATTTTACATATTTCTAATTTGTAGGATCATAATTTAGGATTTATCATAGACGTTATTGTACTAACTCGAAAGGATGGAAATTACAGGACCAGCAGTTGCAATATTTTATGATACAATTCAGAATCCGAATCAGAATCGTTTATTGCCAGGATACTGGGTACGTTTGCACTTACAGGAATTTGTCTTGTTGTGTTGGAGCATAGTAATAATAGAGAAGAAGCTTAATATAAGAAACAAAGGTTATAAATAAATAAATAAATAAATAAAAATGTGTATAAACATTAGGATTTACAAAAAATATATATTAATAATAATAATAATAATAATAATAATAATAATGTATATAAACATTAAGATTTACAAAAAACATAAATTAATAATAATTAATATTTACAAAAAACAAATTAATAATAATAGTAATGTGTATAAACATTAAGATTTACAAAAAACATAATAATAAAAACGGTATAAAACATTATTTACAAAAAACAAATACATTAATAATAATAATAATGTGTATAAACATTAAGATTTACAAAATAACATAAATAATAATAATAATGTTTATAAATATTAATATTTACAAAAACATAAATAATAATAATAATAATGTGTATAAACATTACGATTTACAAAGAAACAAATAAATGAATAATAATAATGTGTATGAACATTGAGATTTACACAAAAAATAAAATAATAATAATAATAATAATAATAATAACAATAATAATGTGTATAAACATTAACAAAAAAAGCAATTGGATGTAAACAAGAATAGAAACATGAATTGTACACTAATGCAGGATGTGCAAAGTGGCCAGTGCCAATATACAGTTAGAAATGTTACATATATTACGACTGAAAGAAAAAGGTAAGTGTACATTAGTGCAGGATATACAATAGTGGACCAGTTGGAGACAAATGAAGGTGCGTTGTAACAGTCAGATTTGTGAACATTAATGTAATGTATCTGAGCAGTGGTGAGGTAGTTTATTAATGTCCAAATCCTGGATGTTGTTGATTAGTCTATTAGAAAGTACATTGTTATTGCGTGTTGTTATTTATTACTGCTGTAATGGCGCCATCTGCTGCACAGTGCAGGACGTACAACCTTAACAAGGAGAATTATATATATATATATATATATATATATACACACACACACACACACACACACACACACACACATATATGTATGTATACATATTTTAATAGTATTTTTAATTGTATGTAATTGTTATAAAGTAGCACCATATGCTGTAAAAGTACAACTTGAGCACGAGAACAGAGCAAAATAATTCTTTTCAGATTTGCAGTTGCTGTCATCCTGGGTTAAAGTGTAAAGCAGAATCAAATGGACTAGATCACTTCTTTTGCATTAACGTAATTATTTACATGCAGATAACAATGTCCAAAATCTGAAGGTCAGTGTGTCAGGGATGCACATGATTTGCCACATCACTGTTTATATCTGCTATATATATACACAGTCGCAGGAAAAAAGTATGTGAACCCCTTGGAATAAACTGGTTTTCTGCAGTAATTTGCCATAAAAAGTCATTAGATCATCATTCAATTTCCAACAATAGACAAACACAATGTGCTTAAGCCGATAACACACAAACAATTTTAATTTCTTGTGAATTTATTGAACACATCCATTAAATTAACATCAGTGCTGGAGAGAAAAGTAAGTGAACCCTTAATAGGAGTTAATATCTGGTTGAGCCTCCTTTAGCAGCAAGGACTTCAAGCAAGCATTTTGGTAGTTCTGGATCAGACCTGCACAATGTTCTGGAGGAATTTTTGACCATTCCTCTTTATAAAACTGCTTTGGCTCAGACACATTTGCAGGATGTCTGGTGTAAACAGCTCTCCTGAGGTCAGTCCACAGCATCTCACACGGGTTAAGGCCTGGGATCTGACCGGGCCACTTTGAAAGATGTATTTTGTTTTTCTGAAGCCAGACTGTGGTGGGTTTATTTCGGTGCTTAGGGTCATTGTCTTGCTGCATCACCCAACTGGCGGATGGCCAGCCTCAGATTATCCTTTAGGATATTTTGGTAAACTTGGGAATCCATCCCCTCGATGGTGGCAAGTGGTCCAGGCCCTGAGGCAGCGAAGCAAGCCCAAATCATGATGTTCCCTCCACCCTACTTCACCATTGGGATGATGTATTGATGTTGGAAAGCTGTGCCCTTTTTGCACCATACGTACTGTTTAGTATTCTTCCCAAACAATTTAACATTTGTTTCATCAGTCCATAAAACATTTTCCCAGTAGCACTGAGGATAGTCAAGATGCTCTTTGGCAAACTTCAGCCGCACATCAATGTTATTTTGGGAGAGCAGCGGCTTTCTCTTTGGTGTTCTGCCATAGACACCCTGTCTGTTCAAAGACTTGCATATGGTAGATTCATGAACAGAGATATTTGCTAGTTTCAGTGATGTCTTCAAATTTGATACTCAAGGGTTCTTCTTTATCTCATTGAGGATTCTGCGTTGTGCTTTAGGGGTCATCTTGGCCCTGCACCCACTTTTAGGAAGAGTAGTATCAAAGTAGCTCTAAACCACACCTTCAAACATATTTCATTAATTTGACCCCAGGTATGCAAGCTCCTCAAATAAATAAGCTTTCATTGACGTAATTGATCTATGGGTTCATTTACATTTTCCTCCAGCTCTGTGAATGCTTAATGGGTTCAATTAAGACACAAAAGATTCAAAGTGTTTGTGTGTTATTGGCTTAAGCACATTGTGTTTGTCTATTGTTGTGAATTAGATGACAATCAGATCTTATTTTATGGCAAATTACTGCAGAAAACCAGTTTATTCCAAGGGGTTCACATACTCTTTCTTGCAACTGTTTATGTATGTACTGTATGTATCAGTGGTGCTTGTTGTACACCACACAGAGACGGTTTTAGTTAGTAAAAAAATATTTTCTTTCATCCATTTATTTTCCGTAAGTAATGAGGGTTCTGGATGGTGGTAGTGGTTTCCAGAGAACATTGGTGTGATGTAGTGTTGGGTTCTACACCACCTTAACCCGAGACAAAGTCAAAACCAAGACCATTCGATTAGATTAAGGGATGTGGAGCCCATCATATGCATACACACATCCACGCTCTCATTCACACTTAGCCTTAGCTAGCATCGTCTTGTTGCTGGGAGGAAACCCATGAGATCATGAGGAAAACGAGAACAAAGATTCCACACAAATCAGGATCAAACCAGCGGCACGGTGCTACTTGCTGCACCACTGGAAAAAAATACTAAAATTTTTTAATTATCCTAAAAAATGAAAAAAATAAATTAAAAGTATGAATTCCGAATACAAACATATCATGGGCTAATGCAAATGCAGTTTTTTGCTTGCTCCCTCTCTTTCATTTTCATTTCAACAAGCTTTACCGGCATGACCATATACTGTACATGCTGCTCACTTTTAGATGACGTATACAGGACTACTTACTTTTTGGTCATTAGCTTTGTTTTGATTTTTGTAGCACCAGGCCTGCCCGATCCATCCTGATGCCCTACTTCTGTTTACCTACTTCACCCGGTGCTGCTCAGACATGGCCCCGCACACTGGTGTAGTCTGTGATACGCAGGTATATGCCGTATACCCACTAGGAAAGGCCAAGGATTTCCGTATACCCACTTAAAAAGCATGAGGATACGTAACAATATCGTTTTGTGACAGAAATTTCATTCATAAATTCACCCCGCTCTGTGTTGCGAACACAGACTGTGGTCGCGATTGCGAATCACTAACGTTTTTGGATTATTGGGGCTTCCGTGGCCTGTGACCTGATCTGACGTCACTTACCAAGGAGGAAAATCAGTTGCTTGACGGTCTTTTTTGGCGCAAATTTGAAATTAACTAACTAACTAACTAACGTAAAAGAAGATATGAAATGAAAGCAGACTCGAACTACACTCTGAGTGTTTTCGGAAGCCTGCGCTTAAAGCTACAGCAGCTTCGGGTGACATTTCACCCACAGCCCGAGTACAAATGTATTTGGAAAGCTTTGTAAACTACCAGTTCATTCAGTTCATAATATTCTGCAATGACAGAGTGTTGGTGATAGAACTGAACAAATGTTTATTGTTCACTCTTAAATGTACATTGAAAATTGACAGCTGATAAAACCGTTGGGTTACTTAACGTAATCCCCGGTTCTTTGATAACAGAGCGATGTGTTTCACTATGGGAATCGCTTTGGGCGTGACCAACTACGGAAGCTCTTATGACACCACGTCTGTCTTTGACAGACAGGTCGACCTGCGACCAGACTCCGCCTTGCCTATATCAGTCAGGTTGACCCCTGTCTACGTCATTAACGAGATTTCTTCCCGTCCAAGTGCAAGGAGGGAAGTGCTGGTGAAACACCTCACTCTGTTATCAAAGAACCGGGGATTATGTAAAGTAACCCAACATTCTTTTTCTAACTTCGCTCCCGGATTGCACCCATATTACTGTTTCCAAACGGATACAGTAGTACCGGCTCCCAGCACTGTGTGTGCTAAGGACAGTTCCTAAACGTCTTGCCTGTAGAATCGCACAAACATATGCGGCGTTGCCCAACTCACCGCCGAGCAAATGTCCAGAACGGAAACTCCTCTGAGTAAAGCCCACGACGTGGCCATACCCCTAGTGGAGTGGGCTCTCAAACCCGTAGGGGGCTGAAGACCCCTGCAACCATAAGCCACAGATATCGCCTCCACAATCCAGTGGGATAGCCGCTGTCGAGATAACGGCTTCCCTGTGTGAGGAGTAGCCCAAGACGCCGTCCTGTCCACATACGCCTGAAGAGCCTGCACCAGGCATAATGCATGAAGTTTCTGCTCCTCCGGAGAAGAAAACGGTGGAGGATGAAAAGCCGCCAGTTCAGTAGACGGGCACCTATATGCCGCCTCCAAAACCTTGGGCACAAAAGCAGGGTTAGGACGAAAAGAAACTTTAGTGAGCCCCGGAGCGAATTGTAAGCAAGACGGGCTAACCGACAGTGCCGTCTAAAGAGAGAGATACTTAAGACTCACCGCCTCTATCGGCTCAAAAGGATGTTGAGACAAGGCTTCTAAGACGATGGGCAGATCCCATAAACGAACCATCCGCCTAAACACCGGCCGTATGCGGCGTGCCCCCTTCATAAAACGACTTATTAAAGGGTGCTGGCCTGCCGACTTGTCACCAAAACCTACATGGCAGGCTGAAATAGCTGCCAGGTACATCTGCTTTATCAAGCAGATCTTGGAGGAAGCATAATATATCCCTAACAGAGCACTGAAAAGGGATAATCACTCTCTGCCCACACCATTCTTCAAAAACACGCCATTTATTGCTATAAAGAGCGCGGGTAGAGGAGGCTCTCGCACTCTGTATAGTATAACTGACGAGGGCAAGCCGACCGCATTCAGATTCCACCTCTCACGGGCCAGGCCCAGAGGGCTAACATGTCCAAATGTCGGGATGGCCAGCACGGGGCTATCAGAATCAATGACAGACACTGCTCCCTCACTCTGGCTAAAGTGGGGGAGATTAAGCTCAGTGGGGGAAATGCATACAGAAGCATGCCCGGCCACCGATGGGCTAAAGCATCCACACCCAACGGTGCATTTGCATCCACCAGACAGAAATACAGAGGGCAATGAGCGTTTTCTTGCAAGGCGAAGAGATCGACGGCAGCCTGACCGTACCTCTGCCATACCTGGCTCACCACCTGAGGATGGAGATTCCAACTCCCTGTAAAGGGGATTTCCCTGAACAGTAAATCTGCCCCTCTGTTCAAGATCCCCGGAACGTGAGTCGCCCGGAGAGACAGAAGCCGTGTGTCGCTCCACACGATCAGCTTCTTCGCCAACCGATGCAGCTGAAGGGAGCGTGTGCCCCCCTGACGGTTGATGTAAGCAACCACTGTGGTGTTGTCCATTTTCACTAAAACATGCCGACCTCTGAGGAAACTCAGAAAATGTTTCAGCCACACCGCCAATAGCTCCAAATAGTTTATATGTTCGTGCATCAGCTGTGGTGGCCACAAGCCGTTCACAGTTCTGCCCATTAGGGTTGCTCCCCAACCCTTTAAGGACGCGTCCATTGTCATAGTTACTCTCGATGACACCGCCCCTAAGGGAATCCCCGATCTGAGCGTCACAGGGCCTCTCCAGTGTCTGAGCGCTTCGACGCACACATGATTGAGCACATACGCAAGCACGTGATCCAGCGCTGAAAATCCCTCATTTTGAGTAGCCCCAAATGCACTACCGCGATCCCCGAAGCCATAAGCCCCAGCATTCGTAAGCACAGCCTGTACGGGACCACTCGTCCCCTCTGAAAACGAGTGAGACATTGTGTGAAAGACGCTATTCTCTCTTCCGTCAATGTGACTTGATACGAAAGGGAGTCCAAGTTGAGCCCTAAATACTCCGTATGTTGAGAGGGCACCAGCCGGCTCTTTATCATATTTATCCTGAAAGCCAGGTCTCAGAGGTGATTCAGGACGATCTCTGCGTCTTTTATGGCTTGCTCCCTTGACGACGAGCATATCAGATAATCGTCTATGTAAGACAATATCCTTATGCCCTTGTCCCTCAACAGGAACAGGGCTGCCTCCACACATTTGGTAAAAACCCTCGGAGCTAACGACAGCCCGAACGGTATATTTTGAAATTCGTATGCTGTGCCCCGGTATGCAAACCTGAGGAATTTCCTGTGAGAGGGATAAATATCTATGTGGAAGTACACGTCTGCCAGATCTATCGTCACAAACCAATCGCTTGGGAGAATCGATCGACACAGCACCTTGTGTGTCAGCATTTTGAATGAATACTTTCTGAGGTGTTTGTTTAATACACGCAGATCCAAAATAGGACGGAGGGCTGCGCCACCTTTCTTTGGAACTACGAAATAACAGGAATAGAAGCCCTGATGGCTTTCCTCCCCGTGTACCACTCTGATTGCCTGCTTGTGCAGAAGGGTTTCGATTTCGGCCGTCAACACACGAGCCAATTCTCCCTCGGCCACCGACATGACCAGCCCGTGCGGGCTCCTGCTGACGGGGAAGCGAGCACTGCCCCCAGCGGTGGGACTGGGGGAGCGCATTTCATGTCTTTGCATTTTCCACGGTTTTTTAAACATATTGCCCTCGGCTGTTTGCCTGGCTGCGATAGTGCAACATTTATTGTCATGTTTCTCGAACCCGGGGAGCATATTGCCCTCAGCTTGTGGCTTGGCTGCGATAATGCATGTTTTATTATCAATTCAACTGTGTGTGTGTGCTTGGTGAACACCGCACATGGCTCTGACCTCCCTCTCTTCACTGAACTGGAGGAGAGCAAACATAATGAGCTCTTATCAAACTCAGAACAGAAGGGCTGAACTCCCGCCTTCTTCTCTTCGCCGGCAGAGAGAGAAGGACCGGGGAAAACCTGTGCATCAGGTCGCACACTTTTTCTTCCTTTCCCCGGGGTGGGGCGGACGGTTCCTAGCCGCCGCGGCCGCAAAAGAATGCTTTCCCCAAGGTCTGGAGCCATCCGGACGCGGTCGCTGACCGACCTGTCCATTGAGAGCAGGTCTCACAGCTCTCGCGGTCATCGGCCACCTTCTCGATGCTGTGGCTGCTGCGAAGCCCTGCCGTGTCGACTGAGAGGGAAACAGAGGAGAAAAGCCTCATCCTCCTGTTTTCTGAGGGTGCTGGTTTCTCTCATTTTCTCGAGAGCAGGCCCGAATAAGCCCTTAGTTGGGTCGTAAGGGGCATCCATCGCCTCCGCTTTCTGAGCGTCGCCCAGGCCTGACAGGTTTAACCACAGCGCTCTCTCACCTGACACGGCCAGGCCCATTACATGGCCGCAGCCCTGAACAGCACCGCATGAGGAGCGCAAAATCACGTCATTCACAACACAGATCCCAGAGTGCCGGGCTCGGTACACCTGAGTCCAACTGCCGCCCCATCTCCTCCAAAATCTCCACTTGATATGCTGACAGTAAAGTCACAGCATTCAGTGAACATACGGACTGCCCCGCATATTTGTACATCATCTGAAAAGTCGTGGCGGTCAAGCAGTCCATCTTACTCGGCAGTGAATACTGAGATGAGGAGGAAACAGATTGTCAATTCGGATGGAGGTTATACGCCACCGAAGGCTCCACTGCTGGGGGCCCGGCCAACCCCAGCTTCTCCATCCCCTGAATCTCCAACATCGAGTGTCCTTTGGTGGGGAGCTTACTCTTAAATGGGCTAGACCAATATCGAGACATCTCCTTCATGCACGCAGGCACGGCAGGCAAGAGCTGTCTCGCTGCCGAGTGGGTCGGCGGCAGCCTTTTCCCATCGTAAAGGTCTCTCACGGCACCTTCGGCAGCTTTGGCGGCTGGCCAGGCTAGGCCCTGCTTCGCCGCGGCTCGTTTGCACACTTCGTGTAGGCTGTTATCAGCCGGGGGTGCCGAATCACTCGTGCTAGGTGGTCTAGACTGTTGGACTGGGAAGGGGGAATTGTCTTCCTCCTCTTCATTGTCCATGTCCAGATCGAGGAGGTCAGAGTTAGCATCGCCATCTGCGTCCTCGTCTCCCAGTTCAACATCCACCTGCGAGCTCTTGCTAGCTCGCGGCATATGGGCCATATCTGTCAAGGCAGTTTCAGACAGGCAAGGGTCCTGCTGGTTAGCCACCGACACTTTCAGCCTCCTTTCCAAGATTTCCACCAACAATGACACACAGTGAGCGCATGTCTGCGGGTCCGCTAACGACGTCTGAGCGTGCTTCAGGCCCATACACACTATGCACATAGGATGAGGGTCCCTGCCCGAGATGGTAGCTCCACGTGATGGACAAGGACAGGATACAGCCTGCTTAGTCTTCGACTCATGCCCTTTGGCGGGGGTAATTGCCGTCGACATAGCGCAGTCTAAAGACTCGTCACAACATGTTAGCCTGTTAGACTTTGGATTAAACCTCCGGTAGGTCCGCCTTGACGCGTAGACCGAAGCAAATTAGATGCTTCCTACCGCTGTAACTAAACACACAGCAGGAGGTAAGAATAGCTCGCCACAACGCAGACGCTATTCCAAATGTAGGGTTGTCACTCACAACAATCCCTCTACTGATGTCGCGTTCGGCGACGGAATCTAATAACGGTCCGTCTATTGAACAGTTAAGCGAGATTAGCAAGTCGGGATGCGCTGAGAGAGCTTGCTGCAGTCTCCCACGGGAAGAAAGTGCGAAATCCTCCATCTGAGGATCCCCCCCCCCCCCCCCAAAATGTACAAAAATTTTGCACTCTTTATTGTGAAAAATATATGTAGGTATACCTAAATATACCTAAATAATTGTGTAAGTAGAAAAACCCCCTGCAAAGATGCATTTAGAAACAGTTGAGTTCCCCCTTCCCTTCCTCACAGTGGTTTGACTCACTGCCTGCTTTCCCAGTTCATCTCACCTACTCTGCACACACGAGTCGGGTGTGTGGCTGCGGCTCAATTAATGTTCAACTCCATTACGTAGGGGATTTTATTCACTTTAAATAAAGCGATTCTCTTTGATGTAGTTGATGCAGACTCATTCATAAATTAGTTGCAGCAAAAATGCTGATTACCGATGTAATTTTCCATGCATTTGCTATATTAGCGATTAAAATATTACTTCTCTAGTTAACGTTAGCTTGTTTACAATAGCTTGTTGCATAGTGCACTGCAACTAACAGTTTCCCATGCATTGTTTTATTTGGGACGACTCGGCATAATGTTAATTTAACATTAACGGCCACAATTAGCATATTGATTAGCTGTGCATTTACTAAATGAGCACTGTGCTACGTCTGAACTGACCCCACTGTATTTTTTTGTATAATCAATTTCTATTCTGTTCTTAAGTGTCTTAATTAATTTTAAATAAAATTTTAGACCTTTTTTAATTCCTTGTTTTTATTGTTGTGATTATGTTTTTTTATAATAGTTTTAAATTCTTTATGTAAAGCACTTTGAATTACCATTGTGTATGAAATGTGCTACAGTATAAATAAACTTGCCTTGCCTCACAGTGTCATAGACTAGATAAAATGACGGAGAAAAGGAAAATTTGAACCTGAGAAAAACTTTGAAAATAACCATAATGACGCAGTCTCCATGCTACAATAATAATGATAAAAGCAAAGTTTTTCACTGTGGGGACATATCTTTATAAGTACAATTAGACTGTATTATTTGTGTCCCCCTTCAAAAATTTTATTTATGGTCCCCCCCTACTGTTAAATGAAATTTATGCCCATGATTAAGCCTTAAATGTTATATGAATATGGGACCTGGAGCACAGGTTTTATCAGCTGACTTTTGTTGCTTATAATAAATTGGAATGTTGATAACACATAAGCAGTCTTTAATAATGCTCTAAATTACATGTGGATGCATATTTTATGTATTAGTGAGTGTGGTGGTGCCTATGGGGTGCCAGTCTAGGATGGGTGCGTATGAGGCTGGGAGGGGGAAAAAAAATCACAGTATACTCACTACAAAAAACTAGACTACACCACTGGCCCCACATGGTCAGCCTAACGATAGATTCCCTTCTGACTGTGGTTCCTCTCAATTTTCCACACCACCCTGACTTGCCCATGTCTGATAAACTCATACAAATTTAACATATGGATTGTTTACAGATTACAGAGCCAAACCCCAAGTTACAGTAGACTTATATACAACATTTATTAGCAGTAGGTATCTTCTAATTAGTTTCAATAATGTTCTGTATACATGTCCTCTGCTGTACATGTTTATTTTTATTTATTTTATATAGCAGTTTAGTAAAGAAAACAGTTAGGCATTATGTTATATATTATATAAACTGCAGATTTCATAGCTAGCAAGCAGGTTAGCTGTTGACTATTAGCTACTAGAAGAAACAAATACATTTTATTAACAAACAAACAAACAAAAAAGAACAACAAATATTAAAACACATCACAAACATTTTACACACAGAAGCAGATCAGTGTCATGATAATCAAGATAACCATAAATAAGTTTTTTTTTTCTTTTTCCTGTTGTTCTAAGCTAGCTACAGGGCTCTCAAGTTTTGAAGACAGACAAGCGTGACATCTCCAACCCCACCACCCCAAAAAAAAAAAAAAAATAAAATAATGGGGGAGTTGTTGGGTTTGGTAAGGATCGTTGACCGCAATTTAATAAATCCATTTATTAATTTGTGTGTGTGTGAGAGAGAGAGAGAAAGAGAGATTATTGTTTATTGCTTTTTGGACTCCTTTATCATTTGTAATGTTGCTCCCATTTAAAACAGTTCAGCTCAAGCCCAGACATTTTTAGGGTCATGATTGTTTTGTTTTGAGGTTTTGTTCAAACCGACCATCGAAAATACCCTCGCTAATGAATGTTTTTTTTTTTTCATTGGTTGTTGCGTTAAATCTTACCCAGATAGTGCTATTTTATGATTGGCTATTGTGTGGCCTCATTTTTTTGGACGGCTGAAAAGTGTCAGGCTTGACTAAGCGGTGCGAACTGATACATTATGGGCACTGCAGCATATTAAATATATGATAAAAAGTTAAAACGTTTTTCTGCGTGAGAAATACAATGTATGCCGGGAGAGTGTGAGAAAAGACCGAAATGAGTGACTGTCACTCTCAATGCGTGACACTTGACAGCCCTGTAGCTAAGGTAATTAGCGTATTAACTACATTTCCCATAATGCATCGCTGTCCGCCATGATGGGCGGTTAAAGGGGGCGAAAGTTATTTTTTAATTTATTTTTAAAATGTCAAACGAAGAATTGTCTTAAGCATAAGCCTCTGATTAAAATAAAAAGAAACAAAATACAAAACAAACAAAAAACAGAAATCATTAAACTGAATAATAGCTTAGGTCACTGAAAAATAGGGACACTAGATAGGGTATAAATGACACGGTCTAGTGCACTTCGATTCCAGAAGACAGCGATTTGGGATTCGGCCCCTCAGCTGAGAACATGGCGGCGTTGCTTCAACATGGAAGGCGCTACAGTAAACACGTTACCTTTGTGTCATCTCATAGCGTTGCTTTACACTGTCGCAGGGATCAAACACTTTTCAGTACAAATGTAGTTAAGATCCCGATATGCAGAAATTGTGCTGGATGGCGTTTTTTTGTGCAGCCCAGTCGGGGTGTGAAGTCACATCTCATTCAGGTCAGTAACATAAACCTGAATAACACTCAATAAGTCTTAATGTGATTATCGTAATGAACCCGAATCGCCATCTTGTTGTTTATGTAATTGCAGCGCGCCCTGGTCACGTGACTTAATAAAAACATGTAAATCGTATGCACGAGATCATGACGTCATGACCACGACTTAGTAAGTCGTAGGCACGAGATCATGACGTCATGACCACGACTTAGTAAGTCGTAAGCACGAGATCATGACGTAATGACCACGAATTAGTAAGTCGTAGGCACGACGACACGAGATCATGACGTCATGACCAGGACTTAGTAAGTCGTAGGCACGAGTTTCTATAAGCTGTATTCAGGGCCTGTATTACTATGTTGTAGGCACACATTTTAGTTTTACATTTATTTATTATCAGCAGCAGGGCTTTTTATATATTAAGTGGATAACTATTTATTTATTTATTTGTTTGTTTGTTTATAGCAAATACTGAACAGACCCCTCAGTCCAACATTTCTAGGGCTGAGCAAAGTGATCTACAGAAACCGCTTGCTGACTGATCCAGTGGGATTGTGGAGGAGTCTTGGTAAGTAATAATCTGAAATCTGCTGGGGCTTGAACCCCAATCCTCTAATCAACAACCCAGAGTCTTCACCACTTGAGCCCAATGTCCTATCCTCATGATTCTCTCTTCCTCCAATCAGATGCTGTCAATTATTTCAACACATCATCTGACAGACAACAGAAGAAAGATGGATCAAACAAGAAATCACCCAAAGAAGACGAAGGTATCCTGGATGGATTTTCTTTCATTCTCTTTCATTAGATTCTTCTTAAGGTTGTGTAATTTTTACCTGAGTTGCTGTGTTTTTCAGAGGAAAAGAAGAGGCGTGAGCAGGAGAACCAGATGTACAAGGAGCGCCTGCGCATTCTCTTCATCATTGCTGCTTGCATGAGCCTACTGAACTTGTTTACCTCCAACGGAGGAAACATCTCCTGGAACGACTTTGTTAATGAGATGTTGGCCAAAGGTGAGGTGGCACGGGTGCAGGTGGTGCCAGAGAGCGAGATCGTGGAGATCGACCTCCACCCTGGGGCTGTGATTTTTGGCAGGCCTGTGAGTATTCATGTCCGTGTTGATCGATTTTCAATAAAGCTTGATTGATGTGTCTGTGTGGTGATTTGAAGCGCAGTTCAACACACCAACTGAGTTCTTAAAGCTAAATCTATTCGTATTTTATCGCTCTGCTATAAAAAGGAGAAAGGTGCACAAAGTAGAGACGTAAAAGCTAGGTCTGTGTGTGGGTTAACAAGTTAAGGGTTAGTTAAGTGTTCATAGAAGAGGTGGGTCTTCAACCGCTTTTTGAAGATGGTGACAGATTCAGCTGTTCAGATCTTCATTCCAGTGTAATTACAGTATACATTTGTTGACTTCTTCTCTAAGGACATGTTTATATAACTTTTGTGGAAGGATTCACCAGTGTCAGAGATTTGTAACGGCCTGTAAGCCTTCAGAACAAGGACTTCCTGTTCTTTTCTCACTACGATTCATGGCGTTATAATAAAACGATAAACTTTTAAAACTAAAAAAGCTTAATCGTTAATAAATGGCTGGTAAATCGCTGTGGTATGTTAGGAATAAAACCCTTCAGGATATATTCTAGGATATAATAACTTGTGTTGAGCCACATCACAGCACCCTGTAACAGCACTCCGTGTTGTGTTTTATTCTTGACTTGTTCTGACGTTGCACTAAAGAACACTTGTGTTTTCCAGAGGCTCGCCCTGACATACCGCATGCAGGTGGCCAACATCGACAAGTTTGAAGAGAAGCTGCATGCTGCAGAAGAGCAGCTCAATATCGACCCTAAGGACAGAATACCGGTGTCCTACAAGCGCACAGGCTTCTTTGGGAAGTGAGTAGTTTGGGAAGTAAGCCTGGATAACTGTAGTAATGCTGGCAGGGATTTTATTCTTTTCAATTTAAGGTGAAAGAGCAGAATTCTTTTTAGTGCTCTGAATAATGCACTTCATGGCCAAAAGTTTGTGACCGCTGATGATCATCACACAGATGTAGTGTTTCATCAAAGAGGAAATAGAGGAAGGTTCTATACACTTGTGTTAGCTGAATCAACATGTAGATGAATCTGCCATTAAACTTTTTTTCCCCCCCTGAGATTTTATTTTTTCTTATTATTACTTTCTTAATTTTAGCACACTTTCATCGGGCTGCATCCCAATAATGCAACTGCAGCTTCCTTGATCTTGTGTTCTAAGTCTAATCTGTAACTTGGATATACTGTAGCTTTTAAACGTGAAATGGGAGGCTTCTAGATCAAGGATTCACAATGACGTCTGAGTCAGAATTCTTTTTTAAATGCTGTTCTGCACTAATCTGAATTGTCATCCTAATGCCAGCAGTCTGTGTTTGCTCTTCACTGCTGCAGCGCCCTCTATGCTCTCGGCATGGCGGCTGTCGGTGTTGGAATCCTGTGGTACATCTTCCGTCTGGCAGGGATGGGTGTAAGAGAGGGTGGATTCAGTGCTTTTGTAAGTTTTGACTTCATATACACTCCTTTTATGGTAACAGTTTGTCCTAACATCCTCTGAATATATTCAATAAGCTAAGTTCTGTGTGGTTTAGCTTAGTTTTAATCTAAATGATTATTCTGATTAATAAAGAAGCAATTATACTACAGTTTGCATGTACGTTTCAGAAAATAAACATCTGTATTACAGAAATATGCAAATGAAATCGGTACTGTATATTTATATTTATGTATATTTTATCTTCTATAATTTTTTTTTTTTATATATAGATTATTTTTTTTTTTGTCCTTACATCTAGTTAACTGTTCATCATACATTGTCAGAAACCTTGTGAGCAAATTAATCTGGGATAACTTAATAATATGTAGTGACGTATAGATTCAAAATCTGGTTATTTTTAGAGTTAGTTCATTCATTCTATTTGCATCTAAAAACTAAACCAACCAACCAGGCCAAAAAAAAAACATATCTTGGTTCATGTATATGGAGTAAGTTTCTCTTTGTGTGTTTTCTTACTGAATGTCTGTAGAATCAGTTAAAAATGGCAAAGTTCACCATCGTTGATGGAAAGTCTGGGAAAGGTGTGAGCTTCAAAGATGTCGCCGGGATGCACGAGGCTAAGATGGAGGTGAAGGAGTTTGTGGACTATCTGAAGGTATTAACATACTGAGTTGTTTTTTTTTTGTCTTCCTAGTATTGTATCAGTACTTATCTCAATTGTATCAAAGAGCGATTTCAATGCCAAAAGGAGCTTGAGAACTGAAAATAACTAAGTGTTTGTATTTGCAGAATCCAGACAGGTACTTAAACCTGGGAGCAAAGGTACCTAAGGGTTCACTGCTGCTTGGGCCACCTGGCTGTGGCAAAACCCTGCTGGCTAAAGCAGTAGCTACTGAAGCCCAGGTGCCCTTCCTCGCCATGGCAGGCTCTGAGTTTGTGGAGGTGATCGGAGGTAAGATTTCAGCAAATTTTAAAAAGTGTGTGGTGGAGTTTATTGGGCAGAATGCTGATGAAGCTTATTTACTAAACAGTGAGCAGTTCGTTGTTTAGGACCTTGGACTACCGAGCAGATGATTGTGAGCTTAAATCCCACCACTGCTGGGCCATTGAGAGAGGCCATTAACCCAAAATTGCTCAGTAGTATAAAATGTGTTGGTAAATTGCTCTGGATAAGGGCGTCTTCCAGAATACTGTAAATGAAAACAACACCGTACTGTTCAATTTCTGCTCTGTAGTCGCTCTAGAACATTTCTTCATTTTTCTTCACCCAGCACATAATAATACCATGATGGAAGGGTTTTTGGTCACGTCTGTGAAGCTGATCGATTTAATCTATTTTAGGTCTTGGTGCTGCAAGGGTGAGGAGTTTGTTTAAAGAGGCAAGAACACGGGCACCCTGCATCGTCTACATTGATGAGATCGATGCTGTGGGCAAAAAACGGTCCACTAACATGTCCGGCTTCAGCAACACAGAGGAGGAACAGACCCTGAACCAGCTGCTGGTTGAAATGGATGGTATGAAGGAGAAGCTGAATGATTGAAATGATTAATTACAGATTGCTACTGAATTTTGAGATTTTTCATTGGCTCCTGCTGATGTTTTATGTGGAACGATCATTTTATGAGGTCCTACTTAAGGAGACAGACATAGAATTGGTTAAATAGCGTTTTACTGATATGACCATTAGTTTATCAAGCTGAAACATACACTACACTTGACCAACTCAAATAATGCTCGATTCTCCAAAACTTCTGAGCTCAGTGTTTAAGACGTTGATCAGAAGGTTGAATTCAAATCCACAGAGGATCGGTCCCTAGTTTTAACCCTGTTTCTATCATCCTTATAGGAATGGATACCACCGATCATGTCATTGTCTTGGCATCCACCAACCGAGCAGACATTTTGGACAATGCACTGATGAGGCCAGGTCGGCTAGACAGACACATATTTATCGACCTCCCCACTCTTCAGGTACTGCATGCGAGACAGTAATGTGTGTTTATGTGACTTGATTGTAGAAAAGAGTAATCCCTGATGGTTCTGATGATTGTAGGAGCGAAAGGAGATCTTTGAGCAGCACTTGAAGATCCTGAAGCTTTCCCATCCTGCAGATTTCTACTCCTTGCGTCTGGCTGAGCTCACACCTGGCTTCAGTGGTGGGTTTCCTCATTATAGTAACTGTAATTATTGTCATCCAGATTTTCTGGGGATGAAGCCTCTTGATAAGACAAAAACGCAGATTGTCTATATGTCATTCAGGCACGATTTTCCTCACCTAGAACAATCGCCCAGTTAAGAACCGGTCTAGAAACCTAACAGCAATCTGGCGTCTTTTGTGTGTGTATCTTTCCTGTTCCAGGTGCTGACATTGCAAACATTTGCAATGAAGCAGCTCTTCATGCAGCGCGTGAAGGGTTCAAGTCCATTGACACCTTTAATTTTGAATATGCAGTGGAGAGAGTTATTGCAGGTAGTACAGCGTCATCTGACTCCGTTATCTTTATGAGCCTGTTTGCTATCTAGTCTTGATTTTACATGTGATTTGTGGAATGCTCAGGCAGTGTGAAGAAAAGCAAGATCTTGTCCAAAGAGGAGCAGAGGGTGGTGGCTTTCCACGAGTCGGGCCACGCTCTTGTTGGCTGGCTTCTGGAGCACACAGAAGCTGTCATGAAGGTACAGAATACAGTAAAACTTTTAGTTTTAGTTAATAACACAGTGCATAATTATGTTGTGTGATTCTGTGCTTTCTGCTTTGTATGTGGCTTACTTGGCATGCTGTGTTCAGTGATTATGGTGATATTTGTGGTCTCTGTGTGGGGTTTCTTACCCCTGGCAGGTGTCGATAGCTCCCAGGACCAACGCGGCTCTAGGGTTCACGCAGATCCTGCCGAAGGACCAGTATCTGTTTACCAAAGAGCAGCTATTTGAGAGAATGTGTATGGCTCTGGGTGGAAGAGCTTCTGAAGCCATTACATTCAACAAAGTCACCACAGGTAGGATTCATCCACAGTGGAACTTTTCTTTTTTACCCGAGGTGAAAAGCAGGGTTTAGAACGATGATAACCCAGGGTTAAGCTCAAAGCACTTATGTCTCAGAAAGGGAGGTGTGGCTTCCTATTGTTTAAAACTCTATTCTATTCTATTTGATAATAATTCAAACAGTTTTATTTCTATAGTGCTCTCAACAAAGGTCATCATAACAAAAAAGCTTCACAGAATTGTATACATTTTAAATGTATAAATCGCTCCGTACCAATCAAATCAGTGGTGTTGGTGGTCTTACAAGGTGATATGAGGAAGAAACCAGACCAACCAGGAACCCAAAAGAAACACAGTCAATGTCCAGTGATGGAGACTTGAATGCATTTGACTGTATTGTACTAAATGTTACATCATAATGTTGGAGCTCTAAAATCTACACAGCACAGGAAATTACAACTGGGAAACAACGCATTAAGCTCATTTTATTAAAATTTAGCTCCTTGTACGCAGGCGCTCAGGATGATCTGCGGAAGGTGACGCGTGTTGCCTACGCCATGGTGAAACAGTATGGCATGGCGCCCAGCGTGGGACAGGTGTCTTTCCCAGACACCGAGGAGCAGGTTGGTATCGGACGCAGGCCATTCAGCCAGGCACTTCAGCACCAGATGGATCATGTGAGTGAACACACACGAAACTAGACTATAGTTTAATTTATGTCAGTAAACTGATGAATGATGAATTGTGGATGTGTCGTTATTCAGGAAGCCAAGATGCTGATTGCACGTGCATACAGACACACTGAGAAACTGCTCCTGGACAACAAGGATAAACTTGTACTGGTGAGTCAAATTCAGACATACAGCCAGTATCCGCCTCTTTCTTTAGCTCCCACGTCCCTGTATGAATCCTATGTAAAGTGCTCTGTCTTTTCCTACACCATAAAAATGTTTTTGCTTCGTCGGATTTCTTTTTTTCTTTTGGGTGATTTGGTAGAGGTCAAATCAGGTCTCTAAATATACAAATGAAACGATCCATGTGCTTACATCAGCTCCCCTTTTACCCCAACCACAGAAACCTTTTTTTTTTTCCTGTACATTATTTTCTTCCTCAGCGAGAACTGTACTCTAGTAGTTAGTGATGCCAAGCTGTGCAGGGCAACATAGCTGTTTTAAAGCACCCTAGGAGGTTTGCAGATTTCCGTGAGCAACAAACCACTAGAACTATGTACAAAATACGCATGCACAGCACACAACACTCATGACTCATGCATACAAACAAAGCATTGTGGTTATTCTGCAGTGTCATTCACACTTGCTGTTCTAGCACCAGCATACCACCAGTCGTTGTGTGATCTGACAAGTCTACATAGCTCTGATCTGAGAGAAACTGGCTGTTTTGTAGCTTTTATTTATTAAATTGCTAATGAATTTTTCTTGAATCTATCATTGGTATCTAAATAAATGACAGATGGTTTGTATCCTAATCCTACATTGACAAAATAAAAATAAAAATTTCACCTGAGGCCATCCTTAAAAATATTCTTGTTTGCTGTAACCCGACCGACCCTGTCAATTTATGACCGACTCAATTTTTTATTTATTTATTTATTTTTGCTTTAAGTCCAACCAACTTGCCGGTTGTAAATTTGGGTTAAGACCGACCTTTTTTTTTTTTTTTACTCTTCAAGCAACTAATACAAAAGTAATAAAATAATATTAACGGGTTCGTGCACCATAATACATCTAAAAAATTCATTAAAACATCTCGAAACAGCTTTAACTCAGCACGAAGTTCTGGAAAAACTGTGTCCGGCATCAAAATAAGGTTTGCAATGATGCGCCCGAAGGCATGGTTTGAAGACCCAGTCAGTGACGTCACGATATGCTGATTTGTTTAAAGTCATACCTACGTAATCACCATCACCAAAATTGTACTTTTTTTTACATTGAAACCCTTTTTTTTTTTTATAACTGTTACTGCAAACCAAAATATTTTTAAGGATGGCCTGATAGCTCTGTAGTGATCTGAAGAATATAAATATTTACGTCTAGTAAATTTTTCAGACATATCGCATACACTTGTAACTTTAGTTCCTGTATGCACTTGCTTCCTTTTGATTTGAGCTGTAGCAAATGCGACAGACAAAGAGTGACGAGAGCTAGAAGTCTGCACTGTTAAATATTACAGCAAATATCTTCTGTAGTGTTTACAGACTATACAGTAGTTGAGTAGCGTTTCACCTTCTGGAGTAGCTCATAAGAGACAAACGAACAATGCTTTTGTTTCAGTTGGCAAACGCGCTTCTTGAGCGAGAGGTGGTGAACTACGATGACATCGAGGCTCTGCTCGGTCCTTCTCCACATGGACCTAAGAAGATGATCGCCCCTCAGAGCTGGATTGAAGCTGAGAAGGATAAGCAGGACATTGTTGAGGAAGAGCCTCCAGTACCCCCCCGAGCCCAGAGGAAGGATGACGAGGAAGAGGAGGGACCAGCATGATCCTCAGAGGATGTGGCGAAAAACGGAATAAAATGGTGTGAATCTCATCCTGGGAATTGTGGGTAATGTGCTTAGCAGGAAAGAAAAGAAGGATGTTTTTCTGATGATCCGTGTTTAAAGATGGCACTTGTAGGAGAAAAACTGGTTTCATTAGGACAGGAAATGGGATGTGATTTTACCTGCAGTGTTTTTTTAAACACAGTTGCAGTTGTGTAAACTGCTTAGGTGCAAATGGACATTACTTAAATAATTAAAGCGCTCTATGCACTGTTTATTTATTTTGACATGGTGTATGTCATGAAGTCCCTTTATGAGCCCTGCTGATTTAGAAATCATTATCATCGCAGACGATTTAATCTGAACACCAAACTGTACATTTTCCTAACTGTACATGAGTGTTATAATATAGATGTTATTTTTATGTTCAAGAAATCTGACAGTACTGAAAATCTGTTCTTTTATTCTGAACTGAAAGAGGTATTTTTTACAAAATAGGTCATGGACAAGACAATTTGCTGTTTTGTAAGAAATAAATATTTAAAACAGAAACATTTCTTTTTCAATAAGAAGAGTCAATAACAAACCAACAAAAGAATTTAAAAAAGGAATTATAGCTGTGTTTTGTGAGTAAAATGTTATACTGTCCTATGAATGGTGGTAAAAACTGCAAATCTATATACAATCATATTAAAAATAATCACAAAATCCTTGAATAATGCATTATAATGTTACAACTTACAATGTTCCTTTTGTCAGAAAATAATTTTTAGTGCCATTTTTTGAAACAAGGCTGCTTTAATCTCGCAGGAAAAAACATTGCATTTTTCATGTTCACACTGTTTCAGTTGTTATCGAATCGGACCTTGTTGTTGTTGGCTTTGTTAAGCCAGGACAGCAAGATGTTTCAGAAGGTCCAGAGGCTGCTGAATCCTGAGCTGCGTGGTGCTTCACATGTTCTTCCCATTTCCGTGCTTCTGTCTCATGACCATGATCAAGCAGTTACTGAAGATGAATGAACGAAGTTTAAGAGTCACAAACAGCTGGAACCAAATTCCTTGTGTGTGTCAACACACTTGGCCAATAAACCTGATTCTGAATGTGTTAAGATGTGGTTCAAAGTGAAACGTACAGAATTTACACTTGTTATAAAGGTAAGAAGCGTCTGAAAGCTTTGTGTCAAACCCAGTCATTACGTCATAAACTAATGAAAGAAACGTCAGAAACCATGTTGTCTTAGCTGAGCCTTTATATTTGCTCTGAGGTGACTATTGTATCATTTTTAACCAGACACATCTTTTAACACACTCGATTTAACTTAGGGTTTTATTTGGTGAACTGAGTGTGTTACAGCAGGAAAACGTCTATATTGCATATATACGATGTACCCAAGAATGGAAATAAAAATTGTATCAGAGTGCTAAAGCTTACTAAGAACTGGGCCTGTCACTTCTGTCTCATTAGTATGCAATGATCACTGTTTGCCTTTGTTTTGGTGGAAGATGAGCTGTCATGTCAGTCTGCTGAAATAACTCACTGATCCATAACGGCACTACGGGAGCAAAAATACAGCTCGAATCGTCTCCCACATGACAGCGTTGACCTTTCTAAAGAACACACCAGAGACTAATTTGAAAAGCTTCTGTAGATTCTCGATTAATGATCCATACACACACATCCATCCTCATCAGCAGTGCCTATGTCACCGACCCCAAATGTATACTGATGGGGAATGTTGAACCAGTCACGTGAGCTCTGATTGTAGCTGTGGGATAACTAGCGGGGGTCGTACATGTTAGCCAGTTTCTTGAAGCGTGGTCCCCAATCGTTAAGGTAGTCGTAGTCCTGGTCCTCGTCTGAGGTGGAGGAAGCTAGGGAGCTCAGGCTGCCTGCCAGAGAACCGGTTCCTTCGTAGTCATAGATCAGAGCTGTGTCAAACGGAGGCACGTTGGGGTCGTTGTCTGCGACATCCAGACACTGCCAAGAGGACAAGATAAAGAGAAAGGTTCTGTGAGCTCACATGCATGCTAATCGCAGTTATAAGAATAAAAAGAAAATTAGTAAGGTCATTGCCTGCTAATCAGAAATGCAGTACTCTTTGTTCAGTACCTCATTAAAGATTATCCAATTCAGAAGGCATCTAATTGTATCTGCAAACCTTTGGGAATTGGTATTCTTGTATGCTCCCCAGAACAGAATTATAAACGCTTTCAACAAACATGATGGAAATTAGCAATTGGCAAATTTTTCAAATGAAAGTCAAGTAAAAGAATTATTCAGCTCATTCCTGATCATTCTCTAGGTAAGCTGGAGAATCTAAATTCACTATTTAAATGTACAGAAGTTAAAACTATTATTAATCTAAATTCACTATTATTTGTTATTGAACCTGAAAGCTTCAAGGAAACTTAGTAGTATGCTAGCTAGCTGTACACACCGATTGAAAAACTAGTGATTGAAAGAGACAGCACTCTAAAAGACATATGATTGCTCTGAAATATGTTTCATAGTAAAGTTCTTTTCAGTTAAAATGCTGGCCAGTTTGGTGATACCCTGGTATCAATTGGTACCTTTGGGGGATGTTTGGTACTAAGCTGCATTCGGAAACGGACAGCTAGATAGTGCACCATCTTGTCTATATACGTGGTTGGATATTTCCTTTTCTACACTTGACAGAAGTCATATGTTGTCTCCATTTATAGTGTCCGTGAAAAACCCATCCTCATAAGAATACTATCTAACCAAAATCCCTGCTAAAGAGGAGTGAGTACATTGACTTACTACATTACAAGTGAAATTTTTTTCCTTCTAATTTATGTGCGTGGTGAAGAGGTGGGTGTTTAGTCTTCTTCTGAAGACAGCTAGAGGAAGTTCAGTCTTGATGCATGTCTTCCTTGTATCTAAAGGTCAAGCTGTGTCATGCTAAAAGCTTGAAGGTCATGCATCTCAAATGATGTATTGGGTTTAAAAATGTTTACTGTTAATGGTTTAAAAAACTTTAAAGTCTAATGCTATGAATTTCTGTGTTATTAAGCTCTTGTGTTACTTATATTTTTTTATAAGTGCTGTTCATATGATGTCCCTATTTGATCTTATACATTTATCTCATTGTCTTCTTCGTTGTCTTCTTCATTCTTTATTCCATGTTTCAAGTATGAACGGTGCCATTCAAATAATGATCATATTCCCACGTACATCACTGATAAAGTCCTCAATGTCGGTAGGCTCTCCCTGCGGTTTGCGTGGGTATGCAGGCGAGGGTAGGTTATATGGAGCATCCTTCCGGAGTGGCTGCTTCCATTTAGGAAGACCAGGTTGATTGAAGGATCCTAGAGGTATAACCATATCATTTGGGGTCCTCAGAAGATCAATGTTGAAGGCATCCTGAAAGAGACAAAAGGTTGTGTTTATGAGGGGAAGATGACTAGACCACTACTGTCTTTAAATGTACAGAAGTCACTATTGTTTGTTATTGAACATGAATGCTAATGCTTTAAGGAAACAGTAGTATGTTAGTTAGCTGTACAGACTGGGTTAATAACATTGTTTAATCTTGGATGTTCTTTGCTAGATAATACAATATGATAACAATTTAGTTAAAGTTGAAGCAAAGGCTTCCAAACATTAGTTGTATATATGCTTGTCCTTACTGAATGCTATGCCAGTAGCTGTAGATATTTGGCTAACTAGCCTACTGATTGCTAAGCCAGGAACTGTATTTTATTGGTTACTAACCTACTGAATGCTAAGCGAGCAGCCTGTAGCTTATTTGCTATCTATGAAAAACATCTTGAATCAGAAAGTAAAAATAACATACAAATTAGCTTAGCTTAAAAGTAAAAGTCACCAAATAGAAAAAGTAGCGACATTAGCGACACTGTTTTTCAATCCAGTACTGGTAAATACTAGTCAATACTGGTTCCTGGAAGTAATTTTAAGTATACATTAGGTTTAATATCTTTTAAACAACTAGTTTAAAAGATATTAAATATCTTATAAACAACTAGCAGTTGTCTTTTTCTACAATGACAAGAGTATACTGTCTTTATGGTAGATTTGGGCCCTAATAAGGTAAAATACAACACCAAGGTGACATTGTAAAATATTTTAAAACTATTTTAAAAATGTAGACATTCCCTAAATGCCTTTTAAACGACTTTGTATGCATTACTAGGAGACTAAAACTGATTGTGTCAGCTGCATGAATTCCCCAGGCTAATGCAGAACGTCTCTGGCCCATACATGGTGTGTATCAGTGTTTCCCACAGAATCACACACACACACACACACACCAGCTGCTGCTGTCCGCTCTCAACCTCACTCTGCACATACTGTGAGCTGTCACATGTTTCATGCTCACACAGCTCACATAGCCCACTGCTGTAGTAAAGGAATCGTGTTTGTGGGAGTTTGAGTTAACTCTCACCTCATCCTCCTCTCCTCCGCCCTGCTCATCGTAGTTGAGTACATTGTCACGCACATCGTCCTCTGATTCGCCAATCAGAAGGCCTCCTCCTTTCTTAACACCACGTTTGGTGCAGCTCCTCACCGCCACAGCAAATATCAGCAACACTGAGCACAACATGCACACGTATGTATATCACATTTTATAACGGACACTATTATTTAGATAAACAATCCTGGAATGGATAAATGCACTCATGAATTAATCTCCAATGTCAAATTAAAAACATATTTATGTATACAGTACTTACAAAATAGTAAAGCAACACTGGCCATGATGATCATAAGGGCAATAAAGCTAATGCCCACTCTAGCTCCAAAAATGGCTGCAGCTGTGACACTCATACACTGTCCAGCGCTGTCACATGGACACACCGTCACATTCACCAGTGCGTTGGAGTGAAGAGGTGGTGAACCAGAGTCTGATACCTTAATGGGAATGGAGAACTCCCCCTGGTCTATATCTATCACAGGCTGCAGTACCGCATGGGTCTCTGTATACATAGGACAGAAAAGCAGACAAATTTTTTCCCAAGAACAACTGTACAATGTAAAAAAGAGCTAAAATTAATGCTCCAATTTGCATAGATTTGCATACATTTTTTTATGTTTCTTTATAAATTAATAAAATCTTTTACACCAACATTTTAACATAGATAATAATTAAGAGTGATTAGCATGATCCAATTACCATACTAACTGGTCCTTAATAACATATATTCATTAGTAATGATTTGGCTAGAATGAAGGATGGATGATTGATAGACTAACTGAGTGGTTTTGTAAATTATAAAACTACTGGTAAAGCTATTTGGTTTTTGCATCTATGAAACAAATGATTTTGTTTTTACTTAAAAGCACTGATAAAATAGAGATTTGATGGACTGATGCATGGATCTGAGGAAGAAATTATATGTATGTATTTATGTATGTATAAATAGATGGATGGATGGACCGATGGGTGTAAGGGTTGAGTGGTTGGATCGATAGAGGTATAAATGTTTGGATAATTGGATAAATGTAGAACGGTTGGATGCATGGATAAATGGATGGATGGATGGATGGATGGATGGATGGATAGATAGACTAAAAAGTGATAGATTCTCAGACTGGATGAATGGGCACTGTGATGGTTTGATGGATGGATTGATAAGACCCAAAAGCATATTCTTTTGTATTTATTGAAAGCAGAATTTTGATGTTTTTTTTTGTACCATTGAGCTGTATGATAGTCCAGTTGGATGCCATGTCTCCATCAGCCAGGTCGAAGTTAAAGGGATCTGCATGAGGGGCAAGGTCACTATCTACAGCGCTGATCAGCAGGCCCAGTCTGTGCCTCTCTCTGTTACTACACAGGATGCCACTCAAAGGGACAAGCACAGGGGGAAAGTCATTGGTCTCCCACAGAGTGATCTCCAGAGGGCCCATAATGGAAGTCCCACCTGCATCTGAATGGAGGAACAGTGATGGGTGCTGGATTTTTTTATTTAATTTTTTTTTACTTAACATGAAAGTTTAATATTAAATTTGTTCTGCACTCACCCATGTCTGTGACCTTTACTACTGCCCTGTACTTATTGTTCTTAACATATTGGGAGCGGAGGTTGAAGTTCTTCCTGGCTGAAATAGCTCCAGTTTCATGGTTGATCAAGAGCCATTTTTCAGGATCTTGAGTAATTTCAAATCTGAAAGAAAAAAGAAATCTCTCATGTATGGCACTGAAGCAGTACTTGACCAGAGCAAACACAGATGGCAAATGATTAATTACATTTCTAATTTATTTATTTCAGGTTTAAACTATAGAAATCCAGGTATAGTTTAAAGATTTTAGTATTCGGTTTTTACTAAGTCGTAATCTTGTACCTATTATTAGCAGCTTGATTTGTGGTATAATCTTAAATATTCAGTTTCATCTGGGGAGCTTCAAAATAACATTTTGATCATACCATGAAAGTATAATAATGGGCATTTATTTACAAAAAAATCTTTCGTACCTCAGCTTGGAATTCTCAGCATCATAAGCGATTTTGGAAATGAAGACTCTCCCTGGTTCAACGGACTCGGGAATAGACACCTCTATGGGGTTCGAATAAAAACGTGGTGCTTCATTCTCGTTGAGAACTCTGATATTGACGATAGCGGTGCTGGTCTGTTCATATGGAGCTTTAATACTCAGAGGGACTTCATTCTCTGTTCTCACAGTGAGCTGGTACTCTGCCCGTGACTCGAAGTCCAGGGGCTGCAATAGAAGAGGATGGAAATTGTATGCTTCAGATCTAAGCGTTAGATATCCTATTAAAAAACAGAGAACCTAGCGTAACAGTCCGACACCCTGGTGATCAAACCTGCCTCTGATATCATTTGTTAGTCCCTATTTGAACTGTTGAATGGTGTCCATGGATTTCCTCATTAACTCTTTCATACATCTAAGCGTAAATGATCAAATATCTTTTGAAAGCTCTTGAATAAGGCCAATACAATAGTTAAGAACTATTCTAGTCTAGTCTAATGCAGTCCCTTGTTTTTGTCAACTCGACATAACCAGATGTTTTTGAATAAGGTAAAATACTCACACAATTTTTTTTTATTTTATTTAAAAATGAGACACGTGAACATCAAATGACTCATTTCCAATTTGCTTAAGACTCAATTGAAATCCTGAAGCTGACAGATCTATGGCAGAAAAGAAAATAGCAGCCAGTCTACCTTCTACTACTCTTACTACTACTTCTACTACTACTGTCATATTGATGAAAGTACTCACCTTCACTACAGAAATAATTCCCTGGTTAGTGACACGGTCCGTCCGGATGGCAAAATTGCCAGAAGAATCTCCTTTAATGATGGAATAAGTAATCCTCCAGTTCTCACCATTCTTCTCATCTTTATCTGTAGCATTCACTCTGCCTATTTCCTCTTTGACTTTATTCTCCATGGCAAACATTGTGTACTGCAAACACAGGAGAGTAATCACATTATTGTGCTAAAAAAGAAGGTAGCATGTGTGTGTACAATATGTGAGAGTGGATGTGTACTGTGTTTGTGAGTGTGTGTGTAGTATGAATGAATATGTATATATGTAGTACATGTACCGTGGTAGGGTTGAACTGTGGAGCATGGTTGTTGATGTCTGTGATGTGGACGATGGCTCGTCCTGTGCTGGTCAGGCCCATCCCAGACATATCGGCCACCTGCAGGGTCAGCCGGAACAACTGCACCACCTGGGGCAAAAACACAGCATTATGACAAACCCTAAAGCCACACAACAACATCTACTGCTAGTGGAAGGTCTTCCCATTAAAAGTAAAGGTTATTATAACAGTAAATAGGGATGTTAAACAAATGGGATGTTCAGTGGTCATATCTTCACATACTTTTGCCAATATACTATATGAAGAATGAACTGATCTCATCATAAATAGGAGATTTCTGCCACCCCGAAACAGTATAATCCAGTTATCTCAATTGTCTCGCAGAGAGGATCCCCTTTAACTGTAAAATCAAGTAATATAAATTTTGAGTCCATTATTTACAACAAAATTTTTGAGTCATGGAGCTTTTTAATCGTGAAGGTTATTTATCCTTTATTCCCTGTATCAAGATAACATTATGTCTTTATTAAGGTTAACATTAAAGTCTACTTTGTTTTTGAGTTGTTGATGTTTGGATTAAATCCACTGAATTCAACAGAGCAGACCAAACAAACTAATATCTATAATAAATCCTTTTATCACTGTACCATAAAGTGGCTGCTACAATGCATAACATCATTTGAGACCAATCTGTTTAAGACATTTTTGGTTATTTTACAGTAAAATAAAAAATTCAGTAGCAGCTTTACAACAATATGCTTTTTACACAACACCTACATCTCGGTCCAGTCCCACGTCTCTGGTGTAGATCACTCCTGTTACGTTATTGATGCCAAACATGGTCTTGTTGATGCTGAAAGGTGGGAAGCTCTCCTGAGCTGTTATGGAGTAGCTCAGGATTGAGTTGTCTGTGTTGGGGTCATCAGCATCTGTTGCTGATACAGTCAACACTGAAGTACCTAAACAAGGGATATACTGTAATGTAGATTAAAATGTTTTAAGAGAAAAATATTGTTTTTAAAACTTGTGTTTTGTAAAAAACTGTGTGAACAGTTATTTTTAATGTATGTACGCCGCATTTTCTATTTTTTGAACCTGAAAAGCCCCTTTCTTAATATTTCTATTATACCGGGTATGATTAGATCATACTGACCTGAGAATAAGTTATATTACAAGAAGGTATGACGGCAACTGCTTTTTACAGAAATATACCACAAATAATAAATTGGCAATACTGAATTACAGAATTTCCATGTGTTACTTGTGCACTCCTACATGATTACACACACCTGCTGGTAGCAGCTTGAGAATTGTTTTGTGCATCTTTACTGTTCCCAAAATACATATATACATTTAAGGTTGCTCATTTCTTTCTATTATTCAGCTCAGCTGCTCAAAGTCAATATCAAACAAACACAAACCTGTCAGATTGTCACTCTATCATTTTGATTGTTCCCTAGTGTAGTTATACACAATTTCTTTCTAACCTGGAATGGAGAATTCTGCCACAGAGCCAACAAACTCCTCTTTGATAAAAGCCGGTCTGTTGTCATTCTGGTCCAATACGTAGATCTCGATGGTGGTGGGGTTTTCTAATCGCTCCCCACTGGGCGACAGGGCGAAGGCTTTAAGCTGAGGATGCACAATTATGTTATTGGTCAAACTTTACAGTTTATTTACCAAATTAATTTTACTGTTAAATGCACGTGTCACGTTTTTCTAAAGGACTTAACCCCGAAACATGAAACAGCTGTTCACAAACTACTTCTGCACATCCCAAGAGAACAGTTTGTGCTATTTATGGGGTTCAGTGTACCGTGAAGCTCTTATAAGTCTCTCTGTCCAGAGGCTTCTTGCTCTTAATCCATCCTGTTTTATCATCTATTTCGAAGAGGTCCTTAGGCTCCTGGTCGACCCCAGGGCCCTCCAGCTTGTAGATCACTTCTCCAGTGAAAATCTTGTCAGATTTGATCTGAATGGAATGGAAATTGTTAAAGACACATGGTAAGCATCTTGCTTCCCAGATGTGCGTTAGAAACAGGTCATCAGGTTGATAAGTGAAAAAGATGCATTGAATATTTACATACAAAGAAATATTCAGTGAATAAGTGCAATGTAGTTCAATAATAAAGGCAGAGGTAATAGAAACTGCAGGACAGCACATAATGTTTTCAGAGATACTTAAATCTGCTACAGCTTTAGAAGGGCTTTGCTTGAATGGATAATAAAGTAGACGTAGTCTACTTGTCTTAGACGTAGAGATTTACTAGGAAATCTCTGTACTGTGTTGCAATTTTGATTATCATTACATTTCTGATTAAGTCCTGAAGTATTACCATTACATTTCTGATTAAGTCCTGAAGTATTACCATTACATTTCTGATTAAGTCCTGAAGTATTACCATTACATTTCTAACTAAAGTACTGAAGTATTACCATTACATTTCTAACTAAAGTACTGAAGTATTACCATTACATTTCTGACAGGAGTACTGAAATATTACAATTATATTTCTGACTGAAATATGATGATGAAGTCTCATATGACTTATTGTTGCATGTGGCAGCTTTAGTTTTGCTTCGCTCTCCTTCTACACGTCTTTGTTAATTACCTGGACCAGATACTCAGGGACCTGCTTGCTGTTTTCAGAAACACGGATGGGTGGTATGATCCAGTCTCTCTTTACTCGGCTCAAACCTGAAGTCTTTGTTCTCCACGGATACAGCACAACTGGGTTCAGGTTCTCTCTCCTCGACTGGGAGCTACTGGTAACCTGCAATGTATTTAAATGGCACTTTTATGGACTGAACAAAAGTCTGCAAACATCATTTATACTTTATATGCACAGACACAAATATTACAAGATCTGTGCTGCCATTTGTTATAACACCTGTTAGGAGAATTTGCAACACAGTAAGACTGTCATAATGTGACAGAAATATGAAGGCTGTTGGCTAATTTAAATCTGAACTCCCGTTAACGCTGAAAGTGAAAGGTGAAACAGTTTCCTGAGCCCCATTGTGAAGCATAGCTAATGTGGAATCCAGCATCTGCACTCTTATGAGTGAAAGCTCTCTTATGCTATCCTTCTGTTACTCTCTTTGGACACACACACACACACACACACACACACACACACACACACACACACACACACACACACACACACACACACACACACACACACACACACACACACACACACACACACACGCCACATGCACACCACTTGGTCACAGACACTTAAATCTAGGCACATATATTTCCTTACAGCCACTTCCCACACAAACACACAAACACACACACACACACACACACACACACACACACACACACACACACACACACACACACACACACACACACACACACAAAACACACTTGGTGCACTTGGCACAGCTGTCTTCTCGAGGAATGAGCTCGATTTCCCCACCCACGCCCTGCCACACTGATACCCACATTATTCTGTACTCTACACTCCACATATCCGAGTTCACAGGTCAAACTCTGAATCTCCTGCACTGACAGTAACCCATACACTCGCCCACAAACATATTCTCTGACAGCATAGGCTGTCTTCACCTGCTTGGAAAAGTCTGGACCGTGTAATGACTGAGTTAAAAATAAAAAAATCTGAATAATAACGGTATAAGTAAGGTTAGATTTTATTTTGTGCCTGTGTAATTTGTTGGAAACAATTCATGTTGGACAAAGCTGAGAAGTTACAGCATATACCTTATTAAAAGAATCAATGTTTCTTTGAGTCTGCAAATATGTCCTTAAATACAAATACTTCTAGTCTATATATACTGTAGATACTGTATAATGAACTATTCATTTGATATTCATTTGAAATTATTTTATGAACAAAAGTATTCTATTTTCATTTTGCAAATAAAGATTTAGCTTTCGATGTATTCATTGTATTTTCTGGAGTTGTTGCTGTCCTCTGTTTTCACTTGAAGGTCAAAGACCTGAGAGTAGAGTGTAGGAGTCATGGATGAAACTCAACACTGAGAACAGTAGCAAGTATGTGAACGGGGAATAAATTAGCCTCGGGTAATGGCTTTCTGACTAGGTCTACTTCACAAAATTTAGTTATTGTATAATGCTCCTTGTGATCAGATTCTGTGTCCTGGTATTAAAACTTGTGAATCGAACTTTAAATTCACAGAAAAGAGAAAATAGAAAATCCTTCAGCTTATATTAAAAAAAGCTAAATTAACAGCAATCTATAAAATGTCAAAGTATTCTTTTCACTCATACGTTACCCTATGAATGGGATGCAAGTCTATCGTAGGCTGTTACACCACTGATTTTAAGAGGAAACTTCACCTAGAAGCATGTTTTTCATAAGTGGCAGGGACCCTAGTACATGTGATACTCCACACAATCAGTAAGGCAGGATCGAACCTGTGAACCTGTATTGCTGTGAAAACCTCATAAATACATTAATAATATTGTCTGTTATTATTTGGAACCATCATGGAGAATGAAAATGGCATGCTTGGGAGAAGCCACTACAGAATGGAAGTCATGCTAAACATTCCCAGGCTAAGCTAGAGCACAAATCTTAGCCCTTTGTGCTCTTCTACATCCAGTGTAACGCTTGGCTCTAGTGACTATCTGGGTGGTCCACAGTGGAGGCATGTTGATGTCATTAGCAGAAGAGGGTTCAATTACTTTGCAGTTTTTTCAATTAACCATGCCCTTTAGGCCCAGTGACAGGGCACACTTGCTCAGTTTCCTGAAGACTTTATTGCCTGGTAAAGCTTATGACTCAGATTCTTTGATCCTGTAATGTGATCCTATGACATGCGGCAGTGAACAGTTGTAGGTAAGGCTGAGGGGGAGGATATTATTTCTCTTTTTCACTCTGTATTAGATACCAGGTTTTCCAAAAATATTTCGTTCAGGAAGGAATGCCCTAATATCTGGATAGTTGCAAAGTTTCCCATCTCCTGTCCTGATCATCTATATAATCCATCCCTCAAATAAGCCTGTTGGAATCAGTGATGGAAAGCTAGCTAAGTGTTTCCTGATTTATATTATGTTTCACAAATATCTGGGTCTTGTGCAAATTCACCTGGTTACCCTGGTCAGTACACTATTCTCAACACAGTGATGCCCTGTTGTACTACATCATCATCATTCAGTGAAGTTTTTACTGACTTGGATTTACATTTACAATGAATCTCTTGTTATATTTCTGTTGACTCTTTAATACAAATGTTATATCAGGCTTGAATGACAAATTCTATGTTAATAACTGATCCAGTCCAACTTGGTACCTTAGGTAGCAAGTCCAAGCCTCAAATTATTTAAGCTCCAAACACTGGAACTGAAATACAGGCCCATTATTCAGGTCAGTTTAAAACTTCAAGGTAACACAGCCAGCCAGCTCTTGACTATGAATTACCAAATATAATGCTTAAATTCCACACTTGGAATGAGCAGATAATGTGACAAAAAAAACAATACAAATGCAAATACAAATATGATGCACACTATTTGTTGTTGTTGGTTTTTTCCCACTGGTTTACCATTTAATGGAGCTCCAGGCTTCAGCTTGAGTTGCACTGATGCAATTGTTCTAAGTGATCTCGAGGCTGCTTGATCATCTGTGCTGTGATGTTTTTGTGTGAGGTAGCATTTCTGCAATGCCCTGGGATATCTCTGCTTGGGGATCCAGAAACAATGACTTGTTGTATGATATAATGTATGAATATATTTAAAGGACTATTATGTGTGCACTATAAATTATTTGTTGTTATATGATATGTTAGTAAAAAAAAAAAAAAGACTTTTTCAAGCAGCCCTGTTTTTTTTTTTTTCAGATTGTTAAAAACACTGGGAAAGAGCTTCAGATACATTTACATTACACTACATTTATCCATTTATTAGAAGCTTTTACAAGCAAAATCAACTAGGGAAATACAAGTAGTGCTTCCTGATGCACCACAGATAAGGAAGATCCATTTCCAATCTTCTGGTTTAAGTAACCGTGTCTGACATGTACACTGTATATATAATGGATTCAACCTTAATGAGCAGTGCTTTATATTGCACTTTTCATTTTGTTTTAACAAACCTTCGACTGTCTAAAGTACTCTGACTGGCATGACTTTTGGCTTGCTGCCTACAGATGCTCCCATAGTAAAGATAAATCCTTCCTCAGCCTCACTGGGAATATGTGTCAGCCCACCAGTCTCGCAGACGCCTTCTTTCTGATATGGGATACAGTCAATGAAAGCTTATCACACAGCACTGTGGTCTGCTTTGAGACATACTGGCTTAGATCCCAGACACGGATACTGACATTGGAATGGGTAACCTCACTTTACATTATATTCCAGGTCTAGGGATCAAACGCTGCCTGATGAAAACTATGTGATAAGTTGAAATGGGTTATTATTAGAACAATAAAAATGTTTTTTATGGACGTATTGAACTGAGATGTGGATTCATAAACAATGCGTTCCGTAAACCGAAAAACACACAACATACCACACATCATCATGTGTTTACCACATTCACTTTGTCCTGCATTTAGCCCCGTTAATCCCTAGCTTTACAAGAGTCATCCCAAAGAAGCCACAGAAGTCACTATCAGCTGCTCCACAGCAAGGTGGGAGGAATTTAATATAAGGACCTGATGTACTACATTTCTGGTGTGAATTGATGTAAGTCACCCATTCACAGGGACTTCTATGGTGGACGCTTCATGTAAATCACTTGGAATCAGTTGGAGGACACTCACTGCAGCTAGAGTAGGTCCCCAGTGGACAGCCTTGAGATACATGGTGTGACTGCTGTGGATGTCACTTGAAACCATGATGGCAGTGGCAGTGGCAGTGGCAGTGGTGGCTCAACTGGTTAGGGCTCTGGGTTGTGGATCGGGGTTCAAGACCCAGCACAGTCAAGCTGCCACTGTTGGGCCCTTGAGCAAGGCCCTCAGCCCTCCCTGCTCCAGGGGTGCTGTATCATAGCTGCCCCTGCACTCCGACCCCAACCTCCTTAGTTGGGGTATGTGAAGAAAATAATTCCACTGTGCTGTAATGTATATGTGGCGATAATAAAGGATTTCATGCCCCAATTCTATTTCATTTCATGGCAATCACCACAAAACAGTTTTGCTCTCAAGTCTCCATCAGTGTACAAGACTTCTTGTTAAAACTAGAATGAATTTCCTAATTTTTTTGACCATATAGTACACAGTTGTTAAAGGGAAATGATTTATAATCCCACTCTCCAGTGTCAAGACGATGCTTCCCTTTTAAGTCTGGTTCCTCTCAAGGTTTTTTCCTCATATCCTCCCTTGGAGTTTTTCCTCACCATCATCACCTCTGGCTTGCTCATTAGGGATAAATGTAAAATTTACTATTTATATCCTGAATATTTTTGTAAATCTACTTTGAATGGAAGTCTAATAATAAATGGATTTTAATTGTGTTGCTATTTAACAAAGAAATAAAATTTAGAATCCTCACTGCAATGAGGCTTTCTGAAAGGAGATATTTACATACTTAACGTTTATGAAAGGAGTCTCCAGTGTCAGAGCTTTGTAATAGTCAGAGATTTAGCTGTTCCCTTCCACTTCCTTTACATTTGTCATCGTGGTAATAATAAAGGCCAAGGGATGTTAAGCTATGCAGTTTTGTTTGGGAAACACTGTAATTGTAAATTCAAGAGAAAGTCATAAAAACAAAAGTAATACTGGGAACATTTTTATATAGATGTACCACCACATGTGTCATTCTGTAACTGATAAAGAAATGTAATTCTTGGTAAATTGCTATGGTGTGAGTGGAATAAAATAGTTATGTGATAACCGTGAATCTGCTTTGTATCAGGCAGCACCATATCACTATATTGTTGATTATTTTTCTTTAGCAGCCCCACATTTCCTAGCTAATCTCTTTCCTCACAGTCCTTCTCTAGTATTACGGCAGATGATGTGTCAGATACCAATGAATACTGACTATGTTTCAGTTCTGGAGGCATCTCAGGAAGCTGAACTGTGACCTACATATAGAGTGTTTTTTAGGTGGTTGTGTTTGCGCTAAGGTGAAATGAATTTATTTATCAGTGCAGTATCTGTTATTTGTTGCTGGTATGAGCATGAGTACATACAAAAGAGACCATGGAGGTCCTATCAGTTGTATATCCTCCCTAACGTGAATTCGACAATACAGCAACTGTTATTATTACCTTTAAAGTTTCTGAACAATATTTCTTGAAACAATCAGTATGTAAGCTATAGTCCACTATCTTTACTGAAATACACTGCAGTTTATTCCTGGATCTTATCGAGATTTAAACATGATAAGGCATTGCTGTTGTACACATTATTAAGAAGACCCTTTAAGATACAAGAAACAGTTGTCCTGATGAGTTATGTGCCTGTGTGTGAATCCCAGTGAAACCTAAAACCCAGTCAGTTCTTCTATCTCTAAGAGGTTGTCTTTCTTCTCAGCATTTCTCTCTCTCTATCAAACCCATCCACCATTTGTGCTTTTGTCACTGCAGCAGTCCTATTTTTAGAGGCCGTCCATGTTTCACTACAGCACATGCTTGATCTTTATCCTTGCATTATGGGGAGTGCCCTGTTCAAAATATTTTAGTGGGAATCAGTAACCAGTTGCCATACTTTGGAATTGCATTCAGTGCTTTGGGAAGATATCACTAGCAAGGCTTACACATTTGTACAATAAAATAAATGACAGTCAAATGATTTATCAATGCCATCTGAATTTCTTTGCCTTTACCTGAGAAACAACATATATAGTGAAAAACATTTTTTTATCTAGGTCAATGTTCAGCTTTCTGAGATACCTCCAGTACAGAGACATATTCACTGTTCATTGGTATTTGGAACAACCGCTGTGAGACCCGGAAAGGGACTGTGAGGAAATAGATTTGCCCGTAAATCGAAACCCTCCAGCTGTCTGGAGTGATTGTTTCCAATGAGCATGAGCTCAACACTGACTGCGTTATAGACCGATTTGAATGAGATTTCACGGACAAAAGTGCTGGCTTTCTGTTTCCGCAGTTGGGATTACTGCACAGGACAACCGGCATTGAGTAAACGCATCTGGGAACAGCTGCCATTCGTCATCACAGACTCTCAAAGAGCCTTCACTGTACAGGCATGATGGTCCAGTCTGCAAGTGCCAATGGATATGGTGATTTCTTCTGAGCTTAGTCCTTAGTGAGTTAGCAGTGTCCATGGCTAAACTACAAGGAATGCTGTGAGTCTTTCTTCTGGAACCCGAAGAGGGGATGTAAGCACTCCCAGGTGCTATAGTTGACTGATAACCATAACCAAAGGCTTCATGATCAAAGAAAGCATGCAGAAGGATGGACAATCTTGCCGTAATAATAATATAATAATAATATTTTTAAACCAAAGCAGAAAAAATTACAATAGGTAAAGAAAAATTGTAACTGGTTAGTGATATGGAATTGGAGTTCAGGGTATCAGATAATGGCATGCCCAATGCTGGAATGCTTTGATGTATTTTCACCACATGACCAAACGCATATTTCACATAGACTCATCCATGCCTAATTTACACATGCCATGTAAATAGAGACAAACTGTGACAATACAATTAGTCATTAACAAACTGATCACGAATAACTGCATATAATATTGTATTTCTATAATGGGATCGAACTAGGAAAACAAAATAGGTAAAGATCTTAATAAAGACAAACATTTTTAATAAAGACAAACATTTGATGGGTTGTATGCTTTTTCACTATTAAAAGTCCTAATCATTCATCACAATATGCAGTGTTTACTTCTGTCTTGTTTATCTAAGAAATGATGGAGGCCTCTCAGTATAAAGGCTTTGATTACTTCTGAGTTTCACTGCAAACACAAACAATGCCAATAACCTGATTGTGATTAATGTTCACATGTTTATCTTCACATGATTATTATTTGTTTTTTCCCCTGATTTATTCATTTTCTTCAAATGGCAATGTTGACAAGCTGGAAGGTTCATAAACCATATTGTCAGAATAGAATAGGAATCATGAAATCTGCTATTGCTATTACTGATTAGCTGTCATCATCCTTTTAATCAGCATTATTGCATATTTGGAGCAACCACCTCCTCAGTTTGAGACTGCTAGGCAGCTAATGGTTGACGTCAGGTCGCTGAACTCAAAACAGAGGAAGTTAATAATCCATTACTCTGACGTGAGTCGTGATGTGTAAGTATAGATGAGTTGAGCAGCTGTGGCCTGGGGCTGTAAGCACCTCCTAAACTCTACATCACCATATCTGTTTCAAATAAGTCACCTTCAATAGCATTTTTGTTTGGCTTATAGAGTTACTGCAACTGAATTCACTAAAATTTCAAAGTAACAAATACACGTGGTAATAAAAAAAAAAATACAAAGATTCGATGTTTCAGTGAAGCTGAACTCCAGGAGAGCTTTGCAAATTTCAAACCCGAGACAGCACGTACATAGTATATGTTATAATGCATCATGAACACGCTAGTTAGCGCTGAGTACTAAACCCTCTTTAACACTAAACAATAGATATGCTAGAAGAAAACATTTTTATTCGTACCTGACCAAAAGATGCCAACAGCACATACACTCCCACCAGCAGCATGACTCCCATTGTTTTTTGTGGCCTTTAGACCTCAGTAGTTGCTCTGTGTCCCTCGATCCCCAAGAAAAGACTGTGCTGGACAGCAATATGGTTTTTAGTGCGTTTTCTGGATGATGATGTGTAAACCCTGCTGAAACCCCTCGGTCCCTCTCTCTCTCTCTGTCTCTCTCTCTCTCTCGACTGTGTGTTGGGGATATGAGTGACAGCACATGTGGTGGACTTGCCTGAGGAGGCTGTAATCCTAGCCCCCCTTCAGCTCCCCAGTCATGGACACACCCCAAAGTTTTTAGCCCAGGAAGTTTAGGCCTTGGCATGAACTCTACTCATGTAAGAGCAGACTTCTTCAAAAGCATAGACAAACCCATTTTTAATGAGGAATATTCACCCAAATGCTGATTTACTAATGATTTTCCATCACCTAGCATCAGTTGAATAGAAATAACTCACCGGTCAGAAGGATACTCATTTTTATTCATTTTAGAATTTGTTTTAATTATCAACTTTTGGAGGGAGAGCAGAAAAGGAGGAAAATCAGTGAAGAGCCAGAGCAGATGGCTCTGTAATGCAGAGCGCTATGTGGAAGGTCAAATTTCAGCAGGCTATTAGTCGAATATTGTACCTTTCGACCCTGACCTCCTCATTACCAGCCACCACCTGTGTCTCAGCTTAACATTTGTCACAACTTCACAAAGACATTCATAATAACCACATATTTGGGTAAAAGGTTTTGGGCTTCAGTGTAATGCTGTTCATTGTTGAGTGATCTCTCTGTTTCTTGCTTGGGCTGAAAGAGGATAATATCCAGTTCCTCAAATCCGATTCCTTTGTTCTCCCACTATCTAAGTTACTTTTCAGTTTCAGGAACGGAAAGTTACGTGTGTCATATTTCACCATAGTTGAGTCTAGGTAGTTATCACTATTTACAAAGGATAGTGTTGCTCTGATATAATTCAGGTGTTCTTCATTAGTATTGCATTTTGGATGGTAATTGTATAGATCAACAACATCAACTTCCAGAGGCAAGAAAGAGAGTCAGATTACGCTCAACTAAAACTATAATGTATATTCCTTTGTTTTATTCCGACTTGCCTGTTTCACTAAATTCAATTCCATTTCATTTGTATATCGCTTTTAACAACGGACAGTGTCTCAAAGCAGCTTTACAGAACATAAACATAATACAAACAATTTAATATTATACAAAAAATAATATTAGACTTATCTTTAAATGTATTTATCTTTAAAAGGCAACTGAGATAACACCCTTAGATGGAAGAGGAAGAAACCTTGAGAGGAACCAGACTGAAATTGGAACCTCATCCTTATTTAAGTGACACTGGAGTGTGTGATTATAAACAGTCTGATAATTGTGTATCGATGAGGAGGTTGTAGTCCTCAAAGACGACATGTAGTTGGCATCTCCTCTTAGAATGTTCGTATACTTCATGAAGCAGAATCCAACTGGAGCTGGTAGATCTCTAGATGCCTCAGTATCCTCACAGGGTTGGCCTTATCTCAATGAAGGTCCAAAGTGAAGGCCCTAAATCTTAATAAAACTTACTAAAATCCAGTTTAATCACAAATTTAAGGGAAAAGTTAATTCCCTCAATTCAATAATATGGATAAAAATCTATTTCATCTAAATCAAATCTAAATCTGTTTCAGGCTGGATAAATTACTCGAATATTTCAAAACATTGTCCTAAAGTCAACACAATAGTAAACTACTGTGGTAAAAGTATTGATTTAAACTATTTTAAAATCTTTAGTAACCTAGAAGATTCAGAGCACATATCAGGTACAGGAATAAATCTATTCGAGAATTTATTGTCAGAACTTGCAGTAGTAATTGTTTTTATGGCTTTATATTTCTTCGTAATATATTTTTGCTTATTCATGATGCTCTCAGTAATTAATTCTAATAAAACTCTCAATGTGATTCTGTTTACATGTTTGATGCACAGCGGCTACATAAAAATATTTCGGCTTTTGAGTTAATTTTCCTTCCATATATAATCTAAATCATATTTAAGCCTACAGACATTTACAATATGTACGGTTATTCACACGCTTTCTCCAGCATCATTTAGCTGTGCTGCTAATCGGGGATAGGATTTCAAAGAACAAAAATTTGCAAAGTCAGAATTAATCACTTTTATAATGTAAATAGTTCCCTCTCCTCTTTTCTTGATTTTGCTGCATCCGGGTCTAAAAGAATTAACTGCAAACACAGTTAAGGGCGGTTACAGTCCCGGCTGTTCAGATTTCTGCTGTAGCATTCTCCATATGAAGACCTGCTATGCAGTCCTACAGATACATGATGGAAATTCTTCTGTCAAACAGGGTTCTTCAGGCCTTCACCTCACCATGGTTCATGTCTTGGGCGTTTTAGCCTTCGTGCACATACACACATTTGTTTCATGACAAAAAAAACAGGTCTCCTGATTCATCTGCTGGACTTTTGACTGTTGTCAGCAAACCAAGAAACAGTATCCACACACAATGCGTGTGTGCGCACGTGCGTGTGTGTGTGTGTGTGTGTGTGTATGTGAGTATGATGTGAGACACACACACGCGCATTGTGTGTGGATACTGTTTCTTGGTGTGCTGACAACAGTCAAAAGTCCATACACACACACACACACACACACACACACACACACACACACACACACACACACACGCACGCACGCACACACGCACGCACGCACGCACACACGCACACACGCACACACGCACACACGCACACACAAACAGACACACTCTGTGTGATGAAGGATGTCTTGTCCACAGATGAGGGGTCAGAATATACTGCAATCTTTGTCTTAATGTTCCAATCATGGATGATCAAATCATGGAACAGTGAAACCTGCTCACATGCCCTTTTCACACACTACAGACCTTGATGAAGGATTGAAGGAAAAAAATACAAACACATGTCCATATGCCACTAGTCAATTATAAAAATGAATAAAATCTCAGTCTTGTGTTCACACACACACGCACGCACGCACGCATGCACACACACACACACGTCTATATGTGTCAAGTCAAGTAGCTCTGCTTGGATTGAAAGGAACTTGAGTATGAGCATCATTACAGATTTAACTTTAAGTATCACATTTCTAACTGAAGTTTTCGACTATCCACAGATAGAGACTTGAATGTAAGTCACTCTTAGCAGTTGCTTTCTTTTCTATACAAGAAATAACATCCACAACCATCTTTAGTGTTTATGAATGGCAGCATTCACAGAAATCCCAAGGTGATCTATAGGCTGGTCGTACTAGCGCATCCCCAGCTGCAGTGAGTGACCGACAAGATGAACATGTAAAGTGAGTCCTGAAGCTCTGTCAAAGTCAGTTTGTCTCCTCTGTCTTTCCTCACACACACACACACACACACACACACACACACACACACACACACACACACACACACACACACACACACACACACACACACACACACACACACACACACACACACACCAGGTTCTACATAGGTCTACACTTTAAGGTTACTTTATAAGTTTTTGTTTTAACTTCTTAGCTGGAGGTTATTGTGACAAGAATAAGATCATATATGATTTTTCTAAACATGAATCAGAGGGGGCACAGTGGCTTAGTGGTTAGCATGTTTGCCTCACACCTCCAGGGTTGGGGGTTCGATTCCTGCCTTGTGTGTGTGGAGTTTGCATGTTCTCCCCGTGCCTTCGGGGGTTTCCTCCGGGTACTCCGGTTTCCTCCGGTTTCCTCCCCCGATCCAAAGACATGCACGGTAGGTTGATTGGCATCTCTGGAAAATTGTCCGTAGTGTGTGAGTGTGTGAGTGAATGAGAGTGTGTGTGTGTGCCCTGCGATGGTTTGGCACTCCGTCCAGGGTGTATCCTGCCTCGATGCCCAATGACGCCTGAAATAGGCACAGGCTCCCTGTGACCCGAGAAGTTCAGATAAAACGGTAGAAAATGAATGAATGAATGAATGTTCTCTATCATCTAAGATATTTGATGTTTTTAAAATCTGACATACTTTTTTGTTTATTCTAAAAATGCTGTGGCTTGTTATGCTCCTCCACGCTGTGTGTGTGTTTTCTGTCTGTGTTTCTGTCTAACGTGTGTGTTGTGGCCAGGTGTCCTGTGCTGCGTTTACGTCTAGGGTCCTGATGTACAGTCTGCAGGTGTGATGACGACATCGTCATTGCAATGTTTTGGGGTAAACTGAATCAGACCTCCTGTACAAGAAAGAATATGAATTAAATGTGTATTATCCTGAGAATCCTGTGCAGGAAGCAGTAGGCAAAGCAGCTCACAGCTGCTGTTTCTCCATTTCTCTGTCCTGAAGTACAAACCACACAGGGTAAAGTGAGCATTCATTTATCTATCTGAGAAAAACAAAAGGTATTCATTTGTGTCATCCTGAAAGGACACAATGTGCTGGATATTGGTGTGTGAACTAAAGGCTGAGTATGCGTAAAGGTATGAATGTGTGTGTGTGTGTGTGTGTGTGTGTGTGTGTGTGTGTGTGTGTGTGTGTGTGTGTGTGTGTGTGTGTGTGTGTGTGTGTTTTCTAAGGGATAAAGGCACACCACCTGTCTCTGTCATGCTGGGCAGCAGCTGGCTGAACCCCCAGTCAAGCAGGACCGTTCCCATGAGCCCTCAGAGAGTAAGCGAGAGAGACAGAGAAGAAGAACTATGTCCCCTGCTGACTCTATGACAATTTTAACAGTGCAAAAGAACTCAAAGCACTCAGCAAAATGCAGAAATTCAAATATCAAGATATATAAAATATCTTATGCCTTTTTTATGCTTTATCTTTATAAGACTTTATGTTAAGTCAAGTTATATGTCATGTTAAGTCATATAACATATTGTAAAGTATCAGATTGTGTCTTATATACTAAGTATAATATATAAATATAAATATAAATTATACATGTCTTCTGTAATCAGATTCAATTTCGATTACGGTAATGTGTGTAATATACAAATCGGTTAAAACACATACAATCTGTGTTATTTCACATATATACATTTCCATTTATGGTATTTGGCAGATGCTGCTATCCAGAGCCACGTACAAAAGAAGACTCTAGCAATGAATACATTGATACTGGTTCACTAGGTCACACACTATGGATGCCATAAGATTAAAAATTTGTTGGGAGAAAATACAGCACATAAACAAATATATTTTAAACAAACAAGAAAAAGCAAGTACTAGTTAAAATGTTTTAGGAAGAGGTACCTGTACTTCAACCGCTGTTTGAAGATAGCCAGTGACTCGAATGTTCTGAAATCGATGGCAAGGTCGTTCACATTTAAATTAAATTTTAACAATTCATTATTATCATAATTATCATTATTATCTCAGAGCAGCTTTACAGAAGTATAGAAACAGAAGAGAGAAAAAATAAAATAAAATAAAATAAATATCTATAATAATAATAATAATAATAATAATAATAATAATAATAATAATAATAATAAGAAGAAGAAGAAGAAGAAGAAGAAGAAGAAAAATAATAAAAATAAATAAAAGAATACATATTTTTAAAGTTTGAAATTAATTTTAAAATATAATTTAAATTTTAAATACTGAATATCTATCCCTAACACTAATGAGCAAGCCGGCTCAGAAGAGAACCATCCTCATTTGGGTGACACCGGACAGTAAATAATGTAAATGTAAATAATGTCCTTTCTACAATAGTTTATAATAGTCCAACTGAGAGCTCCTGAGGAACTAATGGTTCAGCACAAAAACTGAGTTCACCACAGACCCAACACTAATTTCTTCTTGTCAAAGTCTGTCAGTGATTGCTGATAAAGACTAGACCACACATGTGACTGACACAACATTGGTTCAATAAAGGCATGACAGTCTCCGGGTGGCTCCATCCACCACATTCATCACATGGTGCCAGAACTGTTTGTGTGTGTGTGTGTGTGTATATATATATATATATATATATTTATATTTATAGAGAGAGAGAGAGAGAGAGAGAGAGAGAGAGAGAGCTAAAACAGTACACAGTAACATGAAACAACGTTCCTCCAGGACCCTTGAGCTACATATGACAGACAAAACACAGAAGTATAGGCTAATGTGTAAAAAAATTACTTACTGACTTGTGTGTAAGTAATTGATTACTTCAGTGTGTGTCTGTGTTCAGCCTTGTGCAAACAAAAGACAGTGTGAGACCAGACAGAGCAAACAGACAATACAGTACAAAGCAGTATAAGACTGATACAAGGCAGAAGGGTCTTAATAAGAAATTTGATTTAAGAAGATGCAGGTCTGTTTTTGCCTTTGCAGCAAGCACCAGTGTTTTAAATCTGATGTGTACCACTGGAATCCAATGGAGGGAGTGCAGCAATGTTGTGGGGTGGGAGAACTATGGAAGTTTGAAAACAAGTTGCTGTGGTTGGCAGGTGGGGCAGAGCTGCTAGCAGTGAGTCTCAGTAGTCCAGTCTCAAGCACATGAGTGGCCTGTGTGGATAAAACAGGAAACCAACCTGAGTGTTAACTTAGTTACCCCAAGAGGAGAGTGAGTTGTTTTCATAGAGATTTCATAGAAAATGGTGATTTTTGCCCTCAGTTCCTTTAAAGAACAATACAGTATATATGTTGGGGAAGATAATTTATGTGGTTCCAAATATCCAAGAGAGATGAAATATTTATCTATTCTTATATATCTAGCAATGGGGCACGGTGGCTTAGTGGGTAGCACGTTCGCCTCACACCTCCAGGGTCGGGGTTTGATTCCCGCCTCCGCCTTGTGTGTGCGGAGTTTGCATGTTCTCCCCGTGCCTCGGGGGTTTCCTCCGGGTACTCCGGTTTCCTCCCCCAGTCCAAAGACATGCATGGTAGGTTAATTGGCATCTCTGGAAAATTGTCCGTAGTGTGTGAATGCGTGAGTGAATGAGAGTGTGTGTGCCCTGCGATGGGTTGGCACTCCGTCCAGGGTGTATCCTGCCTCGATGCCCGATGACGCCTGAGATAGGCACAGGCTCCCCGTGACCCGAGAAGTTCGGATAAAGCGGTAGAAAATGAATGAATGAATATCTAGCAATGAGATATATATAGTATTAATATATATATAGTATTCTAATTATTATATATAGTAAATCTGTGCACTTACACCTGGATTTGACATGGACATCTCTGTAAACACAATCGTGATTTCAAGATGAACAAAACCCTTAAATAGAGTGTATGAGGAAAATAATACTATTTAAAAAAAAGATAAACATAATCAGTGTCTGGGACTAAACTGAGAAAGAGGTCAAGAGAATCGATCTTAAGAAAAGTACAGTGTATATATACTGTAATTCTCTTTAAAAATCAGATATAACAACGTCTCTAAACAATATCGATTTTATGAAACAGCTTGTTGTGATGGATATAAAAAAACAACAACATTAGACAACAAAGGTACACTAAGTTTATCTATTGTTTATGATTATGTACAGTTCCATCAACACCTTCCATAACACATTTCCATCACTTCATGCCAACAACAGTGTGATACAAAGCATTGTATATATTCGTTTATTTATTTTTATCCTTATTTATTATTATTATTATTATTATTATTATTATTATTATTATTATTACAAGCTGCTTTGAGACAATGGGAATTATTAAAAGTGCTATACAAATAAATTGAAATAAAAAAATGAATTGAAATGAAACAATGTCCTCCTCATTACCTTTTCATTGTAATTCAGGTCTACAGAGACTGAACCTTCGGATTCAGACCATCTGAAAATCAAAATCCGTTTGATTAAGAAACAGAGTGTTATTTTAGAAATGAATAAGATCTTAATTATCATGAATTTGTTTTCCCTCTTCAGACATTGTCCACTCTGTTTGTCACTAACAGGATTGTGTTCACTAAGTAAACTGGAGTTCACAGATTTCAGGCTTCCATAAAAATAAAAGGACACCTAAGGAAAGGAGAGTGTGGTAGCCTAGTGGTTAAGGGCTACCAATCAGAAGGTTGTGAGTTCAATCCCAAGTCCACCAAGCTGCCACTGTTGGGCCCCTGAGCAAGGCCCTTGACCCTCAATTGCTCAGTTGTATAAAAAACAAAAAGACATAATGTAAGTCACTCTGGATAAAGGCATCTGCCAAATGATGTAAATGTAAGGAAAGGATTCATTTAGAATCTGACTCAGTGATGATGAGCTCAGGAAAAGACACTGGAGTTGTTAATGTTCACCACAGGAATGAGTTCATTATCTCTGTATTAACTATATGATATAAGTTAAGGGTGGCAGCATGCTTCTAAAGGTAGAAATGCTTTTATACAATTCCTGAGCTCTGGTTACTGTCTGTTTGGAGTTTTACATGATAGAAGAGGACAGCAGTCTTTGTTGTCACATATCCGAATATAGTACAGTGGAATTTATTTCAGCCTTTACAGATGCTGGGGTCAGAGTACAGGGTCAGTTATGATACAGCACGCCTGTAGCACAAAGGGTTAATCAACAGCAGTCATGTGGAAGTGCTGCAACATGAACTCATGACCTTCTGAGCTGTGGCCTGAACCTTATCCACTCAGATTGTACTCTTTCTCTCTCTGTCTCTGTGTGCATGGAGCCTTCTGGTGGACTGGCTTTACATCCAGAGTGCATTCCAGCCTCATTCCCAATCCTGACTGGGACAAAGTGTGTACTACAAACTAATGAATGCATGCAGGAATGGAAAAAACAACAAAATAAAACAAACAAAACAAAAATCACTGGTCTCAAAAATCTCTCTCTCTCTCTCTCTCTCTCTCTCTCTCTCTCTCTCTCTCTCTCTCTCTCTCTCTCTCTCTCTCTCTCGATCAGAACATTATATTAATTTTGAGGTTATCACTCATTCTTCCTGGCTTGTCTTCATGGTTGTCTTGACTTAGGATACATCTGCTGGAAGCTGGGAAGTGCCAACCATAAAAACAAGGAAAACTAGAACTAAAAAAACAATTGAGAAAAAATACACTGCATTCTATATTTTAACCACCAGAGTGCAGTGTTGCGCTTTCTAAACAAAATCTGACATGGTATAACATTCTTCATCCAGTTTGTCCTAAATAACCCCAAATAAAGACATAAAAATACGCATTATTTATTTATCGATTGATTGATTTATAAAAACGTGCCTGAAATATTAATGCATTTCCATGCCTTTTGTTTAGGTCACAGTTAATGTGTGTATCTGTCAAAAGCAAATGAGAAGTGCATCACCGCACACAGCCATAATTAACACACAACACATGAAAGAGCATCAACCTTAAGTCCTACAAGAGCCACACTGCTGCTGCAGAAGGAAGGAAGGAAGGAAGGAAAGAAGATCTGCCAAGGTTTCATTTATGATGGAGAAAATAAATTAGTAACTTGTAAGCCTGGCACTTTAATATCTTATCTTTGCAGTAATAGAGAGCTTTAATCCAGGCCTTTTTCCCCCCCTAATGCCCTTCATTGTTCTCCATGGTGCTAATGAGCGTGCAGTATTCCTTTTGTGTTCCTGTTGTGTGCTCTGAATATTCATACACACTTCAGTCTACAAAATTGCATTTAGATTTGTTAGAAAAATTTCCACATTTGATACTAATGAACTAATTAGCTAATTAATGATACACCTACAGCTAAATATAACCTTAACATCTTTTAGTTCATCTCATAGTTTTAAAATAAAAGCTGATTTTTTTGTAAAATAAACAAACAAACGGATAAATAAATAAATAATTAAAAACAAACAAACAAACAAACAAATAAAAAAAGAGTGAAAAGCAATTTTTTTTCTTTTTTCTATATAGTGTTAGGTATAAAAAGAATTGACAGTATAGTAATGTATTTAGGCGAGGGGAACATTTTAGTTACTGTTATGTTGGTTAATATTTGAGTATGTTCACTATGTTAAGTGTTCACTCACTCAATCATTCCCTCTTTCACTCACTCACTCACTCACTCACTCACTCACTCACGCACGCACGCACGCACGCACGCACGCACGCACGCACGCACGCACGCACGCACGCACGCACGCACGCACGCACGCACGCACGCACCCACGCACACACACACGCACCCACGCACCCACGCAGGCCCGCGGGCACGCGCGCACGCACCCACGCACGCACGCACGCACGCACGCACGCACCCACGCACGCACGCACGCACGCACGCACGCACGCACCACGCACGCACGCACGCACCCACGCAGGCCCGCGGGCACGCACGCACGCAGCACGCACGCACGCACGCACGCACGCGGGAACGCACGCACGCACGCGGGAACGCACGCACGCACGCACGCAGGCCCGCGGGCACGCGCGAACGCACCCACGCACGCACGCACGCACCCACCCACGCACGCACGCACGCACCGACCCTCGCACGCACGCACCCTCCCACTCACGCACGCACGCACAGACGCTCGCACGCACGCACGCACCACGCACGCACGCACGCACCACGCACGCACGCACGCACGCACGCACGCACGCACGCACGCACGCACGCACGCACGCACGCACGCGGGAACGCACGCACGCACGCGGGAACGCACGCACGCACGCGGGAACGCACGCACGCACGCACGCACGCACGCACGCACGCACGCACGCACGGGCGCACGCAACGCACGCACGCACGCACGCACGCACGCACGCACGCACGCACGCACTCACCCACGCACGCACGCACCCACGCACGCACCCACGCACGCACGCACGCACGCACGCACGCACGCACGCACGCACGCACGCACGCAGGCCCGCGGGCACGCGCGCACGCACGCACGCACGCACGCAGGCCCGCGGGCACGCACGCACGCTCGCACGCACGCACGCACGCACGCACGCACGCACGCACCCACGCACGCACGCACGCACGCACGCACGCACGCACGCACGCACGCACGCACGCACCCACGCACGCACGCACGCACGCACACACGCACGCACGCACGCACGCACGCACGCACCCACGCACGCACGCACCACGCACGCACGCACGCACGCACGCACGCACGCACGCACGCACGCACGCACGCACGCACGCACGCACGCACGCACGCACGCACGCACGCACGCACGCACGCACGCACGCACGCACGCACGCACGCACGCACGCACGCACGCACGCACGCACGCACTCACGCACGAACGCAAGCAAGCACGCACGCACGAACGCACGCACGCACGCACGCACGCACGCACGCACGCACCACGCACGCACGCACGCACGCACGCACGCACGCACTCACGCACGCACGCACCACGCACGCACCACGCACGCACGCACGCACCACGCACGCACGCACGCACCACGCACGCACTCACGCACGCACGCACTCACGCACGCACGCACGCACGCACGCACGCACGCACGCACGCACGCACGCACGCACACCACGCACGCACGCACCACGCACGCACGCACGCACGCACGCACGCACCACGCACGCACGCACGCACGCACGCACGCACCACGCACGCCCAGCACGGGCACGCACGCACGCACGCACGCACGCACGCACGCACCACGCACGCACGCACGCAAGCACGCACCCACGCACGCAACCCACGCAGGCCCGCGGGCACGCGCGGACGCACGCACGCACGCACGCACGCACGCACGCACGCACGCACCCACGCACGCACGGACGGACGCACGCACGCACGCACGCACGCACGCACGCACGCACGCACGCACGCACGCACGCACGCAGGCCCGCGGGCACGCGCGCACGCACGCACGCACGCACGCACGCACGCACGCACGCACGCACGCACGCACCCACGCACGCACGCACGCACGCACGCACGCACGCACGCACGCACGCGCAGCACGCACGCACGCACGCACGCGCGCACGCACGCACGCACGCACGCACGCACGCACGCACGCACGCACGCACGCACGCACCCACGCACGCACTCACACACGCACACACCCACGCACGCACGCACGCACCCACGCACGCACGCACCGCACGCACGCACGCACGCACGCACGCACGCACGCACGCACGCACGCACGCACGCACGCAGGCCCGCGGGCACGCGCGCACGCACGCGCGCACGCACGCAGGCCCGCGGCACGCACACGCACGCACGCACGCACGCACGCACGCACGCACCCACGCAGGCCCGCGGCACGCGCGCACGCACGCACGCACGCACGCACGCACGCACGCACGCACGCACGCACGCACGCACGCACGCACGCACCCACGCACGCACCCACGCAGGCCCGCGGGCACGCGCCACGCACGCACGCACGCACGCACGCACGCACGCAGGCCCGCGGGCACGCACGCACGCACGCACGCACGCACCCACGCACGCACGCACGCACGCACCCACACACGCACGCACCCACGCAGGCCCGCGGGCACGCGCGGACGCACGCACGCACGCACGCACGCACGCACGCACGCACGCTCGCACGCACCCACGCACGCACGCACGCACGCACGCACGCACGCAGGCCCGCGGGCACGCGCGCACGCACGCACGCACGCACGCACGCACGCACGCACGCACGCACGCACGCACACACTCACGCACTCACCCACGCACGCACGCACCCACGCAGGCCCGCGTGCACGCTCGTACTCACTCACTCACTCACTCACTCACTCACTCACTCACTCACTCACTCACTCACTCACTCACTCACTCACTCACTCACTCACTCACTCACTCACTCACTCACTCACTCATTCCCTCTTTCACTCTCTCACTCACTCACTCACTCACTCACTCACTCACTCACTCACTCACTCATGACTACAGGAGTACAAACAGAACAGAGCAGAACAGAACAGAACAGAGCAGAACAGAACAGAACAGAACAGAACAGAACAGAACAGAACAGAGCAGAACAGAGCAGAACAGAACAGAACAGAACAGGACCCTGACCGACATGTACATAGGCTCTGCTGCCATTCCACAGCAGATGAAATAAATGACTGGCCTATTACGCTGTCACAGCAGCAATATCAGGTACACATTAATGTAAATTAAATTGCAATCAAATATCACATGAGTGGAAAAACTGAAAGGAGGCACATGCTCACTCAGTCTGTGTACGCATGACGTCTCAGACATCCTGCCTGCTCCAAAAACCCACATCTGTGGAGAATTGGTTCAGAAATAGATGAAAATAAGAGCTCAATAAAAATCTAGCCTTTAGTGTCAGTCATGCACAGTTCCAGTGTGATGAGCACACCAGGGCTCTGATCAGCGTCTGCCTTTTCAAAAGCTCCCCATCTACACTTCTCTCCTCCCTTTCTTCTGCTTTTACATTTGTTCTTTTTGTTTTCCTTCATCCTCCATCCCTATAACCTTCTTTTCCCTTTATTCTTTTTTTATCTTCCTTTATCTTCTGATTCCTTTATCTTTCGTTATCTTTCTGATTTCACTTCATTATTTGTTTTCCCTCCATTTCTCTCCCACACACTCCTCATAAACACCACAAACACAAAAAACTAAAGAAAAGTCACACATATCTGTTTATGTTTCTCTCAGTGAGCTGTTTTAGGCATATTTCTCAGGCTGTCCATCTTTACTCTGCATGTTATGAGCAACTGCATAAAATGTGTGCGTGTAAAAACAGGTTGAAAGAACTTACTGGAAGAATGTGTTGTTCCTCGTGTAGGCATGTGTTGCAGAGTCTATGGAAATGTTTGTGTGTTTAAAAAAGGGATAAAAACCCTGACAAAGGTATTATAACTTGCTGTGTGTGTATGTGTGTGTGTGTGTGTGTGTGTGTGTGTGTGTGTGTGTGTGTGTGTGTGTGTGTGTGTGTGTGTGTGTGTCGGAGAGAGAACGGTGGAGGTGGAGTGACCACACTTTGCCAATTAAAGTGAACATGATGACACAATGGTGAGTGTTTCGCCTGAATGCTACAGTGATGCGTGTGTGGAGCGAGATAATGGTGTGTGTGTGTGTGTGTGTGTGTGTGTGTGTGTGTGTGTGTGTGTGTGTGTGTGAGCCTCAATCGATGACACTCGGTCCCCTAGTGCTCAGCACACACATACAGCCGCAAGAGTCAGTAAAATGTCAGTGCACACACACACACACACACACACACACACACACACACACACACACACACACACACACACACACACACACACACACACACACACACACACACACACACACACACACACACACACACACACACACACACACACACACACACACACACAGAGCTAACTAAACAACACTCATTAAGAATCACAAAGACATGCATTCTCTTAAACACACACACAGACACACACATAAGCACACAACCATTTTAATGTTATATTTATACACAAGCCTAAAATTACACTATAGACACAACAGTGACACCTTGATACTCTTTCTGAATGATTTGTCTCTGCTTATATATTTTCAGTGCATCTCCAACACACAGCACATTAGTCATAAATATTCATAAATCCAGTCCCCAATGTTCATTAATATTCATAAGTTGACATGCAAGTTACAAAATATGTCTAGCTTGTTTGACAGAATATGAAGAGGTGTCAAATTGATCTTACTTTCATTTAGTTTTTTATTTTCTCAGCATTTATTGTCTTAACACTTCACCAAAATCAGATTTTCACTGTAGAGAGCCTTCATGTGCAAATAACACACTGTGACACACACTATGCTGTAGGATTAGCTGCCTGGTGTAGAGCATATCTTTTGTCGTGCTCTCAGTACAACATCTCCATAGTGTCTCCATGGAGGTGTGTGTTAATCAGAGACTCTCCACAAACACACCTGCTGCCAGCGGTCAGTGGTGTGTTGCGCACGGCTGGCACATGGTGCGGATTAGCTGTGTCCTGATGAGACAGGAAGAGGAAGATTCCAGACCAGTTTATTATCCTCCCACACACACACACACACACACACACACACACACACACACACACACACACACACACACACACACACACACACACACACACACACACACACACACACACACACACACACACACACACACACACACACACACACACACACACACACACACACACACACACACGCACACACACACACATGCACACATACACCCGCACACACACGCACACACATTAGAACATGTACACACAAAGTATACACATACACACAAACATTTAAACGAGTACACAAATACACACTTAGGTACACACGCACACACACACACGCACACACATTAGAACATGTACACACTTAGATACACTTACACGCACACATTAGAACATGTACAATGTACACACATACACACAAACATTCAAACAAGTACACAAATACACATTTACATGTGCACACAGTGTGTGTACATGCTCTAATGTGTGCGTGTGTGTGCATGTGTGCGTGGGTGTGCATGCGTGTGTGTGTGCACAAACACACACGCATACACACACATGCACACAAACACACACACACACACACACACACACACACACACACACACACACACACACACACACACACACACACACACACACACATACACACACAAACACACACACAAGCACACACAGAGGATATCAGAGTGAAACAGAGGCCACGCCTCTTTTAATTTGATTTTCAGCACCTGGTCCAGAACCAGATCAGGCTTTGTATCAGTAGAAAGGGTTTATGAGGTGTCCTTGAACAAATCCCTTAATGTACAACTGCTTTGAAAAGGGACTGCATTCTGTTCCCTGTGTAATTAGGTTGAAAATAAGATTTTTACCACTACAATGCTGAGATCTGTGTAATGTAAATACAGATGAGGTGTATGAGATAAAGTCACACTCACAGATAGAAAAGTCTGGTTTAGTCTGTCACAGCCAATCACATGTGAGTCTTATGTATAAAACTTGGTGAAATGGCACACAGGGCACATCTGTGTGTGTGTGTGTGTGTGTGTGTGTGTGTGTGTGTGTGTGTGTGTGTGTGTGTGTGTGTGTGTGTGTGTGTGTGTGTGTGTAAAAAGAACAGAGGACAGTGAGGGGGCACTTGGTTGTTCTGTGCTGGAGGAGTGATGATGGGGTGCTGGGGGACTGACAGTTGTCAGACAGGGTGAAGCTAATCTTCTCCATCGGCTGTCAGTGCTGCGGACATCAAGAAACACAAACACACACACACACACACACACACACACACACACACACACACACACACACACACACACACACACACACAGAGCTCTACTCACTCCACTGGCAATGTCAGCTTGTCAGGCCACATATGTTCGTCGGCTCCAGAGGAGACGCGAGGACACAGGCAGTCTCCGTCTTTTTCCTGTCTCTCTCCTCACACTTATCTTTGCCTATCCCCCCACCACCCTCCCTTCTTCCCTTCTTCCATCCATCCTGTCTTCTCTACCTTCCCATTTCTATTTCATTCTCTCATTTTTCTCCTTTACTCAATACCTCAGCTTTCTTGAAAATCTATAACTGTGTATTTTGTCCTCTGTGCATCCTGTAAGACTTTTATCTTAGTGTGTATGTCAGATGGAAGGCTTTTTGTCGTCATTCTTTTGTGGATCGATACATCTTTCTTTGTCTTTTTTGAGATAAGCACCTCATGTGGAAGCAGCTTGACTTGCTGTTATTCATAGAGCCATTTATAACACGTCCCCTCACAAAACCACTGCAGAGCGCTCTACTGTTAACATAGCTGGCATTACGATGTCCTGTTATATCAGTGCTGTGATTCTCACTCGAATGTTTGACAGGGAGCAAAATTTGGTGTAAAATAGCTGCTAGTTTTGGTTCCTCAAACAGCACGATTTCTGCTTTGGCCAAAGAGACAGAGGACACACCTCATTCAAACTAATAGTAACACAGAACACATCTATAGTCTTCTATTCTTTGCTAAAAAAACGTCATCAACAGTCTACATTTGAATGACCATGGTCTTAGGTGCCTTAATAAATATAACTACTATAACTATATATGTACAGTACCTATTTTGATCTATGTTAAGTTTGTCATCTTGTATGCAACCATAGTTTTTTAACAGTTTTAGTTTTTTAGTTTTTGAACATCTTTGAAGAAAACTATCTAAATATTTCACTCTGACTGACATCTTTCCATGTCATTAAGACACTTTGTTCTTTTTCTACAATACATAGAAACTCCAGGAAGCATACTTTTCTGTCAGATTAGTTTAGGTATGTTATTGTATTTCTAGCAGAGATAGAGCCTACATAGCCTACATACAGTATAGTATAAGTTATGGGACTATAACGTACATAGCCACAAGCTCTAGAAGCAAGCAGTTAGAATAAAGGTCAGTATAATCAGTACACTTTAAAGATATGAAGTGTATGTAGTACACATAGAACTTTTGCTTTAAAGAGCAAGACCATGCATACATCATGACACTCCCAAGATCCTCTATGCCAGACTTATTGGTCAGAAGTCTTTTTATATATATATATAGCCCATCTGTACAGTACATTTCTCAATCTTTAAAATATCTTTGTGCTCAGTGAATATTATTTATGTTTAAAGACCAGTAGATGTTTTTTCCTTAAAATATAATTACACACAAATCACAGTTCACATTCATTTTCTACCGCTTATCTGAACTACTCGGGTCACGGGGAGTCACTGAGTCATCTCAGGCATCGAGGCAGGATGCACCCTGGACGGAGTGCCAACCCATCGCAGGGCACACACACACACTCTCATTCACTCACTCACACACTACGGACAATTTTTCCAGAGATGCTGATCAACCTACCATGTATGTCTTTGTACAGGGGGAGGTAACCGGAGTACACGGAGGAAACCCCCGAGGTACGGGGAGAACATGCAAACTCCACACACACAAGGCGGAGGTGGGAATCGAACCCCGATCCTGGAGGTGAGAGGCGAACGTGCTAACCACTAAGCCACCATGCCCCCTTCACAGTTCACATAATTTATGTTCAAGATTTTGATATCCATTTTTGGTGCAATTCTCTAACCCTGGAAAACAATTAAGTTGTGCCCTGTGATGGGTTGGAAGCCCATGCAGGGTGTTCCCCAAATCTCCTGGAATAGTCTCCAAGTTCCTTGTGACCCTATATACAGAAATTAGATAGCAGGCTGGATGGAAATTCTACCCAGGAGTGTACCGACCTGCAGGGTTCCCATCCAGTTATTTTGGGTTGGAAGGACACTTTCTATACTGAATATAGACAACACATCAAGTCAAAAGTCATTTCATTACTGTGAAAAAAAAGCTTCCCTTTTAGTGAATGGTGTCCAGATTGAATAGAGGGGTTCACACAGTGGGTTAGTTTATGCATGACACTGTATTGAGAGCCAAAGCAGTGACTCACTTCAGCACATCTTATCTTTCTCTCTTTTTGTGTATACATGGATTTTGGCCCACAGTGAGAATTCTGCCTCTATATAAGCTTGATATTCCTCTTCTCTTTTCCGCTCTGATTGGCCCGGCTCGGCTTTATCTCCCTCTGTGCAGTTTGGAAACAACAAAAAGAAAAGCGATGTGTCTTGTTCAGGCACTAAATAGCTGTCTCGTTTGGCCCCCCTGAGGTGGCTGCACATCACTGGCCACCTCATTCATCAGCCCTGGCACTGCCGCCTGGCCCACTGAGCTCACACTCCACGAATGGAATGATAAAATACTTCACCAGGCCAAAGACCACAGAGAGAGAGAGAGAGAGAGAGAGAGAGAGAGAGAGAGAGAGAGAGAGAGAGAGAGAGAGAGAGAGAGAGAGAGAGAGAGAGAAAGAAATAGAGAGACCCAAGTCCCAAGACCCATTCTGTAGAGGAAAGGAAAATCAAAACATTTTTAAAATCACACAATCACACCTGCCGCTTTCCACAACCCCCCAAATCCCTTCTCTCCAGGGTTTGATTACAAACCTACACACAAACACTCTCACTGCTGTGTCTGAGCCAATGGGCTGCTCTGACCACTATAGACAAACAGCAATGTTATGTAAACTGAAACGATTTAAACAGCCTAAGCCTTAAACAGCCGGGAGATTGAAGTGTCCAAATAGCAGCTGCTAACGGTCACGGCACTTTGAAGCCGAACAAACACACAAACACACACGATTGTAATGACCAAATCTTGACCAGAGAACTTCAGATCATGGCTTCTTGGATACCTTTGACACCCTCGAGCTCCACTAAACCATCAAGATCTATGGTACATTGCATCAGGACACCATTGTGTTGGCTTCTGTGTAGATAAAGTACTAGATTTTCAGTTCTATTAGTTTGGGATTCATTAACACCAACAGTGCAATAAATCCAATAGTTTTGATACTGGAAAACATTACTATTGCAACCTGAGTGAGGAAATCCAATTAATGTACAGTAAAGCCTGATTTCTAGCTGTTGCACATCCAAGAATGAATTACTTACACAGAATGCCCAGTTAACTTATTTAGGCAAACACAGAGCATTGTTTGCGACGTGCAACAATCAGTAACAAAGAGTGTCATTTGTTTATGTGAATCAACCTGGAAACATTTTAGTATAATACAATGGTTGGGAAATGCTGAGTAGATCAAAACCTTTAAATGCTGGATGCTGTGAATCTTACCAGTAGTAACAGAAATAATATTTCCTTACTGGCATTTAATTGCACTACAGTGTTAAATGGGGGTGATAACTTTACAGTAGACTACAGAGGTACAGCTCGGGGAATAGATGGATTTATTTGTCACACTGTGAGTTTAATGTTGGTCTCAGCCTCAGAGACTTCATGGGCTGTAACATTTTACAAGCCACAAGCATTTGTAATGTGCGCTGGTTTCTAAACACACTTTTAAATGCCAGAGCAAACTTTTCAGGATTGATAGTTATTGGAAAGTAAAGATGATACTCTTGTGAGGTTGCCTATGTAATAAATCATATTCTATATGCTGTGCTTAATGCACTAAAGTCAATGTGAGGAATTGAAAGCGGAAACTTTCTAAGCGGTTCTATTCCAAATTTCTTCGACTTTTCTGGAAACCACCAGAACCAGCTGAATTAGCTTGTGCTTCTGAGCTGTTAATTTCAATCCTTGTTTCATGTGCTACGGTATTTGACAGTATTATGGATTGCTAAACATTAAGCCTGAGCTCTGACTTTTGCTAAGACTTTGATTCTTATATTCAGACAAATAAACCAAATCTCCACATGTGACAATCCTTTAATATGATTAACATGATGTGTGTTATTTGTTAATTATGACGATTCCTGAGGGTGTAGAAGACAAAAGACCACTCTTGGCCCTGGCCATGAGCCTTACAGGCATTGGTGTAATCCAGTGATTACTTGCTATTTCTTGCTCTAAGAAGCTCGTTGTTATCATGGTTCTAAAAAGGTGAACACCATCAGTGAGATGGCAAGATTGTGATTGGTGTGACAAGCTAACGGTTCTATATACAGTACATCAAACAAAGACAAATAAAAGAGTTTGGGTATATAATGCTATTTTAAAAGGTTTTCTTTCATCTCAAGAAAACAATACAGTGACAACAAGAACAAGATATAAAAACTAAACAAGAATACATTTGTGTCATTAGGGGTGAAGCAGTTACAACGATGGCAGGTCTGATAGATTAATGGGTCTTATAACAACAAAGCAATGTATGTTTGTGAGAAAAAACATATCCGGGGCTTGTTTCTGCTTGGCCACACTGATCCTTCAAGGCCTGTGCGACTATAACACTGCATGGCAGGGGCTTCTTCCAACAGATGTTCCCTCCCACTGGCATCCTACTGCAGCGTGTGTGTGTGTGTGTGTGTGTGTGTGTGTGTGTGTGTGTGTGTGTGTGTGTGTGTGTGTGTGTGTGTGTGTGTGTGTGTGTGTGCATAGAGGGAGAAATAAATCAAGTCATAGCCATTTAGTAGGCCAGGCTGCTGCGGTGTCATTAGGAATCCTGTCACAAGGGGAAAGGGGTTTACATGGAAACACCACAGCCATGCAGGGGAATTTTAATTCTCCCGCATTAAACATGAGTCAGAGGTTGATGGATGGGGTGAGAGGAACGTGATGATGGGCTTATATGCATTCAGAGAGGCAGGATTTAACACACACACACACACACACACACACACACACACACACACACACACACACACACACACACACACACACACACACAGATGCAGAGTAAAAGAGGTTGCAGATAAAAATGATCTCCAGACTCTGCGTAGGTGTGTGTGGATGTGTGGGTGTGTGAGTGTGTGTGGAGACGGCAGGGTCGGTAATGACCTTGGACATGTCATACATTGGCGTATATTTCTCCACCCAGCTGCCACTTTAATGAGCAGCTAAAATGGCCTTCGCTGAATAATTAATACTCCAGCCCATTAAGGAGGCATTAGAATGCATGCTACCTCTTATCGATCCTCTCCACCCTACATCTCTTCCTTTTTTTTTTCACTTTTAACTCTGGTGCTAGTGCTGGAAATGTGTTTGTTACTCGGCTGAAGTGAAACATGGATACAGTGGTTGAAATGTCAGTTGTGCAATTACATGTCCTGAATGTTTCTGGCTGAGTTATGGAACCCACTGACACACTATGCGGGGTGTATGAATGAACGACTTTGGTCAGTTCCCTGGATCTGTAGTGTTAATACTGTATATAACGAATATTATTGTGTTGGCCTGAACATATTGAACATAATGACCTGAAAATTATAATGTTCAGGGCATTATAATCATTTTAGATGGCTATTTAACAAGATTTCAGCCGAGCGCCTACAGGAATGGCACCACAAGGTAAAATAAAAAACCCAGGCATTTCCTATTTGCTATGATGCAAAACAGTTATTGTTACCACCTTGAAGTTGATTATTTTCCAATAAAAGCACAGCCTGAAGTATTCGTTCCTTTTATACCACAGCAAATATTAAACCACGAAGCTTTTGTTTATTAAATAAAGACTTTTATTTTTTCACTTTTATGTTACAATGGCTCTCTTTTACAAGTGCCTCTTCTGTTTTGTTTTAAATGTATTTAGAAATAAAGGTAGCATGTCATGTCATCAAGAAAGAACAACAACAAAAAATGTAAGTAGTAAAAACTCTATTCAGTTAAAAACCGTTAAGCTTCAACTTTACATCTGATTCTTACAGCTGACACTGGAGACTAGAAATACGGTAAATAAACATTTCCTTACAGATTGTTTGAATCTGTTCGTGAAACCCCTGTATAAGTTGTTACCATAGAAACGATAATGTATTAGAACATTAATATAGTCCTTGGATTTGCTTTGGTACTCCTCTCAGAGCTGCTCATATAGAAATGTATCATTATCTGATCAGCCAGAATCAAGAATATATCCAAATTCAATTGAACCGTGATAAAATAAAATAATAAAAACAAGTGTGCATGAAGGACCTTTTAGTAATTGGTCACTTTTAGATCCTAATAAACTTCTAAGTGTTGTTTTATTAAGGCAAGGTGCACCTGGAGGGTAAACCATATGTTGATCAGGATCTAATAAAATCTATCCGAGATTTCTAATAAAATAAAGACGAAAATGATTCTCAGGACACCAATTCCTCTTCCCTGTTTAGTGTACATGTTTGAGTCTTTAGACACACACACACACACACACACACACACACACACACACACACACACACACACATAAAGGGAGTTGTCAGTTGACAACTGACTTGGCCTGGAGTGATATTTATGTTCTGCTTCTCATTGAAAACAAGTGAATATAAATTTAAGGTGTGTCCTAAATGCTTGTGTTTAACAGAATAATTGTTTTTAGACAGTAAAATGATAAAAAAAAAATTTCACACACACACACAATTTTATTAACATACGTACATCTACATCTATCTTGCAGAAATGCCAACAGAAAAGAAAAAAGCTATCAGTCATGCTATAGAATTATCAGTCATGTAAGACAAGTGATGTAGAAGGAGCCATGTAGAAGTCATGTGGTAGGAGTAATGAAGGAGAAGCCATGTAGTTGGAGTCATGTAGGAGTCATGTAGGAGGAGTCATGTAGGAGGGTCATGTAGCAAGAGTCACTTAGGAGGAGTCATGTTGGAAGAGTCAGGTGGAGGCATTTCCAGTTTTGTGCTTCTGTATTCTACTATTTTATATAAACCATTTGAAATAAACACTGAGCCATCATCTCTTTAGAGATGCATATGTAATAATTTTGACATTCAATTTGTTTGAAGCAAAACTTCTTTACTTGTGACTGCTGCATTCATTTTAAAGCTCTAGTGTTAAAGCAATATTAAGATACTCTTCAACTCACACAAGTGAGCTGGACGTGATTGTGAGTTCATTGTGAGATTTTTAATGAGTAGTTTAGTGCTGATCACTAGAGCCTCAGCTTGACTGAGAGTCATGATTATGGATTACAGAGTATCAAATGCAATGACACGAAGTTTGTCATTTGCAGCTTATAACAGCAAGCAAATTCACATTTTCTATCCGTTTGTGATGTTTCATATTAAGTAACCTACAAAAATGTCCTGTACATGCAGGTTCACAGAAAAGTGTTCAGTGTGCAATAGACAAGTTATTTAACAAGATTTCAGTGGAGAGCCTATAGAAATGCCACTACAATAAGGCAAAATAAAATAAATAAAATAAAAACAGGCATTTTCTGTAGTTTATCTGTGAAATAAAATCTGTGCTATAGAAATATAATCAACCCCAGGGTAGAGTAGAGTAGTAGTAGAGTAGAGTAGGGGGCATAGAAGCCTTTATTATCGCCACATAATACATTACAGCACAGTGGAAGCCCAACTGAGGATCTTGGAATCAGAGTGCAGGGGCAGCTATGATACTGGAGCAGGGAGGGTTGAGGGCCTTGCTCAAGGGCCCAACAGTGGCAGCTTGGCTGTGCTGGGGCTTAAACCCCAATCCTCAGATCAACAACCCAGAGCCTTAACCAGTTGCGCCACCACTGACCAGTGTAGTGTGATGCAGTTCAGTTACTGTTTTCACCCTGAAGATGATTATTTTCTGATTTATTAGGAAATATTATGTATATTGTTGCTACAATAGTGGTACAACTTCCAAAAGTGGATAAACAGAATAAATCTGTCATATCATGTTTTTTATTGAGTTGTGTTTTGTAATAGATGCCCAGTGTTAAATACACACAGGATATAGTTTTCTGCACACATACATTAACACATTCGGTTTCCATGCAGAGTAGCATGTCGATCAGAGACAGCAACACTAAAGTTTTTGTGTATTAACAGCAAAATAATTACTTTTTTCCCCACAAAACTCTTGAAACGCTCATTTTCCACTCTTATTGTGATGCAGATGGTGCAGGGTACAGAAACAGAACAGCGTTATTTATTCTCACTGCAGGGGTGTGTGTGCATGTGTGTGATGTGTGTACGTATCTCTGCACTAGAGTCATGTAGGATCCGTTGCACACACGCAGTGTGTCTCGATCAATCCCTGTTTAGATGGATGAGGATGCATATAGCGATCGATGCACAGATATTGACACGCATATGTGTGTAAAGAGGCGACAGCACGTTCCACTGTGAGCTGAGATGAGTGTGAAGATCCAGTGCTCAGTAAGAGAGCAGAAAGTGTGTGAGAGATATGAGGCAGATAAATCTAAGCAGCTTCTGTTGTCCAGAGGGTCAATAATCAATAGTTGTTATTATAGGATGAGGCAGGTGCCTGCTGACTCTCATACTCACCTGCACGTCTTACTGTACATCACACTCCATGTCCACACTCCATTTCCACAAAAAACAACAACCAAAGATATCATCCCTAAATGTACACACGATATATTTCTAAATTGTAAATTTGATGCAGAGACACACCACGCATCTGTAAAGTGAGCCTGTGAGTGAAGTTTAATGCCAGAACCTAGCTAACTGTCCAGCTGTTTCACAGCAGGATTAATGATGTGGTTGAGAAACAGCAGATGATCCCCTAGAAATTACTCCTCATACCATCATCCCCTACAGTACGTGTTGGTGTATACGTATGCTCACAGCATGGGGCGTTTACAGGTGAGAGGTTTAGAACTCATTTGTAGGGTGATTTCTCCAGCTGGGAGCCATTTGTATCTGACTGATTCTATACTTACAAGTATGTATGCAACACAAAGGGAAAATACATGTTAAACATAGATATGTATCCTTCACAACAGCCTGTGTCTGTCCTAAGCTACATTGACACTGTAACTTAAAATAGAATTCCATTATCAGTAAATATACATTTTCCCACAACCTTCAGCACTTGAACATTTCTGTGGTATATTCCACAAGTCCATATGTTTAACAAGAAGTGATGTGACGTGACATACGGCTAAGTATGGTGACACATACTCAGAATTTGTTCTCTGCATTTAACCCATCCAAAGTGCACACACACACCGTGAACACACACCCGGAGCAGTGGGCAGCCATTTATGCTGCGGCGCCCGGGGAGCAGTTGGGGGTTCAGTGCCTTGCTCAAGGGCACCACAGTCGTGGTCGGCCCGAGACTCGAACCCACAACCTTAGGATTACGAGTCAGACTCTCTAACCATTAAGCCACGACGTCACATCATCCAGGTCTTTGGAAGAGTATCAGAGAAAAAAGTAAATTTTTTCCTTATTTGTCTATTTTTAAAGATATTGTGCTATAAACTAATAAACTACATGCCAGTTACCTTAAATTATAGCTAGAAATAAATTATTCATTAAATACTTATAAAGTAAATGTTAAACATAAGCATTGATCCTAGTTAACTACATTTTGTGTATTTGTGAAGAAAAATAAACCTTGAACCATGTTAGCTACAAAAAAAAAAAAAAGATTGTTTCCTGAAATGAAGTAACATTTTATAAATGTTTAAATGCTGTTTAACCAAAAAGTAGAGAAAAGAGGAAGTTGCACAGATTAAAAGGAATTCCGATCACCCAAAATGTGACATTTTTAATACATAAAAAATATCTAAATCATTTTAAACAAACACTGTCGGCTCTGATCAAGTCAATTATCAAGTCAATTTCATATTCAAAAATTGTACAGTTTTGCCTTAGCTAGCAGCATGATGGTGTAGTGGGTAGTGTTGGTAGTGATGGTACTTATAGTAGTGAAGGCAGTGACAGTAGTGATGGTACTGACGGTAGTAAGGGTATTGTAGTGATGGCAGGATTGGTAGTGATGGAAGTGATAGTAGTGATGATAGGGTTGGTAGTGATGGAAGCGAAGGTGGAACTGATGGTAGGGTGGTAGTGGTGGTAGTAATGAAAGTGATGGTAGTGAGAATAGTGTATAGTTGGTAGTGATGGAAGTGACAGAAGTGATGGTAGTAATGGTATTGATAGTGGTGACGGAAGTGATAATGATTGTAGTGTTGGTAGGATCGGTAGTAAGGCAAGTGACAGTAGTGATAGTAGTGATAGTGCTGATAGTAGTGATAGTGCTGATGGTAGTGATAGTGCTGATGGTAGTGATAGTGCTGATAGTAGTGATAGTGCTGATGGTAGTGATAGTGCTGATGGTAGTGATAGTGCTGATGGTAGTGATAGTGCTGATGGTAGTGATAGTGCTGATGGTAGTGATAGTGCTGATGGTAGTGATAGTACTGATGGTAGTGATAGTGCTGATGGTAGTGATAGTACTGATGGTACTGATAGTACTGATGGTACTGATAGTACTAATGGTAGTGATAGTGCTGATGGTAGTGATAGTGCTGATGGTAGTGATAGTGCTGATGGTAGTGATAGTACTGATGGTAGTGATAGTACTGATGGTACTGATAGTACTAATGGTAGTGATAGTAATAATGGTAGTGATAGTGCTGATGGTAGTGATAGTGCTGATGGTAGTGATAGTACTAATGGTAGTGATAGTGCTGATGGTAGTGATAGTGCTGATGGTAGTGATAGTAATAATGGTAGTGATAGTGCTGATGGTAGGGTCGGTAGTGATATAAGTGATGGGAACTGATGGTAGTAATTGTAGTGATAGTAGGGATGGTAGGGTTGGTAGTGATGGAACTGATAGTAGTGACAAAAATGATGGTAGTAATGGTAAATAGTAGTGATTGTAGGTTTGTTAGTCTTACCTCATCACAGCTCCAGGTTTCTCAGTTCGATCTGTGCATGTTCTCTGTGAGTCCATGTAGGTTCTGTTTTGGTTTTCTAGTTTCTGTCCTCTAGGAGTGTAATCAGGACAACCACAGACAAGTCCAATACAATTTTAACATTCATGCATTGTTCCAATGATAAGATTAGTGAGACCAATGCCCAAGTGTGAGGGAAGTACATTTGTCAATAATATCCAAGACAAGAGCAAATCAATACAAAAAAAATGCCTCGACTCCAAGACTGGACTGGAGTCCTACAGCTCTGCTCTGCCTTTCCCTTGCCAAAAACCTGCCAGTAGTTGGACTGACAAAGATAAATTGCTCTTGGGTATGAATAAGTGTGAATGTGTGTGTGCATGGTGGACCATTTCCTTTCTGGGGTGTATTCCAACCTTGGTGTTCCCGGGACTGGCTTAGAATCCACTCTGACCCTGACTAGAATAAAATGCTTACTGATGATGAATGGATGAGTGAATGAATGCCTTTCGGTTAAATGATGTTCATTTAACCAGGTTTAATGGACTTGGACAGACACAAATGGCTTCTAGATTAGATCAACATGTTTAGCATTACCACAATGCAATGTTATCTATCAACTGAGAGATGACACTGATTAAACCCCCACTTTCTTATGCAGAGATCATCCAGTAAATTTGAAAATAAGAATTGTGTACATTTTATGCTTTATTACTACCTCTGAACTATATGATGTGGGGTGTAGTGTATGTACAGTACACCGGGGTGTGCATGTACTGTGGATGGGCTGCCCTCTCTGGATTGATGACCAGGTGTTTTATAGTATTTGTGGCTGTGATCATCCATCAGAGCGATCGATCGCGCGCCGAGCTGCATTTATTAATGGCGCTGTCAGCGGGTGAAGCTCCAGGGTGTCGGAGCTCGTCTGGGATGATGGATCATTAGCCACTCTGCCTGCTATTTATTCTCCCATGACCCTGTCTCTGTCTATTGTCTAGCGCACCGAGTTATGAGTGCTGGGACATGATAATTTAATATTGATCATAGTGGCAGTGAGGAGTTTAGTGCGATAGCCTTGGCCCATCAATAAAAATAGATCACAGCAATCACGACAACAGAGATGAAAGGTGACATGCAAATGAGTGCATAAGGATCATACCAATAAAAGCACAATAAATAAGGCTGCCCGCTGACTTAAGCTTTCAAAGGGTTTAAATGATATAGTTTAGATTTAGAACACATGATACCAATAAACTTTTTACATTTCTGAGAGCAACACAGGGATCATTAACGTGGTAGATAATTTCCTTGTAGATATTAAAGACATTTTCATTAGAACCAAAATCAGAGCGTTTTAAATGCGCTTCTTCTGTTTTGCTATGATTTTATTAGAATCAGCTATGTTTAACATCTGAATAACTAAGAACGAAGATTTGAATTGAGAATTTTGTACTGTTATGTAACAGTGTTCTTCAGCATGTGTGAAATTTGCTAACAAAGTTAACATAGCTAACAAATACTGAAAGCTTGTTCTTATGCTTTAGATTCGCTGTTGCTGGCGAATGCATCACAGTTAATTCAAAAGATTGTGATTCTGGCTTAAAAGATGTCTGCTACCTTTTTAGCTCTGTAATGCATTTAATTCCTTGTGTCAGAAACCACATGAATCTTTTTCAAATGACTTGGCAAAAGTGTAATAATTCAGACAAACAGTATTATCATCACGCACCAGTACAGTATTGTGCACAATATTAGACTCAGCTATATTAGCACAATATTACAGCTACACTATACAGACAGAAGATTGTGGACATTTAACCAAACAAACCCATATGTGCTTTTTGAGCATCCAATTTCAGATGCTTTCCATCTTTGCTGTTATAATAACTTCCACTCTCCTAGAAAAAGAGATCTTTATTCTTTATTATTATACGAGATTGTGGTTGTGGGGATTTAACCAATCAGCAACAAGAATTTTAGTGAGGTCATATGCAAGGCTGGTACACAGTAAGTACTCCAGTTCATCCCAAAGGTGTTTAGTGGAGTTGAGGTCATGGCGATGTTTAATCTCTGTACACCATATGGTTTGCTTTGTGCACAGGGGCACGGTCATGCTATAACAGGCTTGGGTCTCTTTTGTTTCCAGTAAAGAGAAAATTATAACACTACAGTGTTTGGTTTGAAGATATCCTCTACAGGATATCTATATCATCTATCCTCCATATATAACTTTGTATGCGATGGACATTTAGTGTATGTTGAGAACGAGACAAACAGACAAAACGAGAGAACTAAAGAGAAAATAGGGCTTATATAAAGGAGAAAAAGGGAAAGTGTTTTTTAGCTGGAAAGCACTGAGACCTCTGAAAAGGCAAGTTGTTGCCTCTGAGGCAGTGTACTTTCTGAGAGCTGTCACATCACACACCTCTCTCAGAGTCCCTCAAGCTACAGCAGTATGCTTTTACACTTTTTGTGTTCTGTAATTGCATGTGTGCGCTCGCTATGTTCCGAGGAGATTTCTTCTTCGCTCTGTTCGTCCTTAACTGCTGTTGCATTCTGTTCCTTTGCTCCAGCCTTACCACACATTCACTTCAAAAGTTCAAAGACACTCTGATATAAACCGCTCACTGGATCACTCAGAGCAAGTCACTTTCATGTGACACGGAACTGAGAGGGAAGAAGTCTGCAAGAGTCTGCAGGGTAGGAGGGAGGGGTTGTTTGGTGAGGGGGATGAGGGCACCTTGAACAGAAGTGTGGAGTTAAAACACTGATCACTCACCCGACATACTCCTGAATTAATAGCACACAGCCACTTTCCACTCAGCCGCATGTCAGTACTCACAGCCAATCAGCTTCAGAGCGTGCTGGCATTTTTGAATTGTGTGTGTGTTGGACAAGTCCGGTATAACATTTGCCCTTCTCTCCACAGGACCCTGGGGCCCAATAAGCGTCCATCTGCAGACAGATTCACACACGCTTCAGTGGGCAGGCAGCCGAGGCAGTGTGTGTGTTTGTGTGGGTGGGTGTGTTTGTGCCAGGAGTGTCTGACTGACGCTGCACACACTCCATCATCTCAAAGCCCTGGGGAGAAAAGCCCCAAACCACACACACATGCAAGCACATGTACACACTCACACAAACACACACACCATCCTCATTACCACCAAACTGCTGGACGATGTGGGAACAGGAGTGGGAGGAGTGTTGGAGGCAGGTTTTGCAGATGAAGAAGATTTGGGAATAAGAGGAAGTTGGAAGGGTCGAAGCTTGGGGGAAGTAAGAAGTCTGAAGTTTGGAGGCTGGTTTAGGGAGAAATAGAGATTTGTGGTGGAAATGGATCAGGGGAGTTTGGGGCAGGTTTGGCTTGCAGGGGCAGGTTGGAGAAGGGTTTTGGGGGAAATGGAAGGTCAGGTGTGGACACAGGATGGCAAACAGTGGTTTGATTGCAGGTTGAGGTAGATGGTGGAGAGTTGGAAACACATTTATGGGTGCAGCAGAGGTTTGGGCAGGCAGGTGCAGTTGTGGACAGGTTATAGGAGCAAGTAATCATTTGAGGTTTGGTTTGGGGATTGTGGGTTTTTGGTTTTAAACAAAAGTTAAGGCAGATAATGGAGGTGTTTTTTGACAGGTTTGGGGGAAGATGGATGGCAGTGACAGGGTTCTGGAAGTCACTGGGAAATTCAAAAATAGGTTTCGGCATTAGAGGGAAGTTTGGGGGCAAGTGGAGGGTTGAGGGACTTCTACCTTCCTGCCCAAACCTGTCCACAAGACTTCATGCCTCAGCACACCTCAGCCGTTCACACCATACAGAAATCGATAGTCCTTCTTTCTTAATCAGCTCTCTGGTGACTGCAGCCAGGGGAAAAAAGACACAGAGAGATCAGGAAGAAATAGATAACCACTGTCTACCTTACTGTCTTCTGCATTGCTAGGTCTGTCCACTCAGTTAAACAGTGTAATATCCCTGTGCTGCCAATTGTCTGATCACTTACAAACTCTGACGACTCATCACATCAAAACTATACACTGTAAGGAAGGTTCTCATCTCCTGCTTTGAAGATATTCTCTGATATTATATTATCTGCTCATTGGTCTAGATGGTTAGTTTCAGGTGAGACGTGCAACATGACACTAAAACCTAGACCATATTTTTCTGCCAAAATAGTTTTATTAAACAATTTATTTCAATCACATCACCAAACAGGATATATCAGAAATAAATCATACAGTTATAGATTTTTAAAAAAAAATCTGTCATTTCCATCCTTTCTTAATTTGTATTTCTAACTGAATTTAAACATTAGTGTGCAATGCATCATGTTTTGCGTGCTTGCTGTGTATATAAATTCATATATGTGTTTTATCACCTGCTTCTGTCATTTTTTTCCACACAGATTCCTAGAGTTGAGAATATGTCTTCCCTTATAGCAAAGCATTCTGGCTTGGCTTAGTGCATGAAGCCTAACATGGCATCATGTGTTATGTCACTGGTCCACTTTATAACCAATATGAGGCTTTGACAAAACACATGACAGCTGGTATGTGTTACTGCCACAATACATCAGTACTAGTAGAGACAATATCACAATAACAATTAAAGAGCTAACAATGAAACCTTTTTTTTTTCAAGAGTCACAGCTGCAACAGTATCTTCTCTCTCTCTCTCATAATGAGGTGCCTCATGATCTACTCACCTGGCTGGCTAATGCTACTAGGCAACAAACAATATTATACAATTCATTTAATGATTAAAAGATGCACTATCAAAAATAAAAAAAAAATTACGACTCTTTTCCTTAATAATTACTAAAACAAACAGAGAAATGAAAGATCTTTGTAAAAAAAACAAAAAAACAAAACAAAACAAAAAAAACAGAACTTTAAACCCTTCACTGTAAACAGTCCTTACAGGAGCTGAGAGCCAAGATTGCTGCTTTAAGAATTAAGTAGACGTACAGGTGACGGGAGCGTGTGAGCTATGAGTTCCCTGTGATCTTCAGCGATTAGGAGAAACCTCGGGTGTCACATGTCTGCTAGTGATCCATGCTTTAACACACACCTCAGCACTGAAGCCAGGTCAGCAGGTAGAGTGAAGAGAAGAGGAGTGAAGAGCTGAAAAAACGGTCAGTGGGGGAAGAACTGGTGCAGCAGGTCTTTCTTATTCACTTTCCCCATCTGGTTCCTAGGCATGTCCTCCACCACAATCAGCCCGGTTGGGATGGTGTATGGAGCCATGTTTTCTCTGAAGAATATAAAACACACACACACACACACACACACACTCAAGCTCACATCATACTATCTAGATCAAATTTTCCGTTCAATAAAATCTATTATAGCTGATCTAAAATTATTCTGAATCTGTAGACGGGAGCCGTGTATATAAAACACTACACTGTAACTGAATCACTGCAAATCCTGTTTATAATATGCACCTCCCGTCGCTTTGGGTGGGAATAGAAAAAATGTAAAAAATGAAATGTGCAAAACAAAGAAAAGTGCTTCTTTACTGCTTCCCTCTGGTTACGGGGGCTGTTTGGGTGAAAGCACAGGAATAATTATCTGCATTAATAATTAGGACAAGGGAAGGTCCTCACCATGTTTGAGGGGACTGTGATATGGGATTAGGGTGTAAATATTATGCACAGTCAGGCACAGACAGACAGGCAGGCACAGACATACAGGCAGGCAGGCAGGCAGGCAGACAGACAGACAGGCAGACAGACAGACAGGCAGACAGACAGGCAGGCAGGCAGGCAGACAGACAGGCAGGCAGGCAGACAGACAGGCAGACAGACAGGTAAGCAGGCAGGCAGACAGACAGGTAAGCAGGCAGGCAGACAGACAGACAGGCAGGCAGACAGACAGACAGACAGGCAGACAGACAGGCAGACAGACAGGCAGGCAGGCAGGCAGGCAGTCAGGCAGGCAGGCAGGCAGACAGACAGACAGACAGACAGACAGACAGACAGGCAGGCAGGCAGGCAAGCAGGCAGGCAGACAGGCAGACAGACAGACAGACAGGTAGGCAGGCAGGCAGGCAGGCAGGCAGGCAGACAGACAGACAGGCAGGCAGGCAGGCAGACAGGTAGGCAGGCAGGCAGTCAGGCAGGCAGACAGACAGACAGACAGGCAGGCAGGCAGGCAGACAGGCAGGCAGACAGACAGACAGGCAGGCAGACAGGCAGTCAGGCAGGCAGGCAGACAGGCAGGCAGGCAGGCAGACAGGCAGGCAGACAGACAGACAGACAGGTAGTCAGGCAGGCAGACAGACAGACAGACAGACAGACAGGCAGGCAGACAGGCAGGCAGACAGACAGACAGGCAGGCAGACAGACAGACAGGTAGACACATCGATGTTGGAGAACAGTAGCTTATCTGCCCAAAACGAATGTAAAATAAGAGTTTATTCTCTCGCACATTCCCATATCTTTACGCCCAGCTTTTGCATGCTGTGTTTCACATCGCTTCAAGACATATACAATTCAATTAATTCCATAAACACTAAAATTAGCATGAAAAGAAAATAACAAAAAATAAAACCCTGAGCCGAACGCCGAGTTAATTAAATGTGTAGACTTTGTGAAAGTATGGTTGTTATGGAAAGTCCTGGGGCCTGGAATTTGTTTTATATAAAAAATAAATAAATAAATAAATAATACTATACTATACTATATATATATATATATATATATATATATATATATATATATATATATATATATATATATATATATCTCACAGTTTTTGTAAAGATGTCATTGTGTTTTGTTTCTTCGGCGCACGTCGCTTCCAGCACAGCTTCTGTCTGCTTTTCTTTTTTTCTCTCTTCTGTTCTTTATGCACAAAATCAATTTACCTTTTTACACTCTCTGTCTGTTCTGTTGTTGTACTTCCTCTGTGTGTGTGTGTGTGTGTGTGTGTGTGTGTGTGTGTGCATGTGTGTATGTCTCAGGATGTATGTATTGGGGCGACTCATATCTTGTCTCTCTGTTGGCAAATACTATATAAAGACTGACAAATAAGTAAAATGACAGCTGGAGCTGGGGCACAGAGGAATGAGCATTCCATGTTCATGTGCAAAGAAAAAAGAAACAAATAAGATATGTAGAGGACTGTTTGTGTGTACAACACTCACATGGAGTATATAAGTATGTAGGCATAAAAGCATATGCACACCAGTTTTGTTAGAGTAATGAAGACATTTTCAGCAGATGTTGGAAAGTAGAACTCTGAATCAAAGCAACACAGCAACAAAAAAGGTGTTTTATGTGGTGTGTGTGTGTGTGTGTGAGTGTGTGTGTGTTTTGCGATGGTGAGGGTGGGGGTGTTATGGAAATTTACCAGATGTATTACGTGCTATAGTGGTGGGGAAAAAAAATAAATAAATAAAATTAGATTCTTTATTGTGGGGATCAATACCATTATACCATGTGAATCGAACGGGTTTAACTGATCAAATGTCTTTTAGTGTAAAGGGGAATCGACTCATTTTTTTATTTGATTTTTTTAAACCATCCTTTTATCATTGAAATAGTTAAGTCTAACCTTAATTACAGCGAGTCTGGAGGGATCCTCAGGTTAAATAGTGTTTTATAACTTTCCCATATCTCCCCACTGAATATACACACCTAATTACTACACTTTAGTTGGAAAGCACAGAAGTTTGATTACTCCCGAATTTTTCCCCAGATCAATGACCTCAGTGTTTAACAGACCAACAGCAAGCATCGAGACCTCACCTCAGTTTAACACACACATCTGTTCACACTTACATACTCGTATTATCCACTGCCTGTGAGCTCGACCCGGACTTCATTCCAGTTGAATGTAAACATTTAATAGAGTTTATTACTAATTGATGCATTTATTCTAAATCACTTCAGCTACTTTTTAATGATTCACGAACACCCTGTATGGAGCTGCAGTAATACAGCAGTAAAAGCAGTAAAAGTAACACACTGAGGTATGTGTGTGTGTGTGTGTGTGTGTGTGTGTGTGTGTGTGTGTGTGTGTGTGTGATGAACTAGGCTGTGCTGGCAGGAGCAAAGACAGGTCAACACCACTGTTTCTCATTTTCTCAAGTGTGTACACTCAAGCAAACAAATAAACACGCAATGTGCACACACACACACACACACACACACACACACACACACACACACACACACACACACACACACACACACACACACACACACACACACACACACACACACACACACACACACACACACACACACACCATACAGCACCACATACATCCTACCAAACACAGCCACGGCACTGAGACACCACACCATATGGAGCTTTTTTTAGCAGTCAGAAGCACTGATACAGTATGTGCAAGAAAAATACACAAATAAAATGGGGTGGGGTGGAGGGTGGTGAGGGGTAGAGAAAGCAGGCAGGAGAGAAAGTGAGTGATTGAGAGAGAGAGAGAGAGAGAGAGAGAGAGAGAGAGATCTAATAGTTTTGTATCGAGGGCACAAATGACAAAAAAACAAAGACTCAAAAAAGTAAATAAAAAGAAAAGAAAAGAAAAAGAAAAAAAACAGGAGGGATTACACAGAAGAAACCCAACTTCTGTTCTGTCCAGGCCTTACTACATAAAGAAGTGTGCACTATGTAGGTGAAGAGTAGCTTGTGCTCTGTGCGGTGTGTGTGTTGTGCGTGTGTGTGTTGTGTGTGTGTGTGTGTCGTGTGTGTGTGTATGTGTGTGTGTATGTGTGTTGTGTGTGTGTGTGTGTGCGTGTGTGTGTATGTTGTGTGTGTGTGTGTGTATGTGTGTGTGTGTGTGTGTGTGTGTGTGTGTGTGTGTGTGTGTGTGTGTGTGTGTGTGTGTGTGAGCAGAGAGCCACTTTGGCTGCATCCCTTCATTCATCGCTGGCTGACTCTTTCAGCTCACAGCTGCTTAGACCCATACCAGAAGCTGTGGATGTGTGTGAGTGGAAAAAGTGTACTCACTCAAAAAGCTGTGTTCTTGAACATCCACATCGATTTGGCAGTGGCCCGGAGGGACCGTCAGCTTGCTGCGTGATTCAACACACTCCACGCTCTGACGCAAGCCCGCGTGCCTCAGCACACACACTCACTACACAACACACTCCACACGCTGGTTTAACTCAGTGCTGCATGTGTCGGAATAAACACATTTCATCATCGCTGTGTTTCATCAGCTGACAGATTGAGATTGAGTATTTGGAGCATGAGAAAGAAAGTTAACTAATGTATACAGTGTTTGGAGAACTTCACAGAGGAAAGACGGCGTTAGGAGGAATGTGGACTTATAACTTGTTATAATACTGAAGATCAAAGCTGTAGTTACTCTGGTGATAAAATGACTAAATGTGACTTCACTCTCACATACACACTTGGGCTCTCTCGCTCACATATACTGACACACACTCGCTCACACGCTGACATGCACTCGCTCACACACACGCACTAACACACACACACACACACACACACACACACACACACACACACACACACACACACACACACACACACACACACACACTCAATCTCACACACACACTCAATCTCACACACACACACACACACACACACACACACACACACACACACACACACACACACACACACACACACACACACACACACACATTCACTCTCACATACAAACTTGAGCTCTCTCGCTCACATACACTGACATGCACTCACACACTCATACACACTTACACACACACACACACACACACACACACACACCACTGCCCCTCACACAAACACTTTCTTTCTCACTCATACTCATTGACTCTCACATACTCTCGCTCACACACACTGACATGCACTCTCTCACACACACACACACACACACACACACACACACACACACACACACACACACACACACACACACACACACACACACTCTCTCTCTCTCTCTCTTTCTCTCGCCACTGCCCATCACACAAACACTTTCATTCTCACTCACACACACACATACTCACTCACACACACACATACTCATTCACTCACACATACAGTACATACTTGAGCTCTCTCGCTCACGCACACACCGATATGCTCTCTCTCACACACACACACACTGACAAGCTCTCTCTCCCTCTCTCTCTCTCACACACACACACACACACACACACACACACACACACACACACACACACACACACACACACACACACACACAGTGAGCAAATGTCTGCACAAGAAGGCAGTCAGTCTTTCTTCTAAAATACACTAAAATAAAACATTCTGGAGGGAGATTTAGTGTTTTTCTATAAATTCAGCATTGTATACCTGGATCATATCATACGTGATAAAGGAGAAGTCGCGTCTACTCTACCGTCTTCACTCCCACTGGATGTTGCTGCAGTGCCTCACTTTGTATTTACATAAAGTTAAACTTCTCTCAACTCACTGGACACAAACAGGTCTAGTCACCAACTCCTTTGGTGTCGCTCAGGTCGGTCTTCAGCTCTAACTGCAAATGACTGAACTGCTTTAAACATGAGCAGCAGCTAAGTATTTCCATCTATGGTTACAAAGCTATCAGGAAAATAAATAATAAAATTTGAATAATATTAATAATAATAGTAATAATAATAATAATAATTATTATTATTATTATTATAAAAACATTTTTTTCATTTGCTTGACCAGATTTACTTTATTTGGACTTTTATTGAAACTTTTTATTCAGGCAGTTAAACAGCATTTCCCTAGACCTTTATTATTATTATTATTGCGTACGGTGATAAAAAGTTCCATTTGATCTTGATAAGACTCTGAGCCCTTAGTGCAGGCGTTCTGTGCTCCTGCGTCTAACCCCAGTAATGCTGTAACTCCTACACAACAAGTTCCTTAATTCCTCGCTGTGATCAGTTATACAGAGAATTCACTGCATCCTCATGGAAAAGAAATAATTCTGTGTTTCAAACCAAAGCACTTTATTTTTAATGCTATAGAAAGTAGTAGTTTGCATCTTGCCTAAACTTTCTATGCCTCAAGATACTTTATTGCTTCCTTTTTTCCGTCTCCATTCACTCGCCACTTCCATAATGATACTGAAAACAAGGCTGAGAGCAGAAACATCCACTGGATAAACTTGGCTTACAGTAAATGCAGCGTGATACAGTATATTTATTTAGACAATAAAACTTCCACAGTTTCGCATTTAAATGTTTCTTTTTTTTTTTAAATAATTTTAAAGCTAACTAGTGTTTGAATGCATACACATAATTCTATTGGATAAATATCTTAAGTAATACATACAGTGATGCCAATCCCAAAGAATGGAAAAGGGAGATGCTACTTTAACGACTGAGATGGTAACTAAAGAAATGGCATCCAGTAGCATCTGTCTACCTCATCGTATTTATACCAAAGATGGAGCAGATTATTTTTTTTCAGCCTTCTGTTTCTATTTTTCTGGCCCGGATCTCTCATACAGCACGGAGAGGGTGTGGTAAGTAAGGAGAAGGTGATGTTTCAGTAAGGAGTTACCTGGCCCAGGTCTTCAGCTCAGGAAGGCTGATTGTTTTCCCATTCTTCATCTGCACAACCGCAACAACCTTCTGCCCCCAGATGGAGTCCGGCGCCCCGATTACAGCCACATCTAACAAACAGATAAAGAAAAACCACATGTTTTAATATGTACTTGTGATTTCCGTTAATGGCTGCTTTAAACGATCTGTTAGTTCTGAAGTACCAATGTGGCAGTTTCACTCTTTTAAGCATCGAATTTTCTTCTGAACCTCCTGAAACGCATTCCAGTCATGTACCTGTGATGTCAGGGTGGGCCAGCAGGTGGCGCTCCACATCCAGTGCGCTGATCTTGTAGCCGCCGCTCTTTATGATGTCTACAGAAGTTCGTCCCATGATCCAGAATACTCCGTCTTTGTAGACCGCAGTGTCTCCTGAAAAAAAAACCCAAACAAACAAACAGAAAGAAAAAAAAAGCTAACTTTAATTCCGACAAATGAATAACAGCGTACTCTGGAGACTATCAGGAACATCTGAACATTCATGCAACGTCTAATCAGCCAATCATGTGGCAGCAACATTATGTAGATGCAGGTAAAGAGCTTCGGTTAATGTTCACATCAAACATCAGAAAAAGCAAGTTGTCTGTCAATATTCAATTGTCTGACTGTATCTGTTTGTAACAAGGACATTATTCATAATAACACTCTCCAATGATTATAACAGTTAATAATCACACCCTCCAGTGCCACACAAACGGTGCTCTGATTGTCTTCCGTGGTGATGAAGATTTCGGACCTCCACTGAAATGAGACCGACTCTGTGAGAATCCTGAGGTCTACCAGCTCCAGTTAGACTCTGCGATACTAAAGAGGAGATGCCAACTCCATGTGGTCTTTTGCATCAATACATTTGTCAGACTGTATATTTATAATCCTCTCAAGGTTTCTTCCTTCCATTTAAGCGAGTTTTCTCCTCCCCACAGTCACCTGAATCACCTCACAACTTGCTCATTGGGGATAAATACAAAAATCATTTAAATCTATCTAATATTAATCTTTATATTAAACTTTCGTTCTATGTCTATGTTCTGTAAAGCTGCTTTTAGACAACGTCAATTGTAGAAAGTGCTATACAAATAAACTTGAATTGAATTGAATTGAATTGATGAGGGAACCTCATCAAGTGAGTCTGGTTCCTCTCAAGGTTTCTTCCTCTTCCATTTAAGGGAGTTTTTCCTCCCCACAGTTGCCTCAGTCACCTCAGGCTTGTTCATTGGGGATAAATACAAACACTTTTAAATAAAATTCTAATATGAATTTTGTTTGTTGTCTAATACTAATCTTTGTATAATATGAAACTATGTGTACTATATTTCTTACAGTATGTTCTGTAAAGCTGCTTTGAGACAATGTCCACTGTTAAAAGCGCTATACAAATAAAACTAAATTGTTGTTGGTATCAGGTGGATCTCCTGGGAGTCTCACACACAACAGTCTCTGGAGTTTACACAGAATAGTACAAAAGACAAAAACACACCGAGTGAGTGACAGTTATGTTGGTAGTAATGCCTTGTTGATGGTTAGACAGGATCAAGCTGCCAGAAAGTATTTATTAACTCTTATAATCAGTCTTTACAACCGAGGTGAGCAGAAAAGCATCTCAGCTTGCACAACACATCAAACCTCGAGGCGGACAGACTACATCTACACAACGCCAGCTCAGATTCCACTCATTTCAGCCAAGAACTGGAATCTGAAGCTTTTCATCATTCTGTCGAAACTCTAGACTGTGGTGTGTGAAAATCCCAGCAGTTTCAGAAAAACTCAAACCTAAAACTAAGTTAAAACTAAGAACCATGCCACAGTTAGTCACCAAAGAGATTTGACTGTTTCTTCATTCTGATGATCATTAACTGTAAAATTATTTTATTTCCATTGCACTACTACTACTACTAATAAAAAATAAAATTCATGCAGCAACAGCAGCAGCTATAAACACAACACAGCTATGAAGAATTTAGGATAAAGTGTAAAAAAAAAAAAAAAAAAAAAAAAAAAAAAAAAAGATGAAACAAATGTGGTGTATATTTGTTGGAAAAACATCTTTTCTAAGCTTGTATTTATTTGCTAGGAATGAATTTACCTGAGGTTAAAATTAAGCTAATCAACACATCCGTCTTTACAAAGGGTGCCAATATTTCTGCCGCTGACTCTAGGTCGATATACGTACACGTATAAAATGACCTCGATAAAAATCAATGAAGAAATCCTTTGGGGTGACATTAATAAGATTTGTGGAAAATCCTGAACCAGTCAGGATCATACAGAGCTGGTCATCTGGAAACTCCTTAATTATTTCCTTTTATACACACACATACACACACACACACACACACACACACACACACACACACACACACACACACACACACACACACACACACACACACACACACACACACACACACACACACACACACACACACACACACACACACACTATTTTAAGGGTGGCAAAAAGAGGCACTCAGGCAGCAGAAAACTCATCACACACTAATGAAAGAAACTGTAACACCTATTTTCTCCCCATTTACAGTGCAGAGGACTGCAGTGAGGGTGAGAAAGAGAGAGAGAGAGAGAGAGAGAGAGAGAGAGAGAGAGAGAGAGAGAGAGAGGTGAGAAGAGCACTCACTGAATGATGAGGGGGCTCAGGTGGGACAGAGCAATGATGAGAAGAAAAAATGGGTCACTGTGGACGGGAAAAATGAGAGAGAGAGAGAGAGAGAGAGAGAGAGAGAGGAAAGTGAGAGCAGGTAAGGAAAAGAGAAAAAAGAGAGAGAGGAAAAAGAAGTATAGAGGATGTAAGGGAAATAGAAAAATAAGAGATATATCAAAAAAGGGAAAGTGGAAAAAGGGAGACAGACAGGAAGAAAGGAAACAGTAGAGGAAAAGAGGAAAAAAGGGAGAGGGATGGAAAAAAAGGAAGTGATAGAGAGTTGCTGAGAGTAGTGGAGATCATTACAAGCTGCAGACCCCAGCTGTGGTGAAGTGAGTGAGTGTGAGTGAGTGAAAGTCTCTCTCTCTCACTGTGTGTGTGGCAGGTGGTGACTGGTTAGAGATGCTCAGTAGGCAATGACTCACAGTGCTCATAAAGCCTCACCAAACAGCCTGAAGCAACACACACACACACACACACACACACACACACACACACACACACACACACACACACACACACACACACACACACACACACACACACACACACACAGGAAAAGTCACTTCAGCCAATCAGCTCACACCTGCTGCAGTTAAATCCAGAGCTGCCTGCAGTTAAGAGATCAGCTGTGTGAGGGACACAAAAGTGGCCACACAAACCTGTGCTTGTTAACTAGGACTACAGTCTCTGTCTTGGAGGTGTGTCGCTGCCTGTCAGAACAAATATCACAAAAATCAAACAAACAAAATGAAAAAAAAAAAAAGTTGCCTGTGGTGCACCATGAAATGCTGCTCATGTAGCACACAGTCCTGGGGTTAGAACAATATTACACTTGTGCATATAGTGAGTAGGGAACAACTACTCTCTGCATAACTGTAAGCTGTAGGAGCTTAAATAGAAACAAAAATGTGGATAAGTTGAAGATTGCTATAGATTCCACTGTAGAAAATAAAATTATATTAATCAGTTAGATAAATAATTTCCAGACTATTTGGAAAGAGTCGATGCATGCCTACATATAGTTTGGCTGAATTCCTGTAATTGTAATGTCTATGTGATGAGGCAGTTTTACGCAGACTTCCTGTACCGTGATTGACAGTTCAGAGGCCACACCTACTGTACCATTACCGACAGCTCAGAGGCCACGCCTCCTGTACCATTACCGACAGCTCAGAGGCCACGCCTCCTGTACCATTACCGACAGCTCAGATGCCACGCCTCCTCAGCTCAGGTGAGTAAAACAGAACCCCATGCTGTCTCAGGCCGTGAGTGAAATACGCATGCTTTCCTCAGGTTTATCTTGTCAGCGAGGGCTGACATACTGTACTAACACTTCAGAAAGATCTCCACTGCATCAATCATGCTGAACGGCCCATGTCTGTACAGCATGATCACTTCAGCCCCTCCGACTACATCCATTTTCCCCACTGTCTACTACTTCTCACCTTTTCTATACTTTTTCCTCCTCCGCATTCATATTTCTCCTGCTCTTTTTTCTTTTCCTCCTCTAGCTCGATAAACTAACCCTCTCTCCTTCCTCCCCCATGCTCTCTTCCTCTCTGCTGAGAAGCCCGGCGTCAATAGAGGGCCCATCTGTTCCCATACATCATGCTCTTCATTTCAGTTTATTAGCCGGGATAAATCATAAATATTTCATTATACATCACGGGCGGCTGTCGCCGTGCCGACACAATTTATCACGGCCGGCCCTCTCGCCGCTCCGCGCGCAGCAATAAGCTTTCCAGTCTATTAAACAAGATTGATACAGTGTGTAAATTTAGATATTGGGAATTTCTTCACACACCGCTGCTCCTCTCTGATAGGCTAGCAGGGGGTGGGGGTGGAGAAGGGGGTTTGTGTGGATGAGTGAGTGTGTGTGTGTGTGTGTGTGTGTGCATATGTGTGTAAAAATAGAGATCAAGCAAAGAGGAGTGAGAGAGCAACAGAATCAAGACAGACAGAGAAAGACTTAGAAAGGGAGAATAAAAAATAATACAGAGCACAGGACACAAAAAATAGAAATGAAGCAGCTTAGAAGACAGAAAAACAGGCAGAGGGGGAAAATGAGAGGCAAGAAAGAGAGACAGAGGGTGACAAAGACAGAGGAAAGTATAAGAGGAAGAGAGACAAGCAGAAAGTCAAGAGGAAGACAGAAAGAGTTTCAAGTGTTGAAGAAAATAAAGAAATTCAAAGAGAGATGGAGAAAGAAAAAGAAAGACTAAACGCTGAAAAACAAACACAGAAAAAGACGGAGAGATAGATGGAGAGACAGAGACAGAGGAGACAGAGAGATGGACAGTACAAATCGAGAGAAAATACGATGGAACGGGGGGGGGGCATCTTGAGACAAATGGAGAGAGCTACAGACAGAGACAGGATGGAAAGCAAGGAGGGAGTGAGTGAGGGAATGGGCCAAACCCCCCTCTTTGTCTTGTTTAAAAACCACACCCAAACGAAGCATGGCATCATTCAGTCACACACTCATAATTCCCTGCTGATGGAAATAAAATGGAGGAATGAGAGCCTGTTTTACATGGAGGAAGATAAGCTGCCTAAATACCTGCCTAAAATCTGAATGTGTGTGTGTGTGTGTGTGTGTGTGTGTGTGTGTGTGTGTGTGTGTGTGTGTGTGTGTGAAGTGTGGCTATGAATTCCTGAGCTTTTCAGCCTATTAAGAGATCCATAATGACTCTGTGGAGGAAGGAAATTTCATAGGACATCTTAAACATGCAGGTCATGGCTCTTTTGCAACATTCTGACACTGTGTGTTTGTGTAACTAAGAAGTTCCAAACACAGGCGACAGTGAGACGGAGACTGGGCTCTGATTAGCGGAGAGGAGGTTGATGGGAGTTGTGTTACAGGCAGGCGGTGGTTGTGCGTCTCCCCGTCGCTGCTGTTGTCATGGTGGAGAGCGATATGCTCCAACAACTTTCCTAATTAAAATGATAAGAAGCCTTATTGCACAAGCGGCTCGGTTTTCTCCCTCCTACCAGTCTGACATGTTTAAGCGAGACATGTCGGAGGCTGAAAGTGAAAGAAAAAAAAAAAAAAAGACGAAAGTTCAACTGAAAGTTCTCAAAGCTACGTCTCGAATCGCACACTGTGACCAGCACACAGAGTGTTTTTATATTATCTTGTACAAAGCACTAAATGTAAAAGACACTCTGCCTCGCAAGAACCATATCTTGATCATCACATCTGAAAAAATATCAAATGTAGACAATTTTTTTTAATATTTGTAAATATTTTATTACTATATAAAGTTAATTGCTTCAAGCAGTGTAAATCTACCAGAAGATCATTTTACTAATTTTCATTGAAATAATAAATTTCTCGTTTCCTCACTACATGTCGTCGGTCACCTGCTTTCAAGTAAGCAACTCTACAATCTATATGCACAAAGACACTGAAATTCCAACACGATTTTTGGTGACTAACGGTACACGGTATAACTTGGAGGACGGATCTCTTTTTCATCATCCTTCAGAATGCTTTTTGAATAACCAAAAAAAAAACATCTAGTCAGAGCTACATGTAGATGTTAATCTGCAGTCTATGCAGGACTGTGTGTCACCTTCGACATCATCACTATGCTTATTAGAGGAGGCAGCCAAAAATCCTGCTAGAGCAGGAAGATAAAATTTTAGTCCTGAATACTGAAGCGTACAGAATACTGAAGCGTACAGAATACTGAAGCGTATGGAATACTGAAGCGTACTGAATACTGAAGTGTACGGAATACACGACACGGGGTTCAAGGCCCAGCACAGCCAAGCTGCCAATGCTGGGCCCTTGAGCAAGGCCCAATCATAGCATATCATAGCTGCCCCTACACTCTGACCCCCAACCTCCTCAGTTGGGGTATGTGAAGAAAAGAATTCCACTGTGCTGTAATGCATATGTGGCGATAATAAAGGCTTTCATGCCCTGTTCTATTCTATTCTATACTGACGTGTACGGAATACTGAAGCTAACAGAATACTGAAGCGTACGGAATACTGAAGCGTACGGAATAGGAAAGTGTAAAGAATACTGAAGTGTACAAACTACTGAACTGTATGGAATACTGAAGTGTACAGAATACTATTCTTTATACTTTCCTATTCTGTACGCTCCAGTATACTGTACACTTCATTATTCCCTACACTTCAGTACAGAATACTGTTCAATACTGCAATTGTACATATTTCCTTCTGGTTCACATACGTATACACCCACACTCAGACATGTGAATGCTCAGGGTATTGAATGCTCAGGGCACGCACTGACACGCATACAAACAAAAACAGGCTATTTTTCTGTAAGCTCAGGAAGTGGAGGAGTTGACAGCTCTGGAAAAGGGCAGTGTGACAGAGGACATGTTCTGCGTCCAGCACTCTTATACCTCAGTGCACACACACATCGCTCTGACAAGCTGCTATGCTGTTCTTCTAGGTGTTACAATCCCACTGGAGAGAAAATGTGTGTGTGAATGACAGTATACTCCCTATTAGGGCACATACAGGAAACCTCTTCTAGAATTCAAGCTATGTACTAATGTGTCCTAAAATAAACACCTTCATCATACACACCATGTCAAAACACTAACCATCACCGGTGTACCACGGACATGTACAAAACCACACTCTTTATTAGACAGACTGGACATTTTGTCTATTACAGATAGTATCTACTTGAATTTTAATGAAAATGTTAATAAAAAAAATAAATAGTGAAAATTTCAAATACAAAAATAAATATTGCTCCAAAAACAGCCAAAAAAGCTTTTGTACGCATATTTACATAAAGAAGCAGCCAATGCAGGAGTGTGTGTTTTTCTTCCACAGTTAAATTGGTCCCTGGATACACAAAGTTTAAAAACCCCTGGTCTAGACTTTTCTCGCTATTTCATAAGTGTGCTGCGTGTTATGCATATGGACATGAATGCAAATAACAGAGTGCATCTGTGTAGCAAATGGCACCCTACTCTCCATTCCCTACATTTAAGAATCGAGTGCACTATGTAGCTTACTTATACAGGCAAACGAATCTGTGATTCAAGTAAACAACTTAGTTTTCCATCTCAATACACAGACTGTCTGGTTTTTCTTTAGCCTCTGCGCACACACCAGCACAAACGTCTTGCCATTATGCGTCACAAAACATATGCCCTATTCACCACACAGGCCATACGAACTTCTGCCCATCATCAGCCCATTGAGGAAACTGTGGACATGTCCTAAATCACAAACCTCTTTACTGCCGTATATAGGCTTCCTAAAGACCTGAAGATCTCAAAAGTCTCAAACGTCTAGTTCTGTCCCAAACCATCTGCCTTATTCAATGTGAAGGCAACTTAAAAATAATCCCGTACAACTCACTATAATCAGTCCAATGTGGACGTGTCCCAAACTGTTCATCCTTACCCTAACCCCTATATAGGAATACCATCTCATTCGTGTCCCAAACTATCTGCAGTACAAAAAAAATATGTTTTACAGTTAAGGCGGTGTGGTCAGTTTGGTGTGGCCTCTATGACACCACATCGATATATAGGTATAAATAGGTACAGTACAGAGAATTTATAAGTGTAGATACATATTCTTTCCAACTATAGATTTGATTTCAAATAATGTTTTTTTCTTGGCATTCTTAAGGGCTTAGGTGTGAAGTGTGTTAGAAGAGTGTTACAGCAGTGAAAACCATTGCAATGCTTTAAAGTAATGGGTTCGTGTTTCAGCACGTGTTTGGTGTAAGGAATAATTTGACCTGTAAGCATTCGGTTGTGAGAAATCGTGGCGGTGTGAGCAGCTAAGATGTTGTCCAGACCATTGTTTTGTGGTTAGATTAATATGCTTTTAAAAAGTGTTAAAAAAGAAATTACAAGAAATAAATGTTTGAAAAAAAAAAAAAAAAAACCCAAAAAACAAAAACACTTCTCATGCCATTACAGATAAATGCAAGTAATATTATATAGCAGTTAGTGACTTAGGAGGTCTATACTAGTATCAGCTGATTGAATGTTAATATATTATTATAGAATTTAAATTGAAATAAGTTTGGTATTTATATTTGTATACTTTTTTAATAATGAAACTAATTGCTTAATCCCAGTAATGAAAGAGTGAACAAAGTGTGGTTAGTTAACGTGCAGGTTGTGGTTCCAAACTACTCAGACCTGACGGTCTGTTAAAGCAACACGAAAGTTCATGAAAGTCCTTGTGATTTTTGTGACAATTAAAACCCAACATCACATTAAATAGGTATAAAGTAATAATACTCACATGAAACATGAGCAGAGCTTAAAATGAGCTTATCTTGTCTAGATGAATGAAGATGATGCTGATTGATCCCTCTGAAGAAGCAGTAAAGCGTGTGAAGCACGTACACACACATGAATATTAATGTCGGCGCTCAGACGCAGGCAACTCACTAGAGGAGCTAATGAGGATGAATACGTGACGAGCGCTGACTGAAATGGCAGCTCTGATCGTATTTATCTTTCTTAACTTTTGCTCTCTTTTTGGAGTTTGTTTTTAATACACTACATGAAAGAGCTCTGAAAAAAGGACCTAATTAGTTTAATACAATGCAATGTAAAAGCTTTATGTTAATAACTGTGCAACATGCTTGCTGAGAAACATCAAGACTGGGCTTCACCTCCAGAAGTCGCATCTCTCATGGATCTCAGCTCCGGGCCTCTTTAAGTGAAAGGCATGAATCCTGAAGGCATGAATTCAGGATTTGTAGCAATTTCTGACCAAGTTAAAGCACCACACGTCATTCTATCTGAAACAATGTGTTCATCAAAATACAAAAGAACAACAATGAACGTTCTCAAGAACATGCCAGAAGAACATTTTACATGACGTTGATTTATCATTTCGAATGAGAATTTTGCACTTGCACTATATAAATAATAAAAGATGACAGTCTGTGCTGTTGAAGAAAACTAATCAAAAGTGGGGGCAGTGGTGGCTCAAGAGGATTCGTGTGCCACAAACACCCAACTCTGCCTGTCTGCCAAACCCACCGGTTCTCCACCATCTTTGTCAAGCTGTTCAGCTGAAATTAAAGACTGGCTCTCAGCGAACTTTTTGAAGGTAAATGGCAATAAAACTGAGGCTCTGCTTGGTGGCACTAGATCTGTTGTGTCTAAATCTAATTGTTTCTCTTTACACATTGACAATGCTGCAATCTGTCCTTCCTCTCAGGTTAAAAGTTCGGGTGTCATCACGGATAGCACACTATCGTTTAAAGCTCAAATTAATAATATCACACGGATTGCATATTTCCATTAGCGCAACATTGATCGTCTCCGTTCCTTTCTTTCAAATAATAATACTGCAGTTCTCATTCATGCACTAGTCACCTCATGTACAGGTATTCCCTCCAAATTGCTGCATAAGCTTCAACTGGTTCAGAATTCTGCAGCTGGTGTTCTCTCTAGAACACCTTATACTGATCACATTTCTCCGGTTCTCCAGCAATTGCATTGGTTTCCAGTAAAATATAGAGTTCAATTCAAAATCTTGCTACTCACTTATAAGGCACTTCATAATCTTGCACCACAATACCTTACTCAGCTTCTCCATGTTTACACTCCTTCACATGCACTTCAGGATCTTCATCTTCACTTTCTCTTGTGGTACCTCGGATTCAACTCACTACTATGGGTGCCAGATCTTTTAGTTACGTTGCCGCCCCGCCTATGGAATTCTCTCCCCCTCGATGTTCGCAATAGCGAGAGCTTGTTGACTTTTAAAACGCGTCTTAAGACTTATCTTTTTATACAGGCTTTCTTATAACATGTTTTATTGAGACTTAAATGCACTTTATATGTATATGCTGTTTGTTTATGTGTTTTATCTTATGCAGAAACCTGTATATTGCTTGTAAGGTGACCTTGGATGTTCTGAAAGGTGCCATGAAATAAAATGCATTATTATTATCATCATTATTACCGTTTGGCACTTGAGCAAGGTCCTTAAACCTCCTGGCTTCAGGCATGCTGCATCATAGCTGACGCTGCGCTTTGTCCACAACCTCCAAAGTTAAGAAATATGAGAAGAAATACAATATAGCACAGTGAAATGTGACAAAATAAAAGCTTCTATTCTGAAAGTGGTCATTTGAAAAACGGTGAGATACAAAAAGGAAAAACTGTTAACATCACAAAAAGGCATTTTGTGCTTAAAATACCTGGGATCATTAAGTCCGGCTAAACGTTACCTATTTTAATCCATTTTTTGTTCTGTGGAACATCTGCAAAACAAGTTATTTCTATCAGCTGAGTTTCTCCACTCATTTTTGCTCTCTCATGAAAAATGTAGCTCAGTTTGTCACTGACAAACCAAAGCGTAAGGTTTTTGATCCTAAAGACTCCTGTGAAAAAAAACTTAAAGCAACATCTGTTACAAAACCCTGACACTGGAGACTCCTGCCATAAATATTAAATAAACATCTCCTTACATAGTGCTTCACTGCATTTCCTTTGTTGAACAATATACTGGTACTGTACTTATGAAATGCACATGCGTTTTGTCGTAGTGACCTCATCATCATCATCATGCACACTCGACACAAGCAAAGACCCGTCCACCTCCAAGTGAAAAAACTTTGCAGAAAACAGGAAAAGTAACTCTGAGTAGAGTAGGTCACGTAGCTGGAGTTTTTCTAGGTGCACTAGTGTATGTCGGTGAGTGGGCTGGAAGGGAGGCACTGCTTCGGTCAGATTTAATGTAAGAATTGCACTGAGAGAACACTGGTATCACACAAAGCCTTGCTCCAGTTCTGACCCCGACTGTCCAGCACTGTCAGACACACCTCTGTCAGCCATGGAGCCCTCACCACCGCATGTGCGATGTGGCCTTTTGCCTTTTTGTTCCTAATATCCAAAACAGACTACTTTTAATGGTTTGCCATGAACATGATCAGCATTGTCATCAACTCATTCAATAACCAGACACAAAGGTGATGCACAATCATGGTAGCAGGGTTAGCACAGCTGTTTACCCTGGTTATAAAACTCTTCTCTATAGCAGGGTTAGCACAGCTGTTTACCCGGGGTTTTAAAACTCTTCTCTATAGCAGGGTTAGCACAGCTGTTTACCCGGGGTTATAAAACTCTTCTCTATAGCAGTGTTAGCACAGCTGTTTACACGGGTTATAAAACTCTTCTCTATAGCAGGGTTAGCACAGCTGTTTACACGGGGTTATAAAACTCTTCTCTATAGCAGGGTTAGCACAGCTGTTTACCCTGGTTATAAAACTCTTCTCTATAGCAGGGTTAGCACAGCTGTTTACCCTGGTTATAAAACTCTTCTCTATAGAAGGGTTAGCACAGCTGTTTACACGGGGTTATAAAACTCTTCTCTATAGCAGGGTTAGCACAGCTGTTTACCCGGGGTTATAAAACTCTTCTCTATAGCAGGGTTAGCACAGCTGTTTACCCGGGGTTATAAAACTCTTCTCTATAGCAGGGTTAGCACAGCTGTTTACCCAGGGTTATAAAGCTCTTCTCTATAGCAGGGTTAGCAGCACTTTCGCAGTTTTAATCAAGTCAAATTTCAAACTCTTGTATGTTAGCGGATTAGCTTTTCCAGAGCCAGATTTCAGCAACCCAAACACCGTCTCCAGCCAAAGTAAAGTGCTCATGCTCCAAAGAAGGTTGGACCAATCAAATCTCACCTTCCTTCATCACACTCTAGAGCGGAGGTGGTGGCATAGAGAGGAGGCCCAGGGAGTTCAAGTATACCCTTGGGGAAGTGTGATTTGATTCGAGTCAATAAAACCACTACAGTCCATCCTGAAGTGCTTCGTTGTCCCTGGCTGAGTGCGCTCTTCTCTTAATCAAGCTTCAAGGCTACCCAAAAAAGAACAATAAATGGATTTTTGTATAGACTGGATAAACTGTGGCGTGTCTGCTGCCAATGCTACATGCGACATCGTAGCTGGACTAGTCGATCATGGGAGATCGGCGATGGCTTTCGATCTCAAAATTCTCTAGTGAGAATTTTTCATGAGCAGATGGCAGCATTGTGGACTGGAAAGGTGTAGTAGCAACCGTCTGGGGAAAGAGGGTGAATGGAGATGTTGCCTTGATTAAAGGTGCAACATTAGGGTGTAATGCTCAGGAGGGGAATGTGGGCGGATTGAGGTGGAGAGATTAAATGACCAGATTGAGACAACGGTGGGAACACCAAAAAGACCAACCAAAGTCAGTTTGGTGTCTGAATTGATGATTTAGTTGATTAGGTTTTGTACAAAAATAAGGTAAGCTAACATGTAAGGCAAGCTTATAAGATCCAGTTTAGAATCATAAATAATAAACGTATTCATTCATAGTCAGGGTTACAGAGTCTGTCCTGATCCTGGGAACACTAGGTGTGAGGAAGAAATACATCCTGGATGGAATGGCAAAAATAAATCAACAAAGCAGCAGCCATGTTGAAGTTCAACCATATTCTTCATCAGTACTACAGAAGTAAAGGTGGTACTGTACAGAGGAATTGCGTAATAAAAGTCCTAGTTTAATTTGACATTGTAAGCATTGTCAGTCATTCTGACCTCGGGGACAGGACTCCATCCTAAATGACCTTCATAGTAACTTGTCTTCTGAGATAATTTACAGGGAAACGTCAAGGTAAGGCAAAATGACAGCGTAAAGAACGTCAGTGCGAACACTTCAGCATTAAGCTCAGAGCGTTTCTCCAGGGTGAAACGAACAGCAGCGACAACGGAGCACATGGGGCAGCTTGACATGTCAAAGAATCTTTACTGCAATTTACTACAGATTCACAAAATACTTAGTGTCTAGATGACAAAACAAGAAACGAAGAGTGTGAAATGACTGAAAGGTTGGAGATGAAGAGGAAAAACTCAGGACTCCTGATATGAGAGTAGCAGTGCAGGATAACATGCCTGATGCTGGATGTTCTTTAGAGAAGGAAAGAGAATTTAATTAGAATTATTCAGAATAAGTTTAGCCTCCTGGTGGCTGTAATAAGCTGAGTGTAAGCTGAAGTAGATGACTGCGGTGAACTCGTTTATTATATTTAATTAGAGCCAATTCCACACAGTGAGACATTGTGAGAGCGGCACTCGGTGTTAGATGACATGAGCAGTAGAGCAATAGTTTAAGTGAACTAAAACTGAAACTATACACATATATATGTCTAAATACTACATATATTTATATACTCCCAATATCATTCCAGCTGTTGCTGAGTGGTAAAAATGCTTCATTTGCCATTTTAAAGTCTAACTGATAATGAATGAATAAAATCAGGGTGTTACTAAGAGATAGAGTTTTTTTTAGGACATATTTGAGGCTTGGTCCCGAGAAATCTGAGCATCTCAAATACACATATATTCTTTACTAAATACAGATTCACTTTTTATTGTATTTTATTACTCAGCATTGTTTAGCTCTTTACTGTTTGATGATGCAACAACCTCCTGATCTCATCATCTGGAGGCTGTTTGGAAGCAGAAGCTAGTGTTAATATTATTACGTTAATGTTATTTAAGCTAATAATCTAAAATTTCCACTGTTTTTCTAATTATTAAAAGCATTACTGACACTTTTGATGTTTCTAATTTAAATTTCTATTAATTCCACATGAGCAGAGGTGACGGTGAGTCTTCGAGAGGAAGAAACCTTGAGAGGAAGCAGACACAAAAGAGAACCTCATCATCATCATCATCTGGGTGACACCAGAGAGTGAGATTATAAATCATTTCCTTTCTATAACTGAACAATATATAGTTAAGTGCAATTGTGTAACCAGGAGCCTTTAAGCAACTAATGAGTACGAGCACCAGCGTAATTTCTAAATTCAGTATATAAATCACGATTTGTCATGAAAGAGCACGTTTTTGGGCTGTATGTGACTCAGACTTTTGATAGAAGCTGTTGGGTCTGTTTATTCCAATGGACTATTTTTATAGCACAAGTATAGAATAGGGTGTGGTTGCCAGGTTGGTTGGATTTCCAATAAAAATAATCGTCTTGACTTGCAAAAAAATAAAAAAAATAAAAAAATTTATTGAGTCAGTTTATAATAAAGTATATAATAAAGGATTCCAATCTGGCAACCCTGCGCAAGAGTAGTTATATGTTGTAACCCTCGGGACCTGCAGGTTTTGCAAGCCGACAAAAACGTACAAAATTACCAGTTTACTGAAATCCTCTGGATTTTTTGTTTTGAACTGGGGGTTTATGCTAGTAACAAATAATTAAAGGTTCAATAGAAAATATTCTTATTCTTTACATGCACAAATAACTTGGACGATATGTCAAATATAATTAAGTGAAGAAAAAACAACAACAATATATTAAGCCATAGCAAATGTTTTGAGTTGCTATATTTCTTATTGGACTGCCGGGGGAGGGGGTTAAGGCCAAGCTTATTAATGCACTTTAAAACATTTTCAGTCAGAGGATTTTTACATGATTTCACATGGTACTTGGAAAAAGCTTCTAGCTTCGTGCACACTCATGAAGATCATAAATAGAGTTGAAAGCAGGCTAGGGCAATTTCTCTTATGTGAAAAGGGAATAAACAGTCGAGAATATAAGTATGTTCTCCCTGAACTGCTGATTCTTCTTAAACCAAAAGAAAGCTATGACTTACATAATGAGTTATGTACTGAGACTGGTGCTCTGAGTGACACTGCTTTGGAATTGTTCATCATTGTTCAGCATTATTTATTTTATTTTTTCCCCTTATTGCTGTTAATCTACTTAGATGGTATCTGTGGTTTGTGGTCTTTTGTTCAACACCACACAAGCACGATCTACGTGAAATCCATGTTTCCCCATGGGGACAATATTGTTACTACTACTGCTAAAAAAACAGTGAGCAGAAGAACAGGACACACACTACGGTCGATAATCTGAGCCCATCTGTCTCCGGCGCTCCCCCAATCCCACCGTCTGACCTCCACTCAGAGATGAGAGAGGAGTGGTGGAGCAGCTAGTTAACATCCTTCCCTCCCTTCCCCTCCTCGCTCCTCCGCTCTTCATCCACAGCGGTTATTTATGAGCCCTCGGTCTAATGCGCACTCCCCAGGCAGTGCTTGGTCGAGCACGGCCAACTTTTAGCATGCCTCCATTATTCATAAGTATGTGCGAGCAGCATTTGGAAAATTGCTAATGCTTTTCCTCCGCATCCTCCCTCCCTTACTTGTATATTTATTTATTTATTGTTTCCCGGTGCGTTATTCATTCCGGGAAAGGGACTCTTCCTCTTTCTTTGCATATGATCTCTCAGTATCTGATGCTTACACTTTCTTCTTTATTCTATCTATCTCTCTCTCTCTCTCTCTCTCTCTCTGCAAAATATATATATATATATATATATATAGATATATATATATATATATAAATATAAAAACACACACACACACACACATACACACACACACAATAGTGCATTTTCCAGTTGAAGCTCAGAAACTACACTGTCCAAAACTAAACAAAAGTAAATACAAAATCTACATAAAAATAAGTAAAACACAAAATATCTGCTCAGCAAATGGAGTCACTTGTTATTCGTCATATAGCTCATTATATAGGACCCTATAATGCCAGCACCAGGTTCGATAGTTTGGGACTTAATTTTTGCATTTGTTTTAAAAATGCATAATTTACTAAATACAAAATAAAAAGATATTGCTTATTTATTATTATTATTATTATTATTATTATTATTATTATTATTATTACTTATAGCATATATTCTCTAAAAACTACTTGCAATAGTCAAAAGAACCATATTGTGGATAAGAAATGTCAAATTAATAATATATTGATAAATGAAAGTCATTTTTTGTGATTGTTGCTGAATGCTAAATTGTGTTGCAGAATTTTTGTGCTTTTTTGTAGAAAACTAACTCTGACCAAACTGCATTCACAGGATTCATCAAGCGAAGAAACACGTGTAATGACTTTCTATGACAATTGCACTCATGGTCGAGGCACGTGAATGGAAGAGGACTTGCCTGAAAGCATGCTGTGATGATGTCACACAATCTGTCGTAATTATGAAAAACTGAAAGCTCCTTTAATTTGAAAGCTTCTCCAAATGCATGAGTTTGTGTTAATTTCCGTTATCACAAAATCCAGGAGAGAGGGTAATGTGATGATAACATTCGTGCAGGAACATTTTGGCAACATACTAGACTCTTATGTTTATTCGTCTCTCTTAAATCGTCTCTCTTCACGATTGTTACATTTGACAGCAAAGATTAAAGTGAAGATAAAAATTCCTTATTCAGTATTCATTTTTCTATCATGGGGAATTTTCAGGCTTGAAGGAAAGCGCTTGTGGTTAAATGTTGTAGTCTTGAAGCTGTTGAGAAAATATCTCAGAAACCTCAACTGAGGAAACTGTCTCAGAAACCTCAACTCAAGAAACTGTCTCAGAAACCTCAACTGAGGAAACTGTCTAAGAAACCTCTACTCAGGAAACTGTCTCAGAAACCTCAACTCAAGAAACTGTCTCAGAAACCTCAACCAAGGAAACTGTCTCAGAAACCTCAACTCAGGAAACTGTCTCAGAAACCTCAACTCAAGAAACTGTCTCAGAAACCTCAACTGAGGAAACTGTCTCAGAAACCTCTACTCAAGAAACTGTCTCAGAAACCTCAACTCAAGAAACTGTCTCAGAAACCTCAACCAAGGAAACTGTCTCAGAAACCTCTACTCAGGAAACTGTCTCAGAAACCTCAACTCAAGAAACTATCAGAAACCTCAACTGAGGAAACTGTCTCAGAAACCGCTACTCAGGAATTGTCTCAGAAACCTCAACAGAGGAAACTGTCTCAGAAACCTCTACTCAGGAAACTGTCTCGGAAACCTAAACTAAAGAAACTGTCTCAGAAACCTCAACCGAGGAAACTGTCTCAGAAACCTCAACCAAGGAAACTGTCTCAGAAACCTCTATTCAGGAAACTGTGTCAGAAACCTCAACCGAGGAAACTGTCTCAGAAACCTCTACTCAAGAAACTGTCTCAGAAACCTCAACCGAGGAAACTGTCTCAGGAACCTCTATTCAGGAAACTGTCTCAGAATCCTCAACTCAAGAAACTGTCTCAGAAACCTCAACTGAGGAAACTGTCTCAGAAACCTCAACTGAGGAAACTGTCTCAGAAACCTCTACTCAGGAAACTGTCTCAGAAACCTCAACTGAAGAAACTGTCTCAGAAACCTCAACCGAGGAAACTGTCTCAGAAACCTCAACCGAGGAAACTGTCTCAGAAACCTCAACCGAGGAAACTGTCTCAGAAACCTCTATTCAGGAAACTGTCTCAGAAACCTCAACCGAGGAAACTGTCTCAGAAACCTCTACTCAGGAAACTGTTTCAGAAACCTCAACCGAGGAAACTGTCTCAGAAACCTCTATTCAGGAAACTGTCTCAGAAACCTCAACTCAAGAAACTGTCTCAGAAACCTCAACTAAGGAAACTGTCTCAGAAACCTCTACTCAGGAAACTGTCTCAGAAACCTCAACTCAAGAAACTGTCTCAGAAACCTCGACTCAGGAAACTGTCTCAGAAACCTCTACTCAGGAAACTGTCTCAGAAACCTCCACTCAGGAAACTGTCTCAGAAACCTCAACCGAGGAAACTGTCTCAGAAACCTCTACTCAGGAAACTGTCATCAGAAACCTAAACTAAAGAAACTGTCTCAGAAACCTCAACCGAGGAAACTGTCTCAGAAACCTCAACCGAGGAAACTGTCTCAGAAACCTCAACCGAGGAAACTGTCTCAGAAACCTCCACTCAGGAAACTGTCTCAGAAACCTCCACTCAGGAAACTGTCTCAGAAACCTCAACCGAGGAAACTGTCTCAGAAACCTCAACCGAGGAAACTGTCTCAGAAACCTCAACCGAGGAAACTGTCTCAGAAACCTCAACCGAGGAAACTGTCTCAGAAACCTCAACCGAGGAAACTGTCTCAGAAACCTCAACCGAGGAAACTGTCTCAGAAACCTCAACCGAGGAAACTGTCTCAGAAACCTCAAACAAGGAAACTGTCTCAGAAACCTCTACTCAGGAAACTGTCTCAGAAACCTCAACCGAGGAAACTGCCTCAGAAACCTCTACTCAAGGAACTGTCTCAGAAACCTCTACTCAGGAAACTGTCTCAGAAACCTCAACCGAGGAAACTGTCTCAGAAACCGCTACTCAGGAAACTGTCTCAGAAACCTCAACTGAAGAAACTGTCTCAGAAACCTCAACTCAAGGAACTGTTTCAGAAACCTCAACTGAAGAAACTGTCTCAGAAACCTCAACCGAGGAAACTGTCTCAGAAACCTCAACCAAGAAAACTGTCTCAGAAACCTCTACTCAGGAAACTGTCTCAGAAACCTCAACCGAGGAAACTGTCTCAGAAACCTCAACCGAGGAAACTGTCTCAGAAACCTCTACTCAGGAAACTGTCTCAGAAACCTCTACTCAGGAAACTGTCTCAGAAACCTCTACTCAAGAAACTGTCTCAGAAACCTCAACTCAAGAAACTGTCTCAGAAACCTCTACTCAGGAAACTGTCTCAGAAACCTCCACTCAGGAAACTGTCTCAGAAACCTCAACCAAGGAAACTGTCTCAGAAACCTCTACTCAGGAAACTGTCATCAGAAACCTAAACTCAAGAAACTGTCTCAGAAACCTCAACCGAGGAAACTGTCTCAGAAACCTCAACCGAGGAAACTGTCTCAGAAACTGTCTCAGAAACCTCAACCGAGGAAACTGTCTCAGAAACCTCTACTCAGGAAACTGTCTCAGAAACCTCTACTCAAGAAACTGTCTCAGAAACCTCAACCGAGGAAACTGTCTCAGAAACCTCAACCGAGGAAACTGTCTCAGAAACCTCAACCGAGGAAACTGTCTCAGAAACCTCAAACAAGGAAACTGTCTCAGAAACCTCAAACAAGGAAACTGTCTCAGAAACCTCTACTCAGGAAACTGTCTCAGAAACCTCAACCGAGGAAACTGTCTCAGAAACCTCTACTCAAGGAACTGTCTCAGAAACCTCTACTCAAGAAACTGTCTCAGAAACCTCAACCGAGGAAACTGTCTCAGAAACCGCTACTCAGGAAACTGTCTCAGAAACCTCAACTGAAGAAACTGTCTCAGAAACCTCAACTCAAGGAACTGTCTCAGAAACCTCAACTCAAGGAACTGTCTCAGAAACCTCAATTGAGGAAACTGTCTCAGAAACCTCAACCGAGGAAACTGTCTCAGAAACCTCAACCGAGGAAACTGTCTCAGAAACCTCAACCGAGGAAACTGTCTCAGAAACCCAAACCAAGGAAACTGTCTCAGAAACCTCTACTCAGGAAACTGTCTCAGAAACCTCTACTCAGGAAACTGTCTCAGAAACCTCTACTCAAGAAACTGTCTCAGAAACCTCAACTCAAGAAACTGTCTCAGAAACCTCAACCGAGGAAACTGTCTCAGAAACCTCAACCGAGGAAACTGTCTCAGAAACCTCAACCGAGGAAACTGTCTCAGAAACCTCAACCGAGGAAACTGTCTCAGAAACCTCAACCGAGGAAACTGTCTCAGAAACCTCAACCGAGGAAACTGTCTCAGAAACCTCAACCGAGGAAACTGTCTCAGAAACCTCAACCGAGGAAACTGTCTCAGAAACCTCAAATAAGGAAACTGTCTCAGAAACCTCTACTCAGGAAACTGTCTCAGAAACCTCAACCGAGGAAACTGCCTCAGAAACCTCAACAAAGTAAACTGTCTCAGAAACCTCTACTCAAGAAACTGTCTCAGAAACCGCTACTCAGGAAACTGTCTCAGAAACCTCAACTGAAGAAACTGTCTCAGAAACCTCAACTCAAGGAACTGTTTTAGAAACCTCAACTGAAGAAACTGTCTCAGAAACCTCAACCGAGGAAACTGTCTCAGAAACCTCAACCGAGGAAACTGTCTCAGAAACCTCAACCAAGAAAACTGTCTCAGAAACCTCTACTCAGGAAACTGTCTCAGAAACCTCAACCGAGGAAACTGTCTCAGAAACCTCAACCGAGGAAACTGTCTCAGAAACCTCTACTCAGGAAACTGTCTCAGAAACCTCTACTCAGGAAACTGTCTCAGAAACCTCTACTCAAGAAACTGTCTCAGAAACCTCAACTCAAGAAACTGTCTCAGAAACCTCAACTCAAGAAACTGTCTCAGAAACCTCTACTCAGGAAACTGTCTCAGAAACCTCCACTCAGGAAACTGTCTCAGAAACCTCAACCGAGGAAACTGTCTCAGAAACCTCTACTCAGGAAACTGTCATCAGAAACCTAAACTAAAGAAACTGTCTCAGAAACCTCAACCGAGGAAACTGTCTCAGAAACCTCAACCGAGGAAACTGTCTCAGAAACTGTCTCAGAAACCTCAACCGAGGAAACTGTCTCAGAAACCTCTACTCAGGAAACTGTCTCAGAAACCTCTACTCAAGAAACTGTCTCAGAAACCTCAACCGAGGAAACTGTCTCAGAACCCTCAACCGAGGAAACTGTCTCAGAAACCTCAACCGAGGAAACTGTCTCAGAAACCTCAACCGAGGAAACTGTCTCAGAAACCTCAACCGAGGAAACTGTCTCAGAAACCTCAAACAAGGAAACTGTCTCAGAAACCTCAAACAAGGAAACTGTCTCAGAAACCTCTACTCAGGAAACTGTCTCAGAAACCTCAACCGAGGAAACTGTCTCAGAAACCGCTACTCAGGAAACTGTCTCAGAAACCTCAACTGAAGAAACTGTCTCAGAAACCTCAACCGAGGAAACTGTCTCAGAAATCGCTACTCAGGAAACTGTCTCAGAAACCTCAACTGAAGAAACTGTCTCAGAAACCTCAACTCAAGGAACTGTCTCAGAAACCTCAATTGAGGAAACTGTCTCAGAAACCTCAACCAAGGAAACTGTCTCAGAAACCTCTACTCAGGAAACTGTCTCAGAAACCTCAACCGAGGAAACTGTCTCAGAAACCCAAACCGAGGAAACTGTCTCAGAAACCTCTACTCAGGAAACTGTCTCAGAAACCTCTACTCAGGAAACTGTCTCAGAAACCTCTACTCAGGAAACTGTCTCAGAAACCTCTACTCAAGAAACTGTCTCAGAAACCTCTACTCAAGAAACTGTCTCAGAAACCTCAACTCAAGAAACTGTCTCAGAAACCTCAACCGAGGAAACTGTCTCAGAAACCTCAACCGAGGAAACTGTCTCAGAAACCTCAACCAAGAAAACTGTCTCAGAAACCTCTACTCAGGAAACTGTCTCAGAAACCTCAACCGAGGAAACTGTCTCAGAAACCTCAACCGAGGAAACTGTCTCAGAAACCTCTACTCAGGAAACTGTCTCAGAAACCTCTACTCAGGAAACTGTCTCAGAAACCTCTACTCAAGAAACTGTCTCAGAAACCTCAACTCAAGAAACTGTCTCAGAAACCTCAACTCAAGAAACTGTCTCAGAAACCTCTACTCAGGAAACTGTCTCAGAAACCTCCACTCAGGAAACTGTCTCAGAAACCTCAACCGAGGAAACTGTCTCAGAAACCTCTACTCAGGAAACTGTCATCAGAAACCTAAACTAAAGAAACTGTCTCAGAAACCTCAACCGAGGAAACTGTCTCAGAAACCTCAACCGAGGAAACTGTCTCAGAAACTGTCTCAGAAACCTCAACCGAGGAAACTGTCTCAGAAACCTCTACTCAGGAAACTGTCTCAGAAACCTCTACTCAAGAAACTGTCTCAGAAACCTCAACCGAGGAAACTGTCTCAGAACCCTCAACCGAGGAAACTGTCTCAGAAACCTCAACCGAGGAAACTGTCTCAGAAACCTCAACCGAGGAAACTGTCTCAGAAACCTCAACCGAGGAAACTGTCTCAGAAACCTCAAACAAGGAAACTGTCTCAGAAACCTCAAACAAGGAAACTGTCTCAGAAACCTCTACTCAGGAAACTGTCTCAGAAACCTCAACCGAGGAAACTGTCTCAGAAACCGCTACTCAGGAAACTGTCTCAGAAACCTCAACTGAAGAAACTGTCTCAGAAACCTCAACCGAGGAAACTGTCTCAGAAATCGCTACTCAGGAAACTGTCTCAGAAACCTCAACTGAAGAAACTGTCTCAGAAACCTCAACTCAAGGAACTGTCTCAGAAACCTCAATTGAGGAAACTGTCTCAGAAACCTCAACCAAGGAAACTGTCTCAGAAACCTCTACTCAGGAAACTGTCTCAGAAACCTCAACCGAGGAAACTGTCTCAGAAACCCAAACCGAGGAAACTGTCTCAGAAACCTCTACTCAGGAAACTGTCTCAGAAACCTCTACTCAGGAAACTGTCTCAGAAACCTCTACTCAGGAAACTGTCTCAGAAACCTCTACTCAAGAAACTGTCTCAGAAACCTCTACTCAAGAAACTGTCTCAGAAACCTCAACTCAAGAAACTGTCTCAGAAACCTCAACCGAGGAAACTGTCTCAGAAACCTCAACCGAGGAAACTGTCTTAGAAACCTCAACCGAGGAAACTGTCTCAGAAACCTCAACCGAGGAAACTGTCTCAGAAACCTCAACCGAGGAAACTGTCTCAGAAACCTCTACTCAAGAAACTGTCTCAGAAACCTCAACCGAGGAAACTGTCTCAGGAACCTCTATTCAGGAAACTGTCTCAGAATCCTCAACTCAAGAAACTGTCTCAGAAACCTCAACTGAGGAAACTGTCTCAGAAACCTCAACTGAGGAAACTGTCTCAGAAACCTCTACTCAGGAAACTGTCTCAGAAACCTCAACTGAAGAAACTGTCTCAGAAACCTCAACCGAGGAAACTGTCTCAGAAACCTCAACCGAGGAAACTGTCTCAGAAACCTCTATTCAGGAAACTGTCTCAGAAACCTCAACCGAGGAAACTGTCTCAGAAACCTCTACTCAGGAAACTGTTTCAGAAACCTCAACCGAGGAAACTGTCTCAGAAACCTCTATTCAGGAAACTGTCTCAGAAACCTCAACTCAAGAAACTGTCTCAGAAACCTCAACTGAGGAAACTGTCTCAGAAACCTCTACTCAGGAAACTGTCTCAGAAACCTCGACTCAAGAAACTGTCTCAGAAACCTCGACTCAGGAAACTGTCTCAGAAACCTCTACTCAGGAAACTGTCTCAGAAACCTCCACTCAGGAAACTGTCTCAGAAACCTCAACCGAGGAAACTGTCTCAGAAACCTCTACTCAGGAAACTGTCATCAGAAACCTAAACTAAAGAAACTGTCTCAGAAACCTCAACCGAGGAAACTGTCTCAGAAACCTCAACCGAGGAAACTGTCTCAGAAACCTCAACCGAGGAAACTGTCTCAGAAACCTCTACTCAGGAAACTGTCTCAGAAACCTCTACTCAGGAAACTGTCTCAGAAACCTCAACCGAGGAAACTGTCTCAGAAACCTCAACCGAGGAAACTGTCTCAGAAACCTCAACCGAGGAAACTGTCTCAGAAACCTCAACCGAGGAAACTGTCTCAGAAACCTCAACCGAGGAAACTGTCTCAGAAACCTCAACCGAGGAAACTGTCTCAGAAACCTCAACCGAGGAAACTGTCTCAGAAACCTCAACCGAGGAAACTGTCTCAGAAACCTCAACCGAGGAAACTGTCTCAGAAACCTCAAACAAGGAAACTGTCTCAGAAACCTCTACTCAGGAAACTGTCTCAGAAACCTCAACCGAGGAAACTGCCTCAGAAACCTCTACTCAAGGAACTGTCTCAGAAACCTCTACTCAAGAAACTGTCTCAGAAACCTCAACCGAGAAAACTGTCTCAGAAACCGCTACTCAGGAAACTGTCTCAGAAACCTCAACTGAAGAAACTGTCTCAGAAACCTCAACTCAAGGAACTGTTTCAGAAACCTCAACTGAAGAAACTGTCTCAGAAACCTCAACCGAGGAAACTGTCTCAGAAACCTCAACCAAGAAAACTGTCTCAGAAACCTCTACTCAAGGAACTGTCTCAGAAACCTCTACTCAAGAAACTGTCTCAGAAACCTCAACCGAGGAAACTGTCTCAGAAACCGCTACTCAGGAAACTGTCTCAGAAACCTCAACTGAAGAAACTGTCTCAGAAACCTCAACTCAAGGAACTGTCTCAGAAACCTCAACTCAAGGAACTGTCTCAGAAACCTCAATTGAGGAAACTGTCTCAGAAACCTCAACCAAGGAAACTGTCTCAGAAACCTCAACCGAGGAAACTGTCTCAGAAACCTCAACCGAGGAAACTGTCTCAGAAACCCAAACCAAGGAAACTGTCTCAGAAACCTCTACTCAGGAAACTGTCTCAGAAACCTCTACTCAGGAAACTGTCTCAGAAACCTCAACTCAAGAAACTGTCTCAGAAACCTCAACTCAAGAAACTGTCTCAGAAACCTCAACCGAGGAAACTGTCTCAGAAACCTCAACCGAGGAAACTGTCTCAGAAACCTCAACCGAGGAAACTGTCTCAGAAACCTCAACCGAGGAAACTGTCTCAGAAACCTCAACCGAGGAAACTGTCTCAGAAACCTCAACCGAGGAAACTGTCTCAGAAACCTCAAATAAGGAAACTGTCTCAGAAACCTCTACTCAGGAAACTGTCTCAGAAACCTCAACCGAGGAAACTGCCTCAGAAACCTCTACTCAAGGAACTGTCTCAGAAACCTCTACTCAAGAAACTGTCTCAGAAACCGCTACTCAGGAAACTGTCTCAGAAACCTCAACTGAAGAAACTGTCTCAGAAACCTCAACTCAAGGAACTGTTTTAGAAACCTCAACTGAAGAAACTGTCTCAGAAACCTCAACCGAGGAAACTGTCTCAGAAACCTCAACCGAGGAAACTGTCTCAGAAACCTCAACCAAGAAAACTGTCTCAGAAACCTCTACTCAGGAAACTGTCTCAGAAACCTCAACCGAGGAAACTGTCTCAGAAACCTCAACCGAGGAAACTGTCTCAGAAACCTCTACTCAGGAAACTGTCTCAGAAACCTCTACTCAGGAAACTGTCTCAGAAACCTCTACTCAAGAAACTGTCTCAGAAACCTCAACTCAAGAAACTGTCTCAGAAACCTCAACTCAAGAAACTGTCTCAGAAACCTCTACTCAGGAAACTGTCTCAGAAACCTCCACTCAGGAAACTGTCTCAGAAACCTCAACCGAGGAAACTGTCTCAGAAACCTCTACTCAGGAAACTGTCATCAGAAACCTAAACTAAAGAAACTGTCTCAGAAACCTCAACCGAGGAAACTGTCTCAGAAACCTCAACCGAGGAAACTGTCTCAGAAACCTCAACCGAGGAAACTGTCTCAGAAACTGTCTCAGAAACCTCAACCGAGGAAACTGTCTCAGAAACCTCTACTCAGGAAACTGTCTCAGAAACCTCTACTCAAGAAACTGTCTCAGAAACCTCAACCGAGGAAACTGTCTCAGAAACCTCAACCGAGGAAACTGTCTCAGAAACCTCAACCGAGGAAACTGTCTCAGAAACCTCAAACAAGGAAACTGTCTCAGAAACCTCAAACAAGGAAACTGTCTCAGAAACCTCTACTCAGGAAACTGTCTCAGAAACCTCAACCGAGGAAACTGTCTCAGAAACCGCTACTCAGGAAACTGTCTCAGAAACCTCAACTGAAGAAACTGTCTCAGAAACCTCAACCGAGGAAACTGTCTCAGAAACCGCTACTCAGGAAACTGTCTCAGAAACCTCAACTGAAGAAACTGTCTCAGAAACCTCAACTCAAGGAACTGTCTCAGAAACCTCAATTGAGGAAACTGTCTCAGAAACCTCAACCAAGGAAACTGTCTCAGAAACCTCTACTCAGGAAACTGTCTCAGAAACCTCAACCGAGGAAACTGTCTCAGAAACCCAAACCAAGGAAACTGTCTCAGAAACCTCTACTCAGGAAACTGTCTCAGAAACCTCTACTCAGGAAACTGTCTCAGAAACCTCTACTCAAGAAACTGTCTCAGAAACCTCTACTCAAGAAACTGTCTCAGAAACCTCAACTCAAGAAACTGTCTCAGAAACCTCAACCGAGGAAACTGTCTCAGAAACCTCAACCGAGGAAACTGTCTCAGAAACCTCAACCGAGGAAACTGTCTCAGAAACCTCAACCGAGGAAACTGTCTCAGAAACCTCAACCGAGGAAACTGTCTCAGAAACCTCAAATAAGGAAACTGTCTCAGAAACCTCTACTCAGGAAACTGCCTCAGAAACCTCAACCGAGGAAACTGCCTCAGAAACCTCTACTCAAGGAACTGTCTCAGAAACCTCTACTCAAGAAACTGTCTCAGAAACCTCAACTGAGGAAACTGTCTCAGAAACCTCAACTGAAGAAACTGTCTCAGAAACCTCAACTCAAGGAACTGTCTCAGAAACCTCAACTGAAGAAACTGTCTCAGAAACCTCAACCGAGGAAACTGTCTCAGAAACCTCAACCAAGGAAACTGTCTCAGAAACCTCTACTCAGGAAATTGTCTCAGAAACCTCAACCGAGGAAACTGTCTCAGAAACCCAAACCAAGGAAACTGTCTCAGAAACCTCTACTCAGGAAACTGTCTCAGAAACCTCTACTCAGGAAACTGTCTCAGAAACCTCTACTCAAGAAACTGTCTCAGAAACCTCTACTCAAGAAACTGTCTCAGAAACCTCAACTCAAGAAACTGTCTCAGAAACCTCAACTCAAGAATAATAAAATAAATAAACACGGAAATGACTAAAAAACATTCTCAGTAATATATTGTGGTGCTAGATTTTAAATTATAGCGGAGCTTACAACGCTATAATTTGAAATCTAGCACCACAATCAGAGTGAAAGTTAAACAAAACTTTGGAAAGCTGATCATTTATAATATTGCTCAGCTGTTCTGCTCGATCATTTTGAATATTTATAATATCCAAAGTCAGCTCATTTCACTAGAATCGGCAACATTCTCAGAGACCTTCTGCTGAGCAATACTTATTTTTGTCTTTGCAAGCAAACAGTTTAGGAGGGTAATAGAAAGTGCTAGAAATTTTCACGCTAGCCTCATTTCTAGTTGGACAACGGCAACACGTCTCCAGTCCCTGATTGGTCAGCACTATTTGTAATTTGTTGCTTGTAATTTGCATAAAACGCTAGTCAGCCTCTCGACACTCGCAACCCTCATGATGTCTTGCACATTTACTCACGACTTTTCACTGGAAAAAATAATGCAGATTGCGAATTTACTTGCAGTGTGTGTGTGTGTGTGTGTGTGTGTGTGTGTGTGTGTGTGTGTGTGCGTGTGTGTGTGTGTGAGACAGAGAGAGAGAAAGAGAGCAAAAGAGAGAGAGAGGAGATGACGCTAAAGACACGTGAAAAATCGATGGTAGCGAAGGAGTGTGGCGAAAAGTGAGCGCTCAACAGAGTGACACAGTGTCTATGGAGGTGTCAGTCACACACGCACATGATTAAAGACGGAGTCAGGCATCAACACATTTTATCGACCACGTTTCTCGTTTTCAACTGTATTTCTCTCTAACTTTGCCTCTCTTTTCCCCTACATCTCTTCTGCTCTCTTTATCTCTCTCTCCATCAGCAATGATTAATTCTACACTATACATGTTTTTTTTTTTTTTTTTTAAATCTGACGTGTATACATAAATATAATAAATGCATTCATAAAATACATTTTTATTCTTATTACTGTTTCGAACATCAATAAATCAAAATAGAAAGGTTTTTGGTTTTCTGACATTTTGCTTTGTTCCTCTTAGAAGCATGATTGAGACGGACGGACGGACGGATGGACGGACGGATGGATTGATGGATTTTTGACCCCAGAGCTAATTCAAGCATCCAGTAGAAACATACAGAGAAATAAGATTTCACAAACACAGTAAACCCTCTCGCACGTGTGTGTGTATATATATATATATATATATATATATATATATATATATATATATATATATATATATATATATATATATATATATATAAACCTAAAATGTAAAATGTCTAGTAGCAAAGAAGAATAAGGGAAATCAGGCCTGATAGGACTCTATAATGCAAACATTATAAAAAATGAAGCAAGAAACAGGTTAAAAAAAGATTACACACACACAAAAATTAAATGATAATCAAGTGAAGCATTTTGATTAACTGTGCTACACACACACACGCGCATGCACACACACTCACACACAGTCACCAGGGTGAAAGGCAGAATAAAAAAGGTGAGAACGGGAGCAGATTTGCAGAGAAGGGTGTTATATTTCAGACTGCAGAGACAGGTGACAGGTGATGAGAGTGGGGGTGGTGGTGGGGTTTCTTGGTGAGAATTGTAATACCTACAGTTACTCGCTGCATTCAAGCCCAATTAAACCTTCGAGACATTCTGTTATCAGAGCATCAAATACATAATAATAATTATTTTCTTTCCACCCTTTTAGACCTACGTACAAAGAATTATTTGGGGAGTTAAAAACGCAAGGTGTACATTTACTGGTGTCTGCAATGTGCTTTGTTAATTCTGCACAAGTGACACTGAAAAGCTTGTACTACTAGGATGGGGTGGCTCAGCTCAGTAGCACTATTAGGTTTATGTTTATATGTAGCAGTGTTTCACAAGGTGCTTTTACATATACAGTGCACGAAAATGTACAAACAGAGCCCCGGTGTGTTTTCTTCTTCAATGCGCTTTGCTTCAGCAGGTGAATTCACTTATTCAGGCGATCTTTCCAAATAAACTCCACTTCAAGCCAAACGCCGGAACAAGCACGGTGCGTATTTGCCAAATGCTACGTTGCAGAAATGTTATGCTGTCTGGAATTTTAGTACTAATGAACCAAAAGAAAAGAAATACATCTAATGAGATACGTAAAAGGTTTAAAAGTAGTTATTCATATGATCATTTATCCAGCTTTGGCAGTGTGATCAGCGTTAGAGTGATGTTTCTGATTTCTACTCGCTAATGCTTTGTACACTTTGTTATGACTCTGTGGAATTAACTAAAACATTTACACATTTTCCAACCTATAATTGATTTGTTTAATGAACTGCTAAAGAAAGCAAGAAGCAATTGAAACGAAAAGTACCAATTTCTGACTTGGCAAAGGGAATAAATGGTGTGAAAACACCCACAGAGAGAGAGAGAACAGAGAACAGTTCAGCACATCGAACTGAACCTGACACGGTCTGAGGTGACAGTCAGAGACGTTATCACAGAAGATTTGGATTCACTGTAACAAGAAGACATGCTTTTCTGAATAAGACGCTATGATTGGCTCTGATAGGTCACACCACAGAGAAAAGATTAAAAGGACGTATCTGGTCTCCCGGGACAGACAGATGGTATTATCTGTGCTATGGTGGAGAGAGACACTAATACACCAGAAGTGTGTGTGTGTGTGTGTGAGAGAGAGAGAGAAAACAAATATGTCTGCCCTGTGATGCTCAACAGTTCAACAAAGGATACAGTAGCAGAGGTGCAATAAGTTGAAGGTTAAATCATTATGGGAAATCATAATTACGAGTTAAATGCACATGAAAGCACCACAAAGTCGTTCGGGGAAACTCTGGATGAGTTTCTGAGATGGAGACGAGTCTCAGAAGCTCAAAAACCTTTTTTTTTTTTTTTTTAACAATATTTACAATAAAGCTAATTGCTTGCACAAATAGTACTGTACAGTTACGATAATGATGAAGTTTACAGCAGCTTCATAAGTTGATTAAAACCATAAAAAAAAGCAACACATACATGATGAGCAGTCTGTCTTTACTAGAAATTGAGTTAAAAAACCTTGCTGTATTTTTCAATTGGAATTATTACTAGTTGATTATTAATTCATTAAAAAGGTACACCATGTTGTGCCAACCAACCAAACAGTCCTAATTACTACTTCTCATCTCGTAAATATGAACTTCTCTGGAGGACTTGAACACCAGTGAGCATACATGTATTCCTCCTCCTCCTCCTCTTCGCTCTGACCCAAGCATTTGTGTAATATCTGCAGCGGAAGTCTTTAAACATAAGAACTGAAAGAAGTGTGTCGTTCTTGCTCAAACTCCTTCAGTCATTTCAATAGAACACAAATTTAATATATGATACGGAAACGGTTATCGTCCTGATTTATTGTGTTCAAAAATAATACAAGGCCATTTGATTCCATTTATATTACGGAAGAATAAGGTACGGAAAATATTTGCAATTCTGACTTTATGTCTGATCAAATAAAACCAGACTCGGATATTGGAAGCCCACCGTAGCCACGTAACAGGAACACAGGCAGGCTGTAATACTCTATTAGTCATTTCTCTGCCACACTTTAGCCGACTTAATCATCACCCCGAGCCTGTAATCATCAGCTTTGACAGAAATGCGCTCTGAAACATGGAATACTGTGCTCCATTAAACACTTTGTGCTCTGTCTGCTCTGACTCG